>NC_089757.1:38903264-39276597 GCF_040412425.1 Macrobrachium rosenbergii
ATACATACATATATATATATATATATATATATATATATATATATATATATATATATATATATATATATATATATATATATATATATATATATATATATAAAGTCGATGTCCAAATGGTGCAAATACGGATTATCGAGGAATTATTTATATGTACTTGGAACCTTAGTCCCAGTGTTCACTCATCAGACATAAAATACAAAAATCAATAGAAATGTGCCAAATCACATACTAACAACTGTTATAAATACAAGAGTGTACCTGCACAGTAATACCATTTAAAAGCTTGAAAATATATAAACTGCAGTTGTGCAGTCTGACCTCTTAAATCCAGCATTCCATGGTCCAGGAACTCCCGTGATCCGAGATGTTTTTGAATCAGCCTCCATTAGTTCTTGAGGGCTACGAAGGTGGCACTGCACATTTTAGTTTTTGGATTTTCTGAGATTTCAGAACTGAAGCTTGCTCCATAAATACATATACAGTACACAGATTATTTCCAACTAAAACATTCCGTGAAACTCAAAAATATATAGCACACAAAAGAACTGTAATTTGCATATATACTTGGGTATCATCCAATCTCATGTATCAGCGATCATTAAAATTCCTTCAAAAATCATAATTTCCTCATATACAGTATATTGCGTATAGTATGAGATGTATTTCCAGTAGATTACACTAGACTATGTTTTCTATGCCTGTCTCAGTTTTAATAGATACCACTGATAATGCATATTATATCCGAGTTATCTTTTAATTAATAAATAGGCCTAGAAGCAAAAGCTCATTAGGTTAAATGCAAATCTTCATACATTAACTCAGGCTTACCAACCTTGTGACTTGTCTAAAAATTCACTAGTGTTCCTTATATTTAACAGGAACTTACTACTACATGCAAGACACTGGCATAAACAACAGCAAGTACTGACATAAACAATCGAATTGAGAAACAGCCATCTGCTGACGTCCGTTACCGTAACTAACATGCATTATTTTAAGGTTGCATTACAGGTATCGACTTGTTAAAAATTCGCTCAATTTCAGTGGTGATTAAAAATTTGCTCAATTTCAGTGGTGACTTTCATAATTAAAAATAAAATAGATCTATATTCATCTTGAACGCAATGGAGAGGAAAATGTTATGAAAGTATGCCACCTAACTTATGGTTGTGGTTGTGGCTGAAGACGAATAATGTGCAGGCAACACAACGTTATGGAAGAGGCAACAGCAACATCCAATACTGGCAAAATCACACCTTTACCTCACTTAATTTACTGCATTTGTAAATAAGTTGCATTTTTAAACCCAGCTTTCAAAATTCTTGGAAAAAGAAAATCCCCAAAATGCATTTCATTTAGCAACTAATGATTGTGATTATGTTAGTAAAATAAAATCAGCTGATGATTTTAAGAATGTCAACATTAACAGAATGCAAATGATGCTTGGTCACTGCGTTCATAAATTATAATATATGAAAATAATGCATTAAATATAATTGCATACAATATGTAAAACAACAGCTTTATTAAAATCATCATTACTCTAAACACAACTGCATTATTTGACTTTTGCAAATGGATACCTGTTGGTGTAACAACCTAACCGGGGCCAGTAGTTTCTCTCTCTCTCTCTCTCTCACACACACACATGTGCAGGTGTGTAGAAACAAAAGTAACAAATCTTTGGGTTTTTGCTGAAAACGAAAACCAGAAAAGATTGAAGTGCACAAAACATTGAGTGGAGTCAGGAGATCAAAACTCGACAGTGTGCTCATACAATGGTTTAAGCTCCGACATAGCAAAGGTGTGAGCATTTCTGGGGAGATACTTATAGAGCAGGCCAGAATTTTCAAAAGGAACTAAACCTAATGAATGACAGTGGTTATTCATAAATTTTGTTCTACTTTTGGTAACACAGCAGTATATATGTGGAATGAGCTGGCAAGATTTTGTTTACACAGGGGTTTTTTAGAGGTGATTTCTGTCATCCAGGATATTTGTGGTCCAGCAGTGGCCGGGTTCTAAGGGTGCTGGTTTAGCGGTAGGACTGTAGTACATGACGTTCAGTTTACTGCGTTCTGCAGCAAATTCCAACATGCTTGCATGCATTCAGTCATCAGCCATAGAAACCAAAATTAAAAAAGTGCCAACTCACATAAAAATAAATGTTAATATAAAATAACATTTAATTGCAAAATTATTTAAAAGTTTAAAAACTTTAAAAATATTCTCTTACTATTTACATGATGTTTAACTAATGTTTGCACAGTATGTATATACAGTTCCAGTGTTCAGTCATCAGACAAAAATATAAAAATCAATAGAAAAGTGCCAAATCACATTAAACCAATGTTAAAGACATCAATTAATGTACCTGTACAGTATTGTGTGTGCAGAATAAAACCAATTTAAAGCTTAAAAATATAAAAGTTATCATTTTAGTATATGATGTTCAAATTCCAGGACTCTCCAGTAATTTAAACGTTTGCTTGAATGCAACCTACTTGCACAGAATTTGAGTCTTAAATAATTAGGATGATTCTGGAGGAAAAGATGAGCAACGTGTTCAGGACACTCTTGACAAGTTCTCTGTTGTGCAATGATCCATATATAGAACAGATTCAACCTTCAGTAGTACTCTCCTTTTCCTTCACCTCCCACCTCCAGCCAATCGAGCACATCGACGTCACCCAACAGGTAGGTGTACAGTACTATATAATTTTTTTTAACATTCTTAAAAATTAACATATACAAATTTACTACATTAAAACAGACAATAAAACGTTTAACTATCTAATGACATTTTATACATTTACTGTGCTGCATTAGCATGTTAGCCTCTGGTGCTGCTTACTGGCTACTGTATACAGTACTGTACTATATATAAGTACATAACATTTCTGTTGTTGTTTACAATCCGTAAAAGTAGCAATTATAAATTTCCTGTTTTAAAAAGACAAAATGCTTAGTTATCAAACAACTTATTGTACATGTATAGTATTAGCAATGTTATGGGGTTGCTTAGAGGGGCTTAATAGGGTGTCTAGGGAGTTTTTAAAAAGTTTTTTTTTGACCTAAGGCTTTTTCTATTTTAGTTGCAAGTCTTAGAACAAATTAACAATGTAGTCTAAGGTACTACTGGGAACATTGATGAGCTTCATGCAACAACACGCTTTTTGCTGTATGTGACTTTAGTATGTATGCAGCAACATTCATGCCTGCTTTAAATATTTCACCAGGAAAATTTTGATTAGCATTGTCAATTTCACTCATTCTTAATTTTAAAAATAAATTATCCCCTTTATTTAGTGTTAGGTAAACTGAATAAGAGGGATTGGTCAGGGTAGATAAAACCACATATGTATAATCATGAAAATACAAAAGTATTGAGCTAAGGCTAACAGAAAGTTGCCAGGAATTTTTCAACAGAAGGCAACCACTGTTGTGGTAACATCAGTGTTGTTGAATCCAAGCAGTGCATTTATAAAGTGGTTTAAGCATGGTCGTAATGAAGGTGTCAACATTTCAGAGAAGATGTTTATTGAGCATGCCATAAAAAATATTATTTGGAAGCATTAATGGTTATATTCTGTCTTGTTTCAAGCCTGGTTCTACCTCTGAGAACACAAGCTCAAGTTTTGTGGTCTGGCAACACCCAGGTCCCAAGGATGCTGGATTAAAGAAATTCAACCTGAAGCATTATCTCAATAAAGTATAATTAAAGCAGTTTTAATTTCATTTTTAGCTATCAACACCAAGAGCGTTCACTTTAAAAAAAAAACAGCCAAGTGTTGGAGATCCAAATATGTTCAACAGTAAACATCAGTGATAAGTGTGTCAAATATACATTAAGATGATTGTAATATGTCAAGCAAAGCATTTTAATCTCAAGTTCCATATACAAAAACAACAATTGCATTATTCTTAGGTTTGTAGGAGTACAGTACTTAACTGTTCCTTGCTTTTTAAATTAAGAGTTAATTTCTCCAGTTACAATAATATTAATTATTTGCCCTTTAGCTTTCTTATTATTAAAAAACACCAATTGAAATTGGCAAAGTACAAACTATAACAACATTCTGGCACTCAAAATCTGACGGGAAAACTTTCAATAATAACGAGGGGGGAAAAACATAATGCGTCTTATTTCAAGAAGTCTTCATTAGCATATGTCTCATATTTATGGTAATACCAAGTACTCAATACAGAATAGATGTATATAGCACAATGATGATTGCTTTAATGTATATACAGTGTCACACATTACCTTTATCTTTACCTTATACAGTATGTGAAAATAAAGAATTTTCATATAAATACAGCACTTTGTTCTTAACCTCTCACTAGTACATTTCCATTGAGAAAGTTATTGTTTCAATTCAAAGTAATTTTGATATAAGTGGAAAAATAAAACTCCATTTATATGATTCAAGCATTCTTTACTTCAGTGGAAGTATGATATGAATGAAATGAAGTGCCTTCTACACAACAGGCAAAAGGAAGAAAATGATCAAAATAATGCTGAAAAGATTGTAAATGTTAAAAACAAAACTAGTAGGCATATATTAACAACCCTTAAAAGAGTTAACAGAAGTATCTCCAGGTCTGAGGTGATGGTTCAGATGTAGTAAAAATGCAAAGTATCCAAATCTAATCATATAAAAAAAAGATACTCATTACTATTCTGGACCCTTCTTATGGCACCAATTATAATGCAACACTTGACACTACCTTGACTGCTTGTGAAATCCTGCTAAGAAAACGAACAGACTCATCTCCTGCCCTCATGAATGGTGGAGTTACCCAATCAATAATAATTTTTCATTTTATGAATATGAAAAATTATAAATACTTAAATAATGACTTAATATCTAAATAAATTTTTTTTCTGTATACAAGAGTTATCTAATGAAGTCTTTGGCTGGTAGAATGCATTGGTCGGCTAATATCTATATCACAAAGGAAAGAGGTACAAATAATATGGAAAATTCCTGCAAATAATGCACCATAGCTGTAAACTTTGAAAGTACATTAATTGGCAATATAACTACCATATCAAGGCTGTTTCATACAACCCTCCTGTCTATTACAAAGGTTTCCAAAACTCATTTCATGATTCAATTGTACAAGTTTATTTACACAATGCATTTAATTCATTAATGAGAAGAAAAATGACACTAAACATTCTATCGAAAACTCTGAATGAAGTCAGGCTTGAGCAGGAATATAACTTATATGAAGAAAGTTGTCAGGATGGCTGAGATGTTCACTTAGCCATTGTACTGGTGTATCTAGGGGAGTTTCAATACCTTGGATCACGATTCGGTCACCTGTAACGGTTAAAAATGTAGTAATGAATTTGCATTAAAGTAAGGATATTAGTTTAGTTTTAGATGTAGTTTTGAACCTTCAAAACTATTATACATCATAATAAAATCAAGTATGGGGTCTGAAAAGCTTTTCTCTTGAAAGGAATATATATCTTCCTAAAATTACATTTTTATAATAATATACAGTTTTATATATACTTACCAAGTAATTACGTAGCTATCAGTTCACTTTACATGGCAACTTGAATTCAAAATTTCGCAGGTAACACTTCGCACGTCTGTGTAGGTGACCAGTTCCGCCCACTAGCAGGAATATTAGGAACGACTTTAGCAGATAACCTCAATCTGTTCATGCCTTATGTCCATCAGCAGGGAGGAGGGTGGGCTCCAATCATGTAATTACTTGCTAAGTATATATAAAACTTTATTTTATTATAAAAATTTCATTTTTATATAAGTAAATTACCAAGTAATTACATAGCTGATTCCCACTCCAAAAACATCATGTAATGAATTTGAAAATAGGAAAAACAGCTAGCACTGAAAACCAATGCTTGTTATTACCTATCAGCTAAGAGAGCTACTGGGATACTGTCTCTAGCAGGTTCTCATCTTAACTTGCAGCGGTGTGGCGGTATAGCCAAGGGTCGCCTCCTACTTGGAGGGAACTTTGTAGCGAAGGAAGTATTCTGTGGCCAGCAAAGCATGATAGGTGCTCGCCCTTGTCCTGGGCATAGCACCAAAATGAAAACCAGGCAGCATTGTCACCTACACTTACCGTAAATAAAACCACAACCCATCTACTGAGAGTGGTGGATGCTTCAGGTACATTGTACCCCTGGCTCTGAAAAAAGCTCGACACCTTATTACAAGGTGAAGAGACAGTAGGAAAAAACAATCCTATGCTACCTTCCGCGATACCATGCCAGTCACTAGAAATGATCTCAAGGCACTGAAAGATTCAACACTGTTTAACTTCCATTAAAAATTGTGAGACACAAGGAACCATTACATTCCCAGTAGTTCAAAGGCAGAATGGACGTCCGAGACATAAAATATATGCAAGCTAAAGAGGTAGAGGCTACCATGACATCTTTAGCTTTACTTAAAAGAAGGCAAACTGCTCTCTTAATTCCGAGTTAGAAGTCCAAGACGGCAATACATTCTAGTCAGTGAATGAAATGGATCTCTATTCTCCAACAGAGCTGGAGAGGGCTTGAACGCTTGGAGAATGATCTGGTGTCAGGCTGTAGCTGGCACCAGAAGCACTGAGCGCCAGTTGAGCTAAGAGCTCAGAACTGGCGGGCGCCCGTGGTAGCTAGCAGGCGCTGGTGGGAGCTAACAGGCACCCGTGGGAGCTAGCAGGCGCTCGTGGGAGCTGGCGCCAGGCGAGCTGGGAGCCAGACGAGCCAGAAGCTCGTGGCTCTGGAAGCTCCATAGCTGGCGCAAGACAGCAGCTGACGCCAGACTGTAGCTGTCACAAAGAGAACTAGGCGACAGGCGAGCAAGATGATTGGGATCATTTGAAAAGAAAGCGAGAAACGGAGACCACTATACTTTCAGTAGGGTTATGTGGAAGTAGAGACGCAGAGGATGAATATAATTCCAGTAGGACTAAGTAGAATAGAAGTAAAGGACATGAGTCTGAAAGCTAAGGAGGAAGAGGCTGCTCTGATGTCCTTGACTTTCACCCAAAAGGCAAAATGTTTCCTTAAGCATTCAAAACATAAGCCCTTTCAAGATGTGATCTTAGTCCGATTCTGTTCAAGTAAAAACCCAAAAGCTGTAGCTGGACAGAAGGTTCTCTCTTCTTCAGTCAATGATGTCCGTTCACTTCCTAAAGGAGAAGGGATGGATCTAGGGCTTGAAAGGATCCTCATTACGGCTTAAAATCCCAGGATAAACGAGGAAAAAAGTGGCTCCCTATGAAAATACCTTCTCTAAATGATGACTTAGATCTCACTAGTGCTTCCTAGTTGAAGCCAGAGGTCACTCGGAAGGGTGTCTTCCGTGTAAGGTTGCCGAGAAGAGGAATGCAGAGGATCAAACAAGGGACTCTTCAGTCATTCAGAATACATCCAGGCTCCAGAAGACCGGATTCCTTCCTCACTTGGATGCATCAAAGACCGGATAAGGTCGTCAGAAGCTAGGCCTCTGTGTTTAAGCACTTAGTTTATAGATCAATACCCTTACTGATGGAGTACAAAAGATGTAGATCTCTTCAGGTACAGAAATGGGCCATAGATGTCTCCAAGAAGAGGGGTAGAGACTGCCCACTTAGAATGGCACATGGGGCTAGGAGAATGACCTCAGCAACCACACTAGTTTAAGCAATAAGACTAGCAGAAAAGCCTTGTACTGGTGATTACTAAAGGTTTGAAGGTTCCTTGAGGTGGCAAATAGGGACACAGATGGTCTGCCCCATGGACTCCACAGTTCCTGCCAGACCAGGGGACATGAGAAGTACCTGCTCTCAGTTCGTCTACAAGAACTTTAGACGATTTGAATGAAATTGAATCCGATCTGTTAACAGTAGAGGTTCTCTTGCTTGGAGAGAAAATGAGTGAGAAAATGAGCCTTCCTCCTCTATGTACATACACTAGGAGTGAAATCTCGTCTAGAGAGACCTACCGCAGTCCAGGTGTAAACTAAGGTCAAGAAGCACTGAAGCTCCCAAGAGAAATGCTCACATCAGAGAATGGCGCTCAAGAAAGAACAACAGAATTCTTAGCAAAGACGGGCGCCAAGTACTAAAGAGGAATTGACACCAGACACTAGAAGGCTGGAGCCAGGCACATGAGAGTGGATGATGGGAGCTCTTAAGGTTGGCACCAGGTACTGAAGAGAGCGCTGAGCACCTGGGAACTGGTGTCAAGCATCTGGGAATAGGCGCTAAGAGAACAGGAACTGGCGCCAGACACTAGTAGGATAGCGCCAGGTGCTCAGGAAGATGCCAATTTGATGAGAAATGATAACACTACGCATCCATCAAGATGCCTTTCCAGTGGCTGTCTAACACAGCACATCCTTCAAGATGCTTTTCCAGTGGCTGTTTGCCGATACCTGGGAATGTGCTACAGGTTCGACTTAGGGGGCAACTACCCGTGGGTAAACCCCACCGACCTCCCTTTGACTTCCAGTGTGCCTCCTCCCAGGTTTGGGGGAGTCTGACAGGGACCTTCGTCTAGGAGAGTCAGCAGGACAAGCAACCACCTCCTCTACTACACTTCCACCAAGACGCATTTTCAGTGGCTGGCTGCCAATACCTGGGACTGTGCAACAGGCTTGACAGAGGGGGCAACTACCTGGAGGACTTCCCACCAGCCTCCAGTGGACTTTCAGTATGACTCCCCCCAGGTCTAGGGGAATATGGCGGTGACTTAGGTCTAAGAGAACCGGCAGACCGGATAATCACCTCCTCCACTGCACAACACTCACTTGCAAGGTTAATTTTCTGTTAACCCAGACACAAGACTGGCGATGGTATGGGAAGGAAGCTACGAAGCTAGGCACAGAAGCCAGTGGATAAACACATAGGGCTAGTAGAAGGAGAGAAAAAGGGTATGTCAGCTTTGTACATGCCTGGCTGACTGCTACAGTTGCCCCCTGTGGGCGCACTTGGGCGTTCGGGCACTTATGGGCGCCTTGGCTGCACAAAGCACAAGTTGGCGCCAGATGGTAGGAGTCGCCCGTGGGCGCTCAGGCACTTTTGGGAGCCTTTGGTTGAGCAGAGCACGAGTTGGCACCAGACGGTAGATGGCACCAGTGGGCACCATCTAGCGGTCGTATCATGACCTGGCGTCAGGCTGAAATGGGCACCAGTGGCTGCTGCTGGTTACTGGAGTGTGGAACGTGCACGATCTGTGCATCAACCTAAGTATTTTTATTTATTTTAGTATTTTTAATTATATATTTAGTATTTTTAGTTTTATTACTTTTATTTTTAGTGTTATCCTTGCACAGGAGGCATGAGAAACTTCTCGGAAAAAAAGGTACAATTTCGTAAATGTACTGAGGAAGCTAGCACTCTACACAATATACTGACAAGGCAAATACTATACTGGGACTGATTCTTGGCTGACAAAAAGTGTTGTTATAACTTGTTACTTGTTGACACTTATCTAGGTCTCGCACCACTTCAGAAGTGTTTGCAGGGTCTCCATTATCAAATTAAAAGTTTATTCATCAAATGTATTGCCCTGAGCATGCTTCATCACATTGCATGTTCCAGATTCACTGTGATATTCCATATCACAGCAATGATAAACAAAAAAGTATAGAGAGTTTGTTTGCAAGACTTTAAATCCCCAAACTGCCTCAAGTCAAGAGGAAGCTTGCTATAATATCTGTGAGCTGCGAAATAAGCACCCTTCTCTCCTTACTATTTTCTGCCCTTACACTTTCAATTCTCTGCAAGGAAAATGTGAGGGTTAAGGTAATATTATTTACCGACGGCTAGCAAGTCCACTAGGTTAGGTAAACAAACATAAAATGCAAACCTTTGGCCTAAAGGAATGACGAAACATCCAAGAATTACTTTCAAGGCAATTATATAACAACAGGTTGCGAACAGTCTACGCCCTGTAAACCCCACTGATGTAAAAATTTGGACTAAAGGAATGGCATAAGATTCAAAAATTACTTTTAGGGCAAAACCATATCGGCTGCTCGCAAGTAGCCTACGAAAAAAAAAAAAAAAAAAAAAAAAACCTTTCCTGGATTAGCCTAAAAGAATGATGAAACATTCAAGAATTACGTTAAGGCAAATAGTCGGTGGCTAGCAAGTGCCTATGCCCGGACAACAGCATTTGAAAATTAATATTAAGGCAAAATTATACTGAAGGCTTGCAAGTAGTCTGCATAAGATGCAAGAATTACATTTGTGGGCAAAACTACATCAGCAGCACACAAGTAGCCAAGGCAAAAAATGTTTTGCCTGGATTATCCTAAAAGAACAATGAAACATTGAAGAACTACTTTTAAAGCAATTATATTGGAGCTTACGAGTGTCTAAGCTGGGAAAACACCATTCGAAAATTAATTTTAAGGCAAAATTATACCAAAGGCTTGCAAGTAATCTAGACCTGGTAAACAGAACAGAATGCAAAAGATTTAGCCTAAAGGAATGGCGTAACACATACGGGGATTACTTAAGGGCAGAGACAGAGTTATTATCAGCGGCTCGCAAGCCTAGATGTAAACGAAAGACTTTTAGACAAAAGTTCTGATAATGAATCTATAACAAAAACAAGGAAAAAACTCATCCTGAGATTCCATGAAGGTTACTACTAATACACGTTCCAGTGGATGTGTACACCGCCGAAATCCAGATATATATCCAGAAAATAATGAATACAGCTGCCACCATACTTGGTCTTCAACCGAGCACAGCAGGAACAGATTGAGGTTGTCTGCTATAGTCGTTCCTAACATTCCCGCTAGTGGGCAGAACTGGTCACCTACAGACGTGCAAAGTGTTACCCGCAAAGTTTTGAATTCAAGCTGCCGAGTAAAGTGAACTAATAATATAAGAGAATATTCAAAGGAAAAAATACATTTAACCAGATTTGTGCCAGTTAAATCTTACAGAAAAAAAGAAAAGAAACCTAAGAAATTTCATGAAAGAAGACAAGAATGGTGAAAGAAATATACAACAGGTACACACAGTAGTTGGAACCAAACGACTTTGACTGACGTGCAGAGATATTCAGAATTCAGTGCTTCAGTGTCCTGTTAGACTGGGCTTTTCAAAGCAGTTACAAAGAATTCAAAGAATACAAAAGAGACAGCCATGGAATGTAAAATGGAAAGCTTATGAAGGCAAAATGGAAATCTTATGAAGGCAAAATGAAAAGTTTCTGAGGTACATATCATGGGAGAAATAGCTAAAAACCATGATTTACAATGGAAATTCCATACATTCTCAAACATGTTTTTTGGCACATCTATCATATTCTCTCTCTCTTTTAAACATGCCTCAAGAAAGCATGAGATGATGTTACAAAATAAACAAAATTTTCATTTTCACTCATTAGAGTAGTGATCAGAATAACTAGTTAGTTAGTTATATATGATTTGTTTCACCAGACCTCTGAACTCTTTTAGGGTTATTTAATCTGGCCTCTCACAAATAACATGTCAAAAAAAGAAAAGACTGCTTCTAGCCTAACTCTATCAGCAAAATTTATTAACCAATACATAAATGACAATAAAATTCATCCATACAATTTCTGATTAGTTCTGCATCCGTTTCAGTTAAATATCCTTGAATTAAGGAATGATGAAGGTATGAAACTGGTTCTTATATTTTGGTGTGGTCAAAAAACAAATCCTCATGAAATAAAAGTACTTACCTTCCCCTATGGTATCTGGTAAGGCATCATGAAGGAGATCTGCCAAGGTGACTTTCCTCCCATCATCAGTGAGGGGTTTTATAAGTTTTTGTATGGGTGGTCGGTAAAGTGTGTGAAGACGGAATGGAATGTGTTTAAATCCCTCATCAGAACAACATTCCATAAGTTTTCTATTAATAGCCCAAAATTGGTCAAATTTATCTGTGAAAAAAAAAAATTGGTATTAAATCTAAAGCACTTTTCCAAGAGGTAAGTAAAACTTAAAAAATTAATTTGAAGTGAAGGCACTGTCATTTGGATTCTTTCATTTACATATAGAAATTCAGGAAACAATTACTCAATACATCATCTGAACCATTAAACTTCTGCAAGCTGAAATTGGCCCTATGAATATGACTGGGTTACAAACATTCATGACTAACCATATGGCGAAAAAAGAAAAAATTAATGTAAGAAACAGCATTACATTTCAAGTGATCCTGACCAACCTTCCCCTTCAGCCTTTATTGATGGCTTGTCAACATCAAATGCACTCATGTCCCTTTATTGCACACAGAATTGCAAAAACTATATGAATTCCAAAAAAAAATGTTTAAGAACATGCACAAATAAATAAAAATATTCAATACTTAATATACACTCTGCATCCAATCAGGGTGAAGTTGTCAATACTTTCCCATCTCACAACACTTCAAACAACAGAGTACAGTCTCTTTGTCAGTGTTACCAACATTTCCTTAGCCAACCGCAGCATTGCCAACCATCGGAGAGCGGTTTTTCAAATTTTCTGAAACTATATATATCTGTATGTATAAACAGAGGACCCCCACTAGATCGCGGTTCAGCATTTGCGGATTCACAGTTAACCGCGAATTTTTCTGTGAAACATTATCTCTAAATATATCGCAGGAAAATTCACTAATTCGCGGATTTTTCCTTAGAGCAATATCACTAATTACTGTATTTTTAATATCTCTATGTCTGCTATTAGACAACAAATCCTTTACTTTATCAAGCAGGCTAATCCTGACTCAGTCCCAAGGGTTCATGATATTAGAGCTGTGGCCACCTCCATTAACTACTTCCATTACATGAATTTCACGGATCTTACCAAATACACTGGTTGGAAGTCACCCTTGGTTTTCAAACGTCACTATTTGAAATCCTTAGAAGCTCTTAAATTCTCAGCAGTCGCGGCAGGGAACGTTGTCCCTCCCTCTGGTTCCCTTTCTAATTCCTAGTCAATTCTTTCTCCACTGCCTCAGTTATCCCCTTACAGTCATTTCAGTCAGGCGTGCCTTGACTTTCTAACCTGACCGTGTTATCTGTATATTTGTCTAATTGACACATTTATGTTATAATGTTTTCAATTTTGTATAGTTATTTTGTTTAAGTATATATTTTTATATTGTCATGTTAACTTTAAGCTCCCATCAGTTTCATTTGTACATTATTGTTGTTATTACTAGCAATTAAAAATTTTTTAGTGGACCTTTGGTCTTCTGTTCCCCTTACATTTTGTTATCTCTTACAGTTTAAGAATGATATTTATTTCTCTCTTAATTTTCACCGCTGACACGGGGACCCGATCCAGAAAAGGGATTTTGACAAAGGAAAAATCTATTTCTGGAGAGGGGACCGTGTCACCTGGTGACCCACCTCTGTCATGTGTCGTGTCCCCCCCCATAGTAAACATCATTCTGGTGGGGTGATGCTTTCATGGAATGCAGCTAAGCGGTGATTTGTGTACTGTCCATGAGTGGTGCATGGATTTGTGGCACCTCTCTGTGGGACTTTTGACTTTGGGATCTCTATAGGATAAGGTTCCGTGTTTTTATAGTTCACCCTTTTCCATACACGACTCCATCTAATGGAGCTCGCTCTGGGGGTAGTAACTCCAGCATTTCATTTAGCTTTCTCTGGTATCTAGCAATGGAATTACCTAGAAATAAGTGCTGAATGGACTTTTTCACCGGGTGACACGGTCCCCTCTCCAGAAATAGATTTTTCCTTTGTCAAAATCCCCTTTTTATGATAAAAAAATTACTAATTTTCAAATAATATTAATCTAAACACAGCAAAATATCAATCAAATGTTAGTGTTAAATCCCTCAATATTGATCTATATTATCATCGTAATGTGTACTGTACTGTATAAAAAAAAACGATGTTCACCCTCTCTCTCTCTCTCCATGATGACACACTATTGGCTGAAGGGGTTGGAAAAGTAGCCAATCACACAGCTTATAGCTCAATGCTTTGTATATGTATTCTCTCTCTCTCTCTCTCTCTCTCTCTCTCTCTCTCTCTCTCTCTCTCTCTCTCTCTCTCTCACTGAGATAATAGAGAATTTTTATGCATATAAATAATTGACTTACCAATTTTCAAATATTAACCCCTAATGGACAGGAATCCTCATATGAGTATCTATAATAGGTTTGGGTGATGGATGGGAATCCTCATATGAGTATTAATATTACACGCCATTTGGTTTGGATGAATTTAGCAAGAAAAATGTTCATGGCACTTCAATGGGCCATATATGACTTATGGCAACTATTTAGCTCAGCTCGGGAGAGACATCGATTAGTGTGCCTTGAGATTTCAGAAGGGAATGTACTGTCTCTCTGCTGTTCCAGGAAGGCTTTTTATTTTATTGCTCATAAATATACCCAGGGATTGCTGTTGGTTTTATTTCTTATGTTTTATGATAGTGTGTCAGCTATAATTGTAATTTTGCAAAGAAAAAAGCATAGAAATACGAGAAAAAACATGTATACCTCACAAAAAGTTACTGCATCTCCCCATCTCAGTAAATCTCATAAATATTTTACAACAAATATACCCAAAATTTTTTACTGATTTTAGTTCTTATCCGTTATGATAATGTGTGTGAGCTGTAATTAAAATTCTACACAATAAATTAAATTATTAGAAAAAACATGCATAACTTGGTAAAATTAACATATTTTTACGAGGGTCTTGTAAAAGAGGCCCCACATAGGGTGGTAAATACAGTAAACCACCCGTATTCGTGGGGGATGGGTACCGCAATGCCCCCCCCCACGAATACTTAAAACCCCTCTAATTACACTTCGAACTGCCTATTTTGATTGTTTAAACACAAAAAAACTAAAAATTCTTGTACCTGAGTACTTTAATAGTTTTATCACAAAAAGTGCATTTAGTCATGAAAATGATATGAAAATACAGTAATTAGTGAATATTTCTCAGTGAAAAATACTGCGAATGGGAGAAATTTCCATGAATTATGGGTATATATGTTCCACAGAGAAATCCACGAATACGTGAGTGCGCGAATAGTGAGACCACGAATACAGGGGGTTTGCTGAAGTCACTTTCAACTTCCCATGGAAGATAGGGAAAGATTTTCAGAATTTTTTTTCTTACACCATGTGCATCTGCATTTCTTCCTCTTTCCATTGATGTGTTTTTTTTCTTAAATTGGCCAACCTTAAAGTTTGCCCAGTCTGGGGGTGTAACTGATAAATATTTAGCCTGTCCCATAAGGGTTAATAATAATGTAAAAACAGCAAAATATCAATCAAATGTTAAAGTACTCAATATCGATCTATTATCTCACAATACGTGCTGTATAAAAAAATTATATTCAACCTCTCTCTCTCCATGACGACACACTATTGGCTGAAGGCGTTGGAAGTAGCCAATCACAGAGCTTGTAGCTCAATGCTCTGCGTATGTACTGTCACTAGTGTATGAGTTGTATTTTTTTTTCTCTCTCTCTCTCTCTCTCTCTCTCTCTCTCTCTCTCTCTCTCTCTCTCTCTCTCTCAGAGATACAAGAGAGAATTTTTATGCATATGTAATGTGTATGTGTATTTGTTTTGTGTGGTAAATATTTGATTTATTAATTTTCAAATAATATTAATGTAAACACAAAAAAATATCAATTAAGGGAAAATATAGTAAATTAGGTAAGATTTTACCTCAATTCTTGTTTTCCTAACCTTTTCCTGTCTACAACTTATGGGGAGGGACGAAGGCCTAACTGTCAATCATCTTGACATATTGACCGTGAAGCGGATTAGCACCTGGGCAAAGAATCTCTCTCTCTTTATGACAAAGGATACTCGTAGAATGTGAGATGGAGATGATTATTAAACAAATATATATATATATATATATATATATATATATATATATATATATATATATATATATATATATATATATATATATATATATATAACTATATATATATATATTATATCTCTGAAGCAGCCATAAAAACACACTGTTTTATTGTTTTATCCTTGACCGGGCATTTGCTTAGTGCAGGTCGAAGGTAGGGAAAAGAGGGATTAAGGCCCCTCCCTAAAGAAGCTTAGCATCCTTAAGCTACTTTACAACTTTCTCTTTTGGGGCAGAGTGAACTGTGTGGGATTCTTTTGCAGGTACCCCGTCAAGAAGCAACCAGATGTTCAGCACACCTGGACACATGACTCATGGAAGATGACTCCTGCACTGTCCCCCACACCCCCTTCCCTCAGGCGATGCCTGAAATGGGGACAGACCAAGAAATGAGAGTCAGATACTCGAGAGGCGTCCTTGAAGTCATGAGACCCAGGATTGCCATAAGGCAGCGAGACCGCTATACTGGAGAGTGATTGATGCCCAATCTTCGTCACGGGAACACACATCAGTCATGTACACCTAGTGATCCACAGACCCCATCTTCGCCATTCTTCGCTGGAGACCCCCTTCCTCTCAGCAGTAGAGTGCTTGATGAGAGTCCTTATCAATCACGGTGCAGTTCAAGTGTTCCTTTTAAGGGCCCAGTATTTCCACTTTCCTTTGCCTACGTGATACCAGTGCTATTCAGATGTCTATGTTTTAAGTGACTGCCTATCTTTGCTCATTCGAGGCCTTGTGGCGCCCTCAGCGTGGCCCCGAATTCCTGAGTATTTCTCCTCCATTTACTGGCTTGTAATACCTGAACCTCTCATTTCAGACGGACCAATTTACAATGGAATATCCCTGGATTGTGCCTTGTAAACTAACCATGGATTCTAAGTTTGAGTTCATCAGTAGAAATATCACTTCAGACGCCATGGCTCTAGATAACACATTCATCGTCGATATTCTTTTTGTGTAAATATAAGCATTTCTGAGTCAGTCCCGTGTCAGCGGTGAAATTCCATTACAACCACCAATTTCTAGGTATAACCTTGCTGATATACCAGAGAAAGAGCTTTCCAGGAGAAAGCTGGGGTTACTACCCCCAGTCGGCGTCTTCTAGGAAGGCGTCGGTATAGAAGGGTGAGGTGAATTACCACTACCGGAAACCTACTGAAAGATCTCTCCTTATCAAATCGAACAGGCGGTGAGCGTTACAGCCCCCACCAAACGCCCCCGCCAGGGCTGCGACACCAGCGCCACCTACCCTCATTCCATTTCTGTACGTGAATCTACGGTTTATTTTGTGTGCTCTTCCATCATTTGGATTTTCTGCTTCTCTGATGGCGTCGAGCAACTTTACCATTTCAAAGTTATTACCATCTTCTTGTGGGGTTTTGTTCTATTTTTGGCTATTATAGTCTCGTATTTTCATAAATATCGAGGATCTTATTATCAATAAGCCACGGCGTCCCCAGCCAGCATAATAGGCCATAGGCGTCTCCTTCTGTTCTTTTCAGTTGAGTCGTCTCTGAAGTAAGATTATAGATATTTGCCCCTTGGTTCCCTTCCTATGGTGGTTCTTGGTGGCTCCCCCTTATGAATTACGATCATTGGCCTACTGGCCTTTGTGGGAGAGTGATGCCCGTCTAGGTCCCCAGGTTGAGTTCCTATTGTTTTTGGTCTTACTAGGCTAATTAATTTTGAGATTGAAGATGGTGCTCTCTTGTAGTTTTATTTTTATTTTATTGGTTTATTATTTTTATTGAGTGGTTTACCTCGGGGTGCTGGGCAGCCTCCAGATCTAACACCGCTTCCCGTGGTAGAGCTACGCTCTCTGTTGAGCACATTTTGGTTTTTATGGTGTTGGTTATCTTGTGGAGTAGGCTTGTTAGCTTCCTTCCCTTTGCCCTAGCGGTGGGAGTTCAGGTTGAGGAGTTTTGTTGCTGTTTTCCTCGGGATCTCGTTTTGGTCAGGCAGAGTGAGCCCGCTGGTTCTCTCTTCCTCCAGTGGGAATCGCGAGTTCTTAGGATGTGTTTCCTCTGAGCTAGTATTACTTGCCTGCCATTCGATCCCCTGCTGGTTTTAGCTCAATTTCTCCTCCCAGTTGCTTCCTCCTTCTTTTACACTCGTCCTAGCCTATACTAAGGTTAGGTCCATATTAGGCTTCGCCTAGGTAGGAGTCGGGCTCCGGGTTGGTTGCTTCCAGTCATATTGCCCCTCCAAGATTCATGGTCTGGGAGGTATGGTGCAGTTGAGCGGGTGAGCTTCTCCCCGTCTCCTGTTCCTTCCTGACCAGCCTACTCCTCCTCCTTACCTCCCCCTCCTCCTCTCAGCCTTGCTCTACTCGTGCATGGTGGCGGCTAGATGGCGTTTTCTCGAGTTCGGACTTCTCTTGTTGGTTGAGGTTAGCTCCTCCCATATTGTCCCTAGCGCCGCTGTATTGGGGTTGGTGGTTTTGTTTTTACTCGAGCAGTTAGTCACTGTTCGTCTCCCGTCCGGTTTACGTTGACACGGTATATATATATTGCTTCACTATGGTATGAACATATGAGCATTTGCGATCGTTCTCGGCGGAAGCAAGAAACGGTTTTCATTATAGAAACGGATCCCTCCGTCCTCTTGAGTTCTTACCATCACTTGTTGTTACTGTTTTATTTTTAGATAAGTCTGTTATCTGGAATTTTCTCCTTTATTCATTATATATAAATCATTGAGTCGATTACTATACAGGGTCTCGCGTTATTTTACTGGCAGCCTTATGGTTGGTTCCTGGGTCTCTCTCCCTTCATTCCCGGAGTACTCGGGGTCACAAATCTACCTTCCACTCTATTGTAATTTGGAAGCCCAGCCCAGTTTATGATGAGGAGTTCTTCTCGCGGGTATTCCCGGTTGCAGTTGAATTTCCCGGCCCCTCGCCGGCTTTAGTTTGCTTAGGGTGGGAGGTTCGTATCACCTACTGCCCCACAGACTGTTGGCTGAAGGCAGGTGCCACCGCCTCCACTCCAACAACCCTGGTGCGGCCGTTTGTGGGACCACTTTGGTTGTGCGGTCCGCCTGGATGACCTGATTGTTTGGCACCCTGATGGTTGTGGATTTTGCTTTACTCTCTGCACAACTGTCCAGGATGGGTTGGTAAGTGACAGTCTTTACATTACTCTTCCTTACTCTCATATTGTATATTATACATTGTTTATGAGAGTTCCTGGAATGGTTTTAGATCCTTAGCTAATTGTTGGTTTTCTTACAGTGAGACGAAACTTCCGAGAATAGCAAGTCCCCTCCCGGGCCTGGTGGCTGGGTTTGGAAGGAGCGTTCCGTCGGGAAGCCCTCGTCCTCGTGAGTTGAGGACTTACTCTACCCGAGCGCCTGGTGCAAACGCGGTACTGAAGATCTGGCCACCTATGTGCAGATCGGGATGGGGCCAGCACTGACGGATATCCTCTGCTGGTCTCGAGGAGGATGTTACCGCCATGTCTGACCTGGAACCGATGAATGTAGAGCAGGACCAGGTGGTAAGTGGTGAGGTAGGTGAAGGTTGTTGGGCGGGCCCAACTGTTTGACTCCCCTGCTTCATCTGTTTCTTCTTTCCACAGGCTTTGTGAGTCTTCCTCCTTCGGGTGATGAGGCTCATCTTATATCCCACAGTTGAAGTTGAAGACTTCATGGAAGGCGAGGGCTGAGTCCTGGAGTGCAGAAGACATGCCCTTCCCCACGTCGAGAGAGAGCTAAGGTCTCAGGACCTGTAGCCTCCCGGGAGCAGTTCCTCCAGCAAAGCGCGAGTAGGGCTGCAAAGGCAAGCCTCACAGTAGCCTGCTAAATTAAGAGGCCTTTGCTAACCAGCTTTATAAGCGTTTCTGGAGGACCTGGATTAGTTGTGAAATCTCACGAGAAGCTGACAGTCGTCAACATACTGGCGGGAATGGCTCACCCACCCCAGCGAACCACAGTATGTTATCCCGACACTACGGACCTCCCTTCGTTGATGTCGGTAACCCCTTAATGGTTCAGCTCTCCGGGCCATCCAACGCTGATGGCAAGCGACTCTTGATGGTGGCAGCACGAGGCGGTTGGAGAATTAGGTTCTTCCCCCGATCTCACCCCTTACCCAGGTAGTGAGGCTCGGAGGAAGCCTGAATCCGGTCGAACAAGGTTCCTAGGGAGACTGTCATCGTCCTAGGGACCAAGCTCAGTCGGCTCTCCTGCGCACTCTGACGAATTAGCAGGCAGATAACTGCAGGTTGACTCCTTTCAGGGGAACTTCACCATGTGTTACGCCTGGGAGACCTTCCACCCCAGCGGATAGAAATCGCTCTGGCTCACGAGCCGAGCGTGCTTTGGTATTCAGTACCTCAGCTGAGGAGACAAGACCCTACTTTCCTGGTATTCCCGGAGTAATGAGTTCTGGACAACGCCCCGTCCACTTTCGGTCGGGAAGCTGGACCCCTTCTGCGCCTCACGCAATTTAGCGAGCAACTCCCAAGCTGCGAGCTCTTTTAAACAGAGTTTGATGCTCGGTTCGAAAGTTAGCCCGGTCGTTTGAACTCCATTATGCCTTACTGAAGCTACTGCAGTATATGGACTGAGCTAACTACTTTCAGGTTTTGGCTAGAGATCCCTTGCTGTAGGGTTTCAGTCTGACTTATCTAGATTTATCATGGCCCAGACTGGAATGTAGGAGGGTTCATCTTCGCCCGTCAAACTATCCGTCCAGGCCTAACAAGCTCGTGAAAGAAAGCTGCGATCTGGGGACCTAACCTCTTGCCTGAGGAGGTTGCAAGATGTTATAGCCGAGCTGGGGCCAACCAAGTCTTCGTTCTGCTGGGTATTTCTGGCCTGGCAGTAAGACCCCAGAGATAAGCATTTTAATCGAGAGAGTGGCAGCTTTGGGAGGCGCAAGAGGCCTCACCACCAGTGATGATCAAACCGTCCAGGGTCTCGACAGTGGCACAGCCCAACTTCCACTTCTAAGGCTCACCCCAACAGTACGTGCTGGTCCAACCAGCACCTCATATGTGGCCTCACCGATGGCCTTACATATGAAGGCCGTGGTTATTTTCTGGCCTTAATAGGAATTTGGGAGGAAGAGGCAAAGCCCTCATAGAGGAAAGCCCAATACCACCCCAAAGGGGGAAGACCTGGGCGTGGTAGGGACCAAGCCAGCTCTCCACTGAGAGAGAGAACACAGGGTGGCGATTAGCCTGTTTGGTTCAGGGACCAATGGACATTCAGCCCCCTTGGGCACACAGCGTGTGTCCATGCAGGATGGAGCTGGATCAAAACCCTCCTCACTAACCAGGTTTTACCAGCCACCCACAGCAATCCTAAAAGGATTATGTGACAGAATTACTCAACAAGCAGGCAATAAAGAAAATGCGACACCTAAGTTTCAAGGCCGGGTTATTCACTGTTCCCAAAAAGACTCGATCCAACAAGAGTGATCCTGGATCTGTCGCGTCTAAATCTCTACATAAAAATCGACAAATTCGCATGCTTCACGGTAGCTCCAGATGCGGACTCTACTTCAGCGATGGGCCGTCACCACCTCTGCTCCGATCTTTCAGGGCGTATTATCAGTCGGTTCTTGTGAACTTCTCAGTTCCTCGGTTTCAGACTCGAGGAATCAGCCCCTACTCCTTCAGGGTCATGCCGCCGGTCCCTGAACATTAAGCCCAGGATATTCACAAAGCTGGCGGACACAGGTAGCTGGCAACTCCGATTCTCGAGGATATCCCTAGCAGCATATTTGGGCCGATTGGATAATTTGGGCACCAACAGTTCCAGGTGTGTCAGAAAGCCACGTCCATAGTCATCAGTTTCCTGGTCGCTGGGTTTCCAACTGAACAGAGAGTCCCGCCTGACTCGAGTCCAGTTTCAGTGGTTGGGTCTCAAAATGGGATCTGTCATCTCCTACGCTGTCCCTTCCGCCTCCCAAGAGGAAGAGATAGCATCTCTCACCAGGAGATTCCTCAAAATCCATCAGCATCCGCCCGGTCTGGTCCTTGGGTCTCTTCAGTTTGCCTCAGTGACAAACCTGCTATTAAAAGCAGTTAAAGGAACATAAACAGTAATGGCCAGTCGAATATGTCAGAAAGCTCAGAGACAAGGTCTCCTCTATCCCTCAAATCTTAAAGACAAGGTTCAGGCAGTGGACCTTTCGGTCAAAGGAAGCTTGTCCAATGCAGTTCCGGCTTCAATTTCCCCTCGGCGCTAGTAGTTCACACAGGCGCTTCCTTAGCGGCTGGGGATATTCACCAAAACAAAAAGTACAAGGCATTGGTCCACAATGTTCCAACAGTTCCATATAAACACCCTGGAAGCTATGCTGTGTTCTAACTCTGAAGAAAATCAAGCCCCCCAACTGATTCATATCAGGTTGGTATTGGACATAGCGCAGTGGTAGTTCATTGCATCAACAGGGCGACTCAAATCGGGCAGGTAAACCAAGTAATGGTTGCTATCTTCTCCCTGGCCGAACAAGCGGCGCTCTCAGCCACCACCCTAGCGGGGTGCAGGAGCGTGGTGGCGGATTCCTGTCCAGAATGCTCCATTGGAGGCGGGTGGTCCCTGAGACGTGGAATCTCAAGTGGATTTGCCGGGTTCCGGACCTCCAAGTGGATCTGTTACTTAGCGGAGAGCAACCAGCTCCCCTGTTATGTGGCTCCACAACCTGGACCTCAGGCGTTCGCCATGAAGCGCAATGACAGTGGGTGGAACAGTTGGAGAAGATTTATTTCCCAATAACACTGCTGAAAGTTTTACGCAAACTCAAGTTCAAAGGTCGATTAGCCCTAGTAGCTCCCTATTGGCGAAGAGCAGTGGTTCCCTCTTCTTCAGGAACTGGGATTACAGGTCTTGGATCACAAGCCCATTCTGACTCAGACAGTACAAACCAAGACTGTGTCAGCTTCCTCAAATTCAGAATGCCCTAGTTTTATGGACTTTATAAAATTCGCAGCTCAAAGGCGAACATTGACCCTGTCAACACTCATGTTTTTAGAATCAGATAAAAATTCTACTATTGGGTGGTATGATTCAGCAGTCAAAAATTAGCCTCCTTCCTAAAAGCATCTGAAGCCAAAATCACTGACAGCTAATTTGAGTTCCTTCTTTAGATCATTGTTTGAAAGGCTAGCTCCGGCCACTATTACCCACAATCAAGTCAGCATTAAAGAGAAAGTATTTCTTCTGACATTAAATACGACCTCACAGATTCCTACTTTCATCTATCCCCAGGCATGCATTTCGTCTGAGACCAGTATCATACAGTCTGTTACGTGGTTTCTCAATGGCGATCCTTAAGTTAGCATCAGAGATGGATGCTTTCATTGCTCTTATCAGGATCTGTTAAGGAGACTTTATTTTTGATTAGCTTGGCTTCAGGTGCTAGAATCTCAGAGCTATTAAAACCTGCTAGAGTGAATTATGTGAACTTCCTCCGTCTGGGAGAGGTCCTCCTTTCCCCTGACCTAGATTTTTTAGCTAAAGCTGAGACCCACAGGACAGGTGGTCTCCTTGGAAGGTGGTGCCCCTTCCTCAAGACCAGTCTTTATGTCCAGTTTATACACTTAAATCTTACCTTTTAAGAACTCTCCACAGAGTAAATTGGGTCCCTCTTTTTTATCAGGGGAGAGGTGGTACTCTCACTAAATGCTATAAGACAACAAATTTTATATTCATTAAACAGGCCAACCCAGATTCAATCCCCCAAGGTTCATGATATTCAGTGGTTATACTTCGTAGTGCTTTCATAATATGGACTTTCGGAGTTATCTAAATTTACGGTTGGAAATCACCTCCTAGTGTTTAAGCATGCTATTTAAAAAGCCTTTCGAAGCCCTGAAATTTTCTACCATAGCTGTGGGAAGTGTCATCTCCCACCTTAATTAATCATATCCTTGTCCTTTCCTTTCCCCCGCCACCTGCCTCATTTACTTTTCTGCTTATTCTCCTGGTTGATTATACCTCACTGCCTGGCTCCTCATATTATTTGTTTCTTATTGCCTGTTGATGGAAAAGCGTAATCTGAAATGCCATGATTGTTTCTCTTGTGGGGTACTGGACAGTTTTATTTGGCTCCATGTACCCCAGATGAATGTATATATTAATGTGGTAGTTTTGTCTCTTACGTGTTAGCCTAAGTTCACGTGTATAGTATTAAGGTTATATTTGCAGTTATTTTATTAAACACCTTTCATGTTTCACCTTGCTTTAAGTAATTTTAAGGTTTGGGGCTTTTCTCCGTCGTGCGGGGACCTGCCCATGTTTCATAGTATTAAGTTTTTAATGTGCCTTAGATTTAATATGCCTTAGTCTTGATTCTTGCTACGGAAGAGATTGCTTAATTAAAATTATTTTGGTAAAGCTTTTGCCTTTTCTTCAGATTACCTCATTTCTTTTCCTAGTAGTTGCAGCCTTGGCATGATTCTCTGTAAATTTCCTGCCCGGCTGACCACGGGACTGGACTCAGAAAGGGATTTTGACAGAGAAAAATCTATTTCTGAGAGGTCCCATGATGACCCTCCTAGTTACCTAGTACTCTCCCCCTCTTGCACATGCCAAGTCTGGGGTTAGTGCTAGCATGCTCGGAGATGAGTGGAGGTGGGCGCTGGTGTCGCCCAGATCACTGGTGTTTGGTGTGGGGGCTGTGACTCACCGCTCTGTTCAGGATTTGATAAGGAGATCTTTCAGTAGGTTTCCGTGGTAGTGGTAATTCCTCACCCCTTCTTATACAGCGCCTTCCTAGAAGGCAGCTCGACTGGGGGTAGTAACCAGCTTTCCTGAAACTCTTTCTCTGTATATCTAGCAGGTTATACCTAGAAATTCGTCTTTGTAATGGAATTCACGGTGACCACGGGACCTTCCTCAGAAATAGATTTTCCTCTGTCAAAATCCTTTTAGATTTAACTCTTAGCATTGTTTACATACACATTCCTTGTGAGTAGGAGCCTAAGCTCATGAAAATCACAATTTTTTCTTGTTTTTTATGATTACCTGGACCCACGAAGTTAGATAAGAAGGCTAAAGTAACGGTAAGTGTTGATACCTGGCTCACAGTAACCGTTTTCCCAAGGTTAAATCATAAAAATGGCGACCTTTGGCTTTCGATCTCCGTTTTAGCGGGTTGCATCCCTCCTTTTTTTTTGTTTGCAACTTGCTGTATCAGCAATTAGCGAAGCTAGCTGGGTGCGAGACAACGACGAACCTTTGCGTAAAATCCAAGTGCACAAGCCAAGGAATTCCACGTGATATGATGTGTTTATTTTAGGATAGGAAATAAAACCGTGACTGATCCTAAGAAACGGGGAACGTTAGGGAATGCATGATTCCAATTCGCTGAGAGAAGAGAATTAACAATCGAATCACAAGTTTTGATAGCCTTTGCATGTGGCTTGTATGGTTCCGATAGAAAACTAATTAGGAAGACTAAGCCATAAAATTTTAAAAAGAAAAGGAAATAATTTTACACATATTTCCTCTTTGTGTTAAATAAACAATTTCATTGTTGCGAAACAGTTAAAACATGTTTCAATCCCCCATGGGACTGATCAATTTGCATAGAATCTCTCTCTGTGATAAGATTTCCTTTAAGTCTTATTATTAGCATTTTCCCACTATACGTTATTCTGTGTTACATAGGCCACACCAACCAATTTGTTTACAAACCCAGCCAATTTTCCCACGCGGTCAGTAAACCCGTAGCCTAGACACCGAGTCTAAAAATAACTCGACTTTCAGACGCCTACACCCTCCCTCCCCACCCCCCCCCACCCTGCGCGCATCCTATCCATTCCCACTAAATTTTTTTTTTTATAATCGGGTTTGTCTCAGTTTTGTTCTCTTATTTACTGTATTTGGGGTTATCATTGTGCTTCCCAGCTACAGTCTCAGAGCTACCTGTATCAGGACTCCCTAACAGAATTTTATTCGAGAAATTAAAATCCCAACCAATTCTCGCTACAGATGGCTCAGTCCGTGTGAGATCCCTAGAACCCTACATCCCATCAGACAAACCTACAAATCCCAACCAATTCTCTATACAGCCAGCTCAGTCCATGCGAGGACCCCCCAAAACCCTACGTCCTACGAGACGAACCCTAAAGCTCCATTTGGGCCAAGGAACGCCGCCTCCTGAACCTAAAAAACTCCATTTGAGCCGGACACGCCTCCGAACCTAAAACTCCATTGAGACAGAGGTTATGTGCCGTCAAACCCTAAAATCCATTCAGGCCAGGGCCAACGCCCTCCGCACCCTAAAAACCCCATTCGGGCCAGGGCCAATGCCCTTCAAACCCTAAAAATCCATTTGGGTCAGGGCCAATGCCCTCTGAACCCTAAAACTTCACTCTGGCCAGGGCTACATGCCCTCCGAACCCTAAAAATCCATTCGAGCCAGGGCCAACGCCCTCCGAACCCTAAAAACTCCATTCGGGCCAGGGCCAACGCCCTTCGAACCCTAAAAATCCATTTGGACCAGGGCCAATGCCCTCTGAAACCTAAAACTTCACTCTGGCCAGGAGCCATGCCACTCCGAACCCTAAAAATCCATTAGAGCAGGGCCAATGCCTCGAACCTAAAACTCCGTCGAACCCGGGGCCACGTGCCTCCGAACAATAAAACTCATTCGGGTCAGAGCCACGTGCCCTCTCAACCTAAAATTCATTGGGGCAAATTCGGCGCCCTCCAGACTCCTAAAACCCCATTCATTCGGGCCCAGGGCCAACCGCCTCGAATTCCAAAAAACTCCATCCATTTCGTTCAGTGGGAGAAATGACACACAAAGAGTCATGCATTTGACTTACCAGACGACTCCTTCTGCTTACAAATTTTTGGGGTTATTTCATTTGTGTGTCCCTTTTGAGGCCCCCCTCACCCACTCAAAATGTCTGCAAAAACCCTAACTACATGGGGACTTCAAATTTTATATGTCACGAGGAAAGAACAGCCTCTCAGAGGCTGCTTAAGGATTGGGGTCTAAGAAAGCTTGATGAGGTAAGAAACTGAAGCGAGGCAGAAAGAATTGCCAGAGAAAAAGAAAAGGAGACAGAAAGACAAGAAAAGGAGGCAGAAAGAACTGCCAGAGAAAGACGAGAGGAGGCAGAAAGAATCGCCAGAGAAAAACGAGAGGAGGCAGAAAGACAAAAAAAAAGGAGGCAGAAAGAATCGCCAGAGAAAAACGAGAGGAGGCAGAAAGAATCACCTGAGAAAAACGAGAAGAGGCAGAAAGACAAGAGAGAGGCAGAAAGAATTGCCAGAGAAAAACGAGAGGAGGCAGAAAGAATCACCTGAGAAAAATGAGAAGAGGCAGAAAGACAAGAGAGAGGCAGAAAGAATCAAGCCAGAGAAGAGAGCGGAGGAGGCAGAAGGGCAAAGAAGAGAAAGACAGCAGGCCCGCAAGCTTCAGATGGCCCAGACTGGCACTTCCAACCCCACCTCCCACCTCGGGGACGAATGCCCTCAGCCAGGCCCACGCATTCATGCCGAAGTGGACCGAGGCCGAACCTGAGGTGTGGCTCGACAGGGCAGAGAAAGTCCTGGGCTGCTACACCCTCTCTCTCGCCGAAATCTCCCTACTATTAACCAAGTTCCTCGGTGGGAAGGCCCTGATCGCCTTCCACGCCCTCCCTGGGGAGGATCAAGGAAATTGGTATGGAGGGATGAACTCCATTGTTTTTATTTAGCATTTCCCAACGTTTTGTGAGAGAGAGAGAGAGAGAGAGAGTTTGTGGTGTTCGTTGAAGTGAGTGCTTCGGTTGTTGGAAGAGGGATGGGATTCGTTGGTTTGTTTACGCGCTGTCTGTCTGGAATATATGTGAGAGTTTTTTTAGGTTTGGGAAGTAGTTAGTCCTGAGTCAGAGCTAGTGTTGGTCAGTCGTTTTTGGGTCTTAAACAGTTTGTTTGTGCTGATTCAAGTTGTTCTTTTTTACTTGTTAGTGTGCTGTTCTTGTTGCTGTATGTTCGTGAGTCGTGTGTTTTCTGTTTTGGTTTGGTTTGTGTGGTTTGTGTGCTGTGTTGGCGACCCGTGGGCGCCTTACTCCATCTTCCAGCAACCGAGGACCAGAAATGAGTGTTGTGTACTGTTTTTGTGGTTTTGAATTCCATACATAATATTTGGCATGCTGATGGGGCAGCTGGTGGGGCAGCTACAATTGAGATTAGTGGCTAGTGGTGTGACTGGAGGAATGGAAGAGGAACTGGGAGGTTGAGAGAGGAGTTGCGGCTGGCAAGAGAGGAGAATGAGAGGCTGTGAGGGGTGAGAATGGGAGTTGAGAGTCAGTTGGAGAATGGGGAATGCTAAGGAGTCACGAAAGAGAAGAAATGAAAGGGGAGATGAAAGAGTCAGAAGAGAGAATGGAAGAGAGGATGGATAAAAGTTGGAGGGAATGATAGAAAGGTGTGGAAGAAATGGTAGAAAGGTATGTTCAAGGGTGTTTTTGGAGAAGGCTGTTGAGGCAGGTTCTCTGGAACGTGTGTGAAGGGGCAGAAAGAAAAGGAAGAAATTAGATGGAGATAAGTGAGTGAAAGTGATATGGAATAGGAAGTAAGCTTGAGGGAATGAGAGGCAGGGTGAGAAGAGGGAGATGGCGAGGAGGAACAGGAAAGTAAGGATAAGTCAGCGGAGGAAAAGGAAGGAAAGGAAAGGAAATTGGTAAGAAGGGTAAGAGGAAATTAGAGGGGAAAGAAGGGAGAGGGGTGAAGGCAGTAGTGATAGTGGGGATGGAGGTGAGTGGATAGAAGTGGATAAAAAGGGGAAGAAGGAATATGATGAGTAAGATATATGAATGTGGGAGTCACGAGTGGACTCTTTGTATTCGGAAGAGGGTATGAAGATGAAGTGAAGAAGTAGCGAAAGTGAGAGTGAAAGTGAAGAAGTGAAAGGAGTATGTATGTGAGGAGGTACCCGGTGTGAAAAGTAAGTAATTATGGAGTAGGGATGTACATGATTTCTTTAGGTATGAAAGGTTTTGTCAGGATAAGTATGGGGAAAGTAAGAGTGTGTGGGCACGAGAATTAGAAGAATATTTGACTGGGTTTGCTTGATATGTATAGGGTTATTATGAGTGTGGGAGATGTTGAGTATGACAAGGTGAAAGCTAGAGAATGAAGCTGAAACCTTGTCACTGTATAACTGCCAGGCTGGAGAGCGTTGGCGAGGGGAAAAGTTTGGGGATGATGGGATAGATGAATGTAAGGAATTAGTGTGAGTTGTTAGGGACAGTGCCAGATGGAGTTAGAGAATTTGAACTTGAAGCGGAAGGAGAAGAAAAGATGAATGAATGAAGGTTGACTTGGGAGGAAATTATGAGCTTGACAGGGTTATAAAAGAGAGAGCAGAAGTGTAAGTGTAAGGGCTGGGAGTAGATGAGAGTACCCAGAGTTTGGAAGCTTTGAGGATGGTGTTGAGGGGTCCAATGAGAATGGCCGATAGTGTAATAGATAGAATTATGAAACAAGTAATGTGGGGTGCCAGTTAGGATATGAATGGGTGGGTTTGTAAGGAACAACGGGTTGGACGGGTTAGGGATAGTAGTGTGTACAAGGGAAGGTCGATGAGTGGAAGTGGCTGAAGTGTTTAGATGTGGAAAGGAAGGGACATACAAGAGAATGAGTGTAGGTGGGCTTTAGGGCGTGTTTGGTCTGTTGTCGGGACATTTGGTGAGGAGTGTGCGAAGATAGGGGGTTAAATGCTACAGGTGCGGACAGGTGGGTCCATATTGCTAATGGTTGTAGGGGTACCCGAGTGAATGTAATATGTGGCAACTGTGGTAGAATAGGCATTATCACGAGTGTGTTCAGAACCGAGCGAAGTGTGGCAGATGTGGAATGGAAGGGCATGTATCAGAGTGTATGTAGACGAAAGAGGGTGACTGTGACAGCGGAGTCGGAAACTGAGTGTGAAGAGAGGATTCAAATGGGTGGATCCTCCAGGATGCAAGCGATGCGTGTGATGCGTATGCGTGAGGTTGTTGCATGAGGAGGTTTGCTGGAAAAGACTAGCGAGTGCATGGTGTGCAGAAGTGTGTTGTAAGGGTAAGATTGATTGCCTTAGTACGGGTGTATTATGATCATGTATTTAAGAATGGATGTGAGAAATTGAGAATACGTGTGAGATTAGGAACTGTCAGGGGAAGTAAGAGGATTGGAAATTTAGGGGTAGCAGTGGTTGGAAAGGGGTGTGTGAGCAGTTTAGAAATTGGGGGTGTAGTGATGGATGAAAGTGATTTTTGTGTGATTGGAGTATGAATAATAAATATGATATTTTATTGGGATGTGAGTTTTTGAAAAGAAAAAATGCGGGATAGTGAGTCCCGTCCTAGTATGAATGTAATTGAATTCGTGTATGAAAGGGGATGTGCTTGAGGATTTGTATTTGGGAAGGATGGTAGGGTTAGGCAAAAATTTTGGAAGAGAGTGCCTGTAATTCACGACAGGAGGGTAAAGTGCCACATGAGATTGGAGAAGTTGTGATGTGAAAGTGGCATGGCGGATAGCCTCGGGATAACCAACAATGATAGGTGTGAGTATGTGGTTGAGGAATAGACTTGTAATAAATTAGTCAGGGCAAATGTGTATTTGTGTATATGATGGGTTTTGAACATGGGGAGATCAAGGGTATATATAACGTCCTTGCCAAGTGTCAGGAAGAAGCGAGTCGAGGAATATGTGAGGGGAGATTGCGTGGGAATATTCGTGCGTTGGTGAATGTGGATGATGAAGTGCATTGGAGAGTGCGACTTGCGTGACAGGTGATTTGAAAGAGCCCCAATGATTGGATGATATGAGGAGTTGAAGAAAGAGTAAAGGTAGATGAAAATGTAGTGATAACGTAAGAGAACGATTGAGAGAGATGTTGTGGGATAGGCAGGGGCATTAGTCGTGGTGCGAGGATTTTGGGGATCGAAGCTTCCGAATTTAAAATGGATTCTGGAAGATGACACCCCATATATCTTCGCGTCCCGACATTTCTCCGATCTATCAATCGTGAGACAGAGGAGCAGTGTGAGGGCTTGAGAGGGGTGGGAGTGATTGGAGAAAGAATGCGGCGCCTGGAATCAGCCCATTGTACGATGCAGTAAGCCAGATGGAAGTTTGCGAATGTGTGTGGATTATGGAGGTGAAACGAAGTAACTGTGGCGATTCGATGAATGTGGTGTCTGATTGTGTGTACAAGATGAATGGAATGAAGTGTTTACAAAATTAGATCTGAGTAGAGCACAGATGCCTCTGGAGGAGGAGCAGGCATACGGCGCTAAAGTGGTTCCTGCCACTACCAGTTCCGGAGATTAAGTTTCGGACTGGCTAGTAGCGTACTGCTGCCTTCCAAGGGCAATGGTGTGGTTCTGGCTGGGTTTGATACGCAAGAAAGTGTATTTTTATAGATGATATTTTGATTGCGAAATTGAGACTGCAGAGAATATGAACTGCTTGAACGAGTGTTGAAGGTTGGAAGAAGTAGGAATAAAAATTAAAACTTGGAAAGTGTGCTTGGTTGGCTGGGGGTGGAATTCCTAGGGCATATGGTGAGTGGAAGGTGCAAGGAAAGTGATAAGTTGTGAATAAGGTAAGAATTTCCACGTCCCGGACCGATGCGTGAGTTGAAAGGATTTTGGGTTTAGTGAGTTTGGAAGAGGAAGTTTATAAGATTGTTCAGGGATGCGGAAACCACACTTACTGAATGGATGGGGAAAGAAATTGTGTAGGTGAAATGGGATGAGAGGCGAGAATGATCGAGCGTTGAGAGATTGAAAGAGGCTACAGAGGCGTGACGTTGGCTTTCCCGGACTATAGTGAGAATGCAGATAACTAGAACGATTTGTACTCTGGATGCAAGTAAATATAGTATGGGAGGAGAATTACTTGGTACAAATGCAGAAGAGCGATAGGGAGGGCTGGTGAGAAGTAATGCGTGTGTAGGCAAGGCATTTGGAAAGGCAGAGTTGAAATATTCGATTTGATTGAAAAGAATTGGCTGCAATAGGTTTTGTGTGGCGTTGACAGTATTTTTATGGGAGTAGATTTTGGTGATACGGACGGACCATCGACCCGCTAGTATATGGTTAAAAAGGAAGTGTAGATATGCTTTAGAATTGCGAGAAACGATAGAGGATTTGAATGAGTTTAGTTTTTAAGGTAGAAATTATGTACAAAGGAGACAGAGGCCTATTGTTGCAGATGCCTTCTCGTATGGACTGAAGCAGAGATGATAGAGGGTTAAGGCGACTGGGACCGGACCAAGTACCTGTAGGATTTGTGGTAAACAACAGTATGTAAGGGAGGAATGAATTATTTAAATGTCTGTTTGAGGTTGAGTAATTTGGGGAAACAAATGGGTTGGTGTGAGTACAAGCATGAGCGAGTTCACATTGAGTGATGAGATGAGATGCTGGAAGGAGGAGGAGTCTTGTGAGGAAGGAGGGAATTAGATGAGGAGGAGAAAGTTGAGTGAAAGTGTTGTTGGTAGTGGCTGAAATGTTTTAAAATTACAGTGCTGATTGTTCTTTGGATGGAATGAGCTAATTGAGAGTAGAATTGCTGCATGCTGGTCCTAGTTGACTAGATATCAGAACAAAGTTATCAACATTTCGATCTGTCCTCTCTTTACCTGAAACAGATATTGAGATGGCACGGTTAAAAGCAAAGATATGAGTTGGTGCCACTTTTAAGCAGCTTAGCTCAACTAAGCTGCTTAAAACAACCTTCTAAAGGCAGATTAAGCTGCTGAATTGTCTTTTCCGCAGGATACCTGAAAAGGAGAAGAAACCAACCCGATGGCTGAACACCTGGCAAATGACACATCGTTTGCACACAGCCCCAGTTATCGGCAGAAGTTTAGCATGGGCCACGACAACCCACCGAGGGGCCTTAAAAGGGAAGGACAGGAGATCTGAAAGGCAGTAGAAGTATGATAGCAGTCGTAGTTGCAGGGGAGTTAGTTGGGCCGTTAGCCATACACGCCGAGTGAGTGATACATTTGCTGAGACCTTCATTCCCACCTGTCCGACTCCAGACCACAGTCATCCTCGGTGACAGTGTGCATCGCCATACGTGTGATCGTCCTCGTCATCCTTCACCAGAGACCCAGTTTCCCTAAGGTAAAGTGCGAGTAAAGACTTTTCAGTCACGACAGTTTGCCCTTTAGAAAGTTATTGGGGTGCCAGTATTTCACCTCTGTCCTTGTGCCAGTTTATCCAGTGCCATTTCCAATGTCCTGTGTTCAAGTGTAAAGTGGTCATTCATTCCTCGAGTCCTGCACCCTAGTGCAGACTTGAGTCATATTTTGTGTTATATTGTTCCTTTACTGGCGTGTAATGTAAATCTCTTGCAGATGGACCTATTCACAGTGGACTCATCTTGGACTGTGCCTTGCCTTAGTCAAGACTCCAGTAGAAGGATCTTCAGGCGTTGCAAGCCCTTTAACAATTTACTTACCCATTTTCCCTTCTAATGCTTTCTCTTGTAAATATAATTCCTTAATTTATCCCAAGTGTTTACCTAACATTTCTTATGAAGTAGAGCCTTCAGCTCCTAAAATCATCCCTTGTTCTTTGTTTTTATGATTTCTAAGTGTTCATTCATTCCTCGAGACCTTGGCACCCCAGTGCAGTCTCTGATCCAACTGTGTTTTATATTTTCCTTACTGTCATGTAATCCTTAAATCTCTCTTGCAGAGGATTCATTTGCTGTGGACTCTTTCTAGCTGTGCCTTTATGCACCATTCAAGTCTCCAGTAGGAAGACCTCCAGGCTTACAAACCTCAATATTATTTACTTTTCCATTTTTTTATCCTTTTATTGTAATTACAATTACTTTGAAGTTAACCCCAGTGTTTACGTAACATTCTCATGGAGTAGAGCCCAAGCTCATATGAAACATCCCTTTTTTCTTTTTCTTTTTAAGGATTCAAGGTCAAGTGAGTAAATTCATTGCTGACCTGTTAAGGTGTTCTACAAATCCAGAAAACCAGGAAAATCACAAACTGGCGACCTTCCCATAGATTCATTTTGTGGTTGCAATTTCCCACCCCTATTGTTGCTTTGTTGTGTTTGGTAACTCAGCAAATCAGCGATTAGCAAAGCTAAGCTGGGTGCGAGACAATTCGGAACCCGACACCAAGCGCATAGACCAAGATGTTCCACGAAAGTAATGTGTTTATCATAGCATAGAAATTTTTTTACAAAATGTGACTGGACCAGAAATTAAAGAAAATAGGGACGATAACAACTGGAGAGAAGAGAACCACTGTGTTAGATTTTGTTAATACATGCCTTTCATGATCGGTATTTAGGAAAACAACGAGTGCTAAATCCATTTTCTTTCGGCGGAATAGTGCTAAAATTCCTCTCTGCAAAATTTTTCACTTGCACCAGTATCGCGAATTACTTAGGCGCAGATGAACTCCCACATGGGACAAGACGAAATCAGTTTGCATTGCTGAAATACTCTCTCGGGTTAGCTAAAACTAAGTTCAAGTGCTAGAAATAAATTTGAAATCCACTACTAGGCAAAATTACAAGGTTATGTCACCATTATCCGCCCATCCTGGAATTTCCCAGCAGTCAGGAAAGCCCAGACAGTGTTTGTAAACAAAAGGTCTATTTAATCAATGCTTAAAAATAACCACAGCATCAGCCTAGAATCAGACGACTCACTCGCCCCTCCTCCCCCCATGTGCGCACTCCAAATCTTTCATTCACAGTCTCAGCAGTTTGTCCCCACAACTTTGTCCGCATCTGGTGCCACCTCAGCAGATTTTTTTTCAATCCAAATTCCATGTCCCACGAGACGAATAAGTCCACCGGACGAACCCACTTCCAAGTCCTACAGGATGAATCCTGCTTTCCAAGTCCTACGGACAAATCCAATTTCCACATCCCACGAGACTGTACCAAGTCCTATGGACACATCCACCCCAAGTCCTAAGAGATGAAATACTAATTCCACGTCCTCCATGATGCCTTCAAATTCCACATCCTCCGTGACGTCCTTAAACACATCCTCCGTGACGCCCTCACCCCACGTCCTCCATGACATCCACCACCCCACGTCCTCCGCGGACTCTCCATCACCCCACGCCCTCCGTGACATCCACAAATTTCACGCCCTTCGTGGACGCCCCCAAATTCCACCGTGACGTCCACAAATTCCACATCCGCCGTGACGCCCACAAATTCCATGTCCTCTGCGACATTCATCTCCACGCCCCCTCCATGGCATCTCTCAAATTCACGCCCTCCGTGACATCCACAAATCCCACGCCCCTCTTGACGCCCTCAAATTTCCATGCCTCCGTGATGTCCACAAATTCCACGTCCTCTCGTGACGTCTCAAATTCCACATCCTCCGTGATGTCTCAGACACGCCCTCCAGACGTCCTCAAATTCCATGTCCTCCATGATGTCCATGAATTCCCCATCCCACGCGATCTAACAAATTCCATGTCCTCCAATGACCTAAATTAATTCTAAGTCTTACGAGATGACAAACCTGCTATCCCTGCAGTAATCAGCCAAGGCCGAGAACACTGGAGGTGGCGCTGGAGAGGGCAAATAAAGGAAGTAGGCCAGACCTGGACCGACTAGGTATACCAATCTGAGCGAGCCCTTGCAAAATGGCTAGAATCCCTGGGAGTCTCCTCCGCCAAGGCCATCCTCGAACAGTTTAAATTAGAGCATTTCTTGCTTTAAGCGCCTCCTGCCCTAGCCACTCACATAGGCGAAAAGGCACCCACGACCCTGGCTGGGTGATGTCGCCTCGCCAACACATGGGACACCCATCACGCCCACAACAGCTCCATGGGGCGGAAAATCTATCCCCCCCTCCTTCCTCGCCGACGCCCCTCTGCTGAAGTATGGACACTCGCAGAAACCCGTTGTGTGCGAGTTCTATAGGAAAGTCAGGCATTCCACCGAGCAATGCCAAAACAAGCAAACAGCGCCTCTTAAATCCTCTCCCAGAAACCCACCAATAACTCGCCTGCGCCCTCCACAGGGGCAGTGCAAAAAGATTTTAGCCAAAGCTATTGCACGGCGTGTAAGGCTTATGGCCACTCTCCCTCATGGGTGAAATGCCCTAAAAACAATAAATCAAATATTCCTGCCACTGCCTTGGCAGTCATGAATTCCAGGGCCTTAGGCCCTCCCGCCAAAGGTCCCATACATGTGGCCCCTCCCCGGGGAGCTACCCCGCACGCCGAATCAAGGCATTCAATGATTCTGGCTCACAAATCTCCCTCATACGAAGGGACAGAGTTCCCTATGGAGCTATCATTAACAGACGAAAACTCGTCACAATCGAGGGAATAAATCAATTTAAAATGATACTCCCTACGGTTCAATTGAGAGTCACAAGACCTCACCAATCTAAAATTTGTAATCTTGCAGTAGCAAGCTATATTCCCGGAGGCTATGATGTCCTCCTGGGACAGGACTTTCAGTCCCCACCTAAGTCACAACAATCCGGGGGTCCAAATCCCCCACATCATTCCTCAGGCGCGAGTAAGCCTCCACCGCCTTCTCCCACGTCAATACCGGCACCCCATGGGTACCATAAAGATGTAAAGTTTCTACCAGTGCCACCTGAGTATAATATACAGTGGCCCCCTCAATCGATTCCCAATCCCATTCCAGTGCCCGGCCCCAACCCAGTGCCAGTGCCAGTGCCAGGACCCCATTCAGATCTCCCTCCAGGACGTTCAAACCCAAATTCCAATTCTCTGCCAGTGCCACTTGCATGCATTGAGCAGTGCCAAACTCTGTCCCTCCAGAATGGCGAGAAATCTCTAAAATCCATAACCGTGCCAGTGCCAGCACCAGAGCACGCCCCCGATCTCCATTCAAGGGATCCAACTCAGGACCCCCTCTCTTCTCCCAGCCTGGCCCCCACTACCACTGTTGGTAAGAGAGGCGGTTCCTCCCGACCACAACGGAAGCTCACCCAAAGGTGCGGCCTTGCAACCCATGTCTGAGCTGGTCATTGCTACCTGTGAGCCTCTCACGCTCCCCCCGACTGCCTCCTCTCTGTCTCATTCCGTAACAGACACAATCGCGAGTCAGGATTCTGCCATCTCTCACTTGGCCGATGAACTCTTAGAGCTGCGACGGATCATGGCAGAACTAGCAAAGAAGGTCCCTTGGTCAGCTGTCAAGGAAGCAGACGCAGGTGGCACTCACATACCGCCTCCAGGCTCAGGTCCCCCAGTTCCCTGGCCGTGAAAAATCATCGAAGTAGGAGAGGTCTGTGGAGGAAAATACCACAGGCATGGATAACTCCAGGTAGTTTAAAGAGAGCTCCCAAGCTCTCCTGGCACCTGTGCCAACCTGGCACAGTGCCACCTGTTCATCCTATGAAGACCTTGGCACCTCTATCCAAAGGAGAATGTCAAGGTCTTCCACTATCCTTTTCATTCTCTTTTGTAACACTCTTCCTTATTCTTTCCTATAGCATTTCCTTTCTCCCTGTGATTACTACTTACTTTTGTTTTACACATGGGAACACCCAACACAACACAACACAAGCTCATGCTTTGCCTAGGCCCCCATTTTACTTAACTGCCTCTGCGAGGCAGAGTACCATTGGTAGTAAGGCAGAGTACCATTGGTAGTTAGGCACCTGCAAAAGTCTTCAACTCCCCTTCATTGCCTACTGCAGCAGGAAGCATTTAAATACGATATGCCATTACCATCTGTTATTACTATTATGAGTGCAAAAATGGCACAGTGCCATGAGCGCAGATGCTGGCAACTGATCCTTCCAGAGGGGTCATGCCCTCTGGTTACCTTTGTGGCCCCTGGGCTAAGAAATGGTTCTAGCTGTCTTCCACAGGCTATGGAGTATAATTCTGGCATACTTAATAATTACCTTTATTCTACCACCACTGGCTACTCTGAATATGTCATTTATTCTTTTTTGATTTTTGCAATAATCTCGAGTCTTAGACTCATGCCCTTGGGTTTATAGTGCCACCTTTTGTAATACAAGGATCGTGGCCCGCTATCCAGAAAGCGGTGTCACATCCCCTTGCCTGTCTATTTCTTTTCCTTCTTGTAACAATTGGAGCTTCATTCCCCTCCCACCCTTCCTTCGTTTACTTTGTTCATTCATATATTAAATGAATACCATTAAAATTTCGACCCCATTTAACGGAAAATCAAAGCGTAAAATTGGCGTCATAAAAAGCCAGTAAAATCATAAAAATGGCGAAATACAAATTGTGAAAAATGGCAGTCCCCGTCTAAAAATGGCAACGTTCTTTTAAAACCCCTTGGAAAAAACAATTAAACCTTAAGTCATTTGTCATTAGCTAATGAAGTTATCATAACAATTAAACCTTAAGTCAGTTGTCATTAGCTAAAGAAGTTATCATAAAGTCAAAATTGGTAAGCGTTACTCCCCCTGTAATTAGAACCTTCCTAGGCACTCATCGTCGTGCTCATAAGGGTGCCACTAGTTTCAGTACTGCGCCCGGCACTGTGCCGCCGATCTGCATAAAAACATGGTGACATCTAACACAAACCATGTACCATTCATCGCAAGCCTCCTCAAGGCAAACTAACTACATGCCTCTAATCACTGTTTAGTATTAAGTGCATGATTATTTTAGAGGCAATCACTGTTTAGTATTAAGTGCATGATTATTTTAAGACTTTTTCTCTTAACGATAACACGTACATTGTGTTAGTACTTTACAGCAACATCCTATATTCTTAGCTACCCTGCCTCACAGTCTTCTGTAACTTATATTTGTCGAGTTTAGCTCTTGTACTTATCAAATTCCAGTTAGTTAAAACATTAGTCAAATTAGGGTATCAGTCAAATTAGGGTGTTTAGTGACTTACAAACACTTTCATGTAATGTTGACTTACAAACACCTTCACATAATATTATTATTATTATTATAAAAAGTTTAACCAGACCACTGAGCTGACTATCAGCTCTCATAGGGTTGGCCCGAAGGATTAGGATGAAATGAAAAGTCTACGCTAGAAGTCTAGCACTGGGACCAAATAGGTCACTTGTTAATGATGAATGAAAGAAAATGAAAATAAAAGCTGTAAAAGGGCATACATTTTCATACTGGAACACACTCACACAATAAAACATTTATACTCATGTTTCACTCACTAACAATAAATTAAAACAATATAAATTTATAAAATTTACTTTTTAAAATTCATTATACTGATTGATTGATTTTTTATATTTTATCTATCAACTCACAACTTTTCATGAACATTAAAATGGGTATTACTGAAAATGTTGAAGATCCCGACAAAATTTCTTTTATTGGTCTATTTCCAAAATTTGATAATCGCTGCAGGTTATATTTTGGACATTCACACAGTACATGCTTAACTGTTATCAACACATTGCAATCTGGGCATTTGGGAGAAGGGCCACATGGACTGTTCATTAAGTGTCCATGTGTCAAACAAATATGGCCTATTCGAGGACGTCTCTCTCTCTCTCTCCATTTTCTAACAGGATTTTGTTTTAATTTATTATTTTCAGGTTCTTCGTTCCATATATTCTGCCATTTACTTACAATGACTGTTTTTATATATCTTGTATAATCACTAATAGGGATGTCTACATTTGTTCTTGTCATATGGACTGCTTCTTTAGCTGCTTTATCAGCCTCTTCATTTCTCTTAATCCCTACATGGACAGGGATCCAACATATTTCAATATTTTTTCCCTTATTATACAATTTATGGAGTGAAAACTTTATATGTTGTACAATATTATTTTTTTTATTATATCTTTGAATGGCTTCTATAGCACTTCTGGAGTTGCTATAAATTACATGAGACTTCTCTAATTATTTTTATGGCTGATACTATTGCACATAACTCATCTGTAAGTACTGAGGCATTATCTGGTAGAGAGAACTGATACGTTTTGTCTGGGGATACTGCAGCATATCCCACTCCGTACTGTGACTTAGATCCGTCAGTGTATATTGCATAATGTGGACCTTTTTGGATTATATGTTCTATTGCATGCTGTCTAAGGTATTCTGGAGTATATGAATGACTTTTTGATAAATATTTCAAGTGTGTACAAATTCTCATTTTATTCATTGTCCAAGGAGGAGGTAATTTTAATTTTAAAGGTAATTGTATACTTATATTTAGCAACTCAAACAATCTTTTAGCCCTAATTGGGAAAGGAGGTGGATGATTGTTTATAAACACATCTCTTCATCCAAATAATTTTTTGGTTGGAGAATCATTTGTCTGAATTCTCAGAGCACTCTTCATTGTTACTAGCTCTCTATGGAGAGAGAGAGGTAGTTCACCACATTCAATTTGTAAAGAAGACATTGGTGATGATCAAAAAGCTCCTGAACATATTCTAAGGCCTTCATTATGAACTGGGTCTACCGTTTTCAGTGTTGCGTCTGATGCCGAGCCATATATTTCACTCCCATAATCAACGATAGACAACACTGTTGCTTTATACAATAAAGTAAGGGTATGTCTATCGGCTCCCCTAGTAGTGTTCGATAGTTTTTTTAATTAGGTTTAATGCTCTTTTACATTTTGATTTCATGTATGTTATGTGGGCTTTCCAGTTCAAGTGAGTATCAAATACTAATCCTAAAAATTTTGCTGTTTGGCCAACTGGTATACTATGGTTTCTGATTTTTAAGTCTATTTCTTCCCCTTTTTTCCACTTTTTATTTTTATAAAACATGATTGCTTGGGTTGCTCATTCATCTATTTTTACTATGCTTTTATTAATGATTTGTTCTGCATGTTTTATTCGAGATGCTGAATAATATATGGCAAAATCATCCATATACAGGTTACTTTTAATACCAATAGGTAGATTATTACTGATATCATTAATTGCTAAAGTAAACAGTGTGCCACTAAGGTTGCTTCCTTGTGGAAATGTTCTAGACAGATCATCATCAATTCTCACCTGAGAACTGCGATTTGTCAAAAAGTTTTGTATAAACCTAAGCAAATGTCCCCGGATGTTGTTGTTTTATAGTTTTTAATATAGCATACCTCCATGTAGTATCATATGCTTTTTCAATGTCAAAAAAGACAGCTACAGTGATTTGTTTTCGTTCAAAACCTCTACGTATATGGTCTTCTAAGTTACAGACAGAATCTAATGTAGATCTGTTACAATGTGACCCAAACTGAGTGGGAGTCAAAATTTTATTTTCTCGAATGTGCCATGTTAGTCACCCATTTACCATTTTCTCTAGTAATTTGCACAAACAACTTGTTAAAGAAACTGGTCTGTAATTGTTTACATTACTGGGATCTTTTCCAGGTTTGGGGATTGGAACAATTATAGCTTTACGCCAGATATTTTGTTATATAGAGGTTGTAATGTATCGATTTCTATTAATAATATAGTCAGCTTTTGTAAGGTTCCTTCTAATATCAGTAATGTTTTGTTTATTTTACTGAATTTTCTATTCAAATTATTTAATCATCTTCCAATTTGGTGTTTTATTTTTATTAATTCTGTTAGTTTTTCAGACCACCATGGGACTTCATGTTTTGTTGGATGATATTTGGATTTTGGTATTGCTTTATCAGCCGCATTTGTAATGAAATCAACAAGAAATTTATTAGTTTCATTATGGTCTTTCAAATATTCAAATGGTGGGATATTCCTAGTGTGGAATTCATATTGCTCCCAATCTGCTTTATAAATGTTATATTGAGGGACACGCTTGGTGGGATTATTTTGTAATAGTGAAATTAATATTGGAAAATGATCACTTGTATGTAAGTCGTCTACCGTATTCCAATTCAATTTGTCTACTATATTTGTTGTACATAGAGTTAAGTCGATTGAGGAAAATGTTCCATGTGTTTTAGAAAAATAAGTGCTGATTTCATTATCATTTATACTGCACATGTCATATGAATCTATGAATTCCTCTATTTTACTTCCTGCTCTATTTGAGTCTGTACAACTACAGTCCCACATTGGGTTGTGGGCATTAAAATCACCTACTATTAATGTAGGTTCCTTGGTATTATTAAGTGTAATTCTTTGAGTTTGTCAAAGTCACAATTTTTATTAGGTTGATTGTACAAATTATGAGTTACATAATTATCGTTTTTTATTCGTATTCTAATACTCGATGTTTGCAGATCAGTAAAGTTTACAGGTATTTTTTCATAACATACTTTGTTATGTACATATATAGCAGTACCTAAATTTCCTTCTTCCTCTCGTGATGCTGATGCTAAGGTATATTTACCTATTGTTGATATTGTTTTGTTGACATGTTGCAAACATAATATCATTGGTTCATAATCTTTTAATCTGTTGTACTTCTCCTAGGTGTAATCTGGTCTGTAGACAATTTATGTTCCATTGTATAATATAACTAGTGAAAATATTTTTTCATAGTAGTTGAGTTTTACTCTCTTTTTTTTTTTGTATTATCAATTTGGATTTTTTCTAATAATTTACCCACGAATTTCATTTGTTTTTCTTTATAATATACTAAGTGCTCAATGCACAAGCACCCTTTTTCATGGTTACTCAAATCCGTGGTCTCTTTTTTTCCTATATTTCATAAGATTTCTTATAATGTTAGTTAAACCATCTTTTGTTATACTTTTGTTTTTATTGCATAATTCAATGAAACAATCATTACAGCCACAAGTATTATCATGTGTATTTCTCTATTCATTTGCTCTTGTACCAATTACTGGAGATGGAGTAATCTTTTCTCCCTTGACATAATCATTGTCATCTATGGTATGGTTCTCTTTCACTTCTTCAGTGTTCTCAACATTTGCCTTCATATGTTATAAGAGGGATTAAATTTGTTTATATTTAGCATTTCCCAACTTGTTTTTGTTTTGTTCTTTTTCATCTCCTTTAGAGAGAGAGAGAGCTGAGAGAGAGAGAGAGAAGAGTTGGAGAGAGAGAGAGTTTTGGGTGGTGTTCTCTCCAAAGGTTTTTTTATCTTTAATTTCCAGTCCACTGTCTGTCTGTCTGTTAGTTTTTAGGAATGGGGAAGTGTTTGGGCAGTTGATTTCAAATGAAAGTGGACGGGGAGTTCCATGGGTTTTTGTATTAACATTAATGGTTCACCATTTTTTTTTTTTTATTTGTTGGTACTAAGGGTTGTTTTAGTTTTTTTTTGGTTTTTGTGTGCTGTGATTTCTATCTGTTTGCATTTTATCCATTTCCAGCTCTTGTCATTGAAGTGTTATGTGTTGTTTTGTTTGACGGATCTTGAATTCCTCTCATTTTAATTCCAAGTTAGCTGTTGTATAGACATTGCTGTTAGGATTGTTTGTAGTGGGTTTTCAAGGTCAGGATTGTGAGATAGAGAAACTGAGAGATGAATTCGGGTTTAGGGAACTGCATGATGGGCTGGAGGAGGAGTTTGGGAGGTTCAGGTGAACTTGGAGTTGAGTGAGTCAGTTGGAGGAGATGGGGAATGCTAAGGAGTGCATTTGAGTGCAAAGAAGAAATGAAAGCCCATAGACTGAATTTTGACACTGCAGCAGTTTTGAATGGAAGAGAGTCTCAACTCTTGGAGGGAATGATGAAAAGTTTTTATTTTTGATGAAAGATATGTTCAAATTTTGTTTTTGGCTAAGGGCTGTTTGTCTAAGGTGCTCTTTTACTTGTGAACAGCATAGAGAAAGAAAATCTTGAAGAAGTTTGGTATCGTGAGTTTTTGAAAGTGAGTGGAAATAGCATTTTCTTATCGACTGGAATTATTGTTTTCAGGTAAGGAACAGAGGAACCCTGAATGCAAGGGGAAGGAACAGAGTTTTTTCACTTTTAAGTTCAGGGGAAGAAAAAGGGGAAGAAGTCCTCGGAAATGACTGGTTTTGTTGTGGAAGTTTAAAGGCAGGAAAGAAGGGATTGGGTGAAGGCATATAGTGATTGGAGGTGGATGGAGGTTAATGGAAACAATTTGGATAAGAGGGGAAGAAAGTGTTTTGGTCAGATGAATGTAAGTGTGGAAGTGGACCTTTGTATTCCAAAGAGGTATGAAAGGACAGTTGAAAGTCAGCGAATTGGGTCATGTGGAATTTAGAAAGAAGGAGTTTTATGTATGTGAGGGTTTTAATACCAATCTGAAAGGTATTATTTGATTATCCAGGAATTGTCCAGGGATGTAAAGATTTCTTTATGCTGGAGTAGAAAGGTTTTATCAGTGATAAGTATGGGAAAATGCCATCAGAGGGCACAGGGGTAATTAAATCTTTGACTGGGTTTTACTGAGCATAAAGATTGAAGTGAGAGAGAAAAAAGTAAACAAGGTGAAAGCTAAAAGATAGTTCATCAGCCTTTCATGGAGTGTTCTTACCAATGGAAGAATGATTTGATGAGGCAAGAATGAAAGCTGGAAACCTTGTCACTAGGACTGAGAGTACGTTTTCAAGGAATACAAGTTTGGGGATGATGGGATAGATGAATGGGCAAGTTAGATACGGAAGTTGTTAGGGACAGTGCCAGATGGAGTTAGAAACAGACCCCCTTGAATCGGAAGGTCTAAGAAAAATGGACGAATAGTTTGACTTGAGTTATCAAATTCTCAGGTCTGAACATTATCAGCAATTGATGGTTATAAACCAGAAGTTCTAAGTATTAAGGGCTGGGATATAAACCCAGTGCCAGTTTATGATAGCTTTAGGGATGCAGTGTTCAGGCCCAAGAGATTTTGGCAGACAGTGTAAAAGATCCACATAATTTAATCCAAACAAATATATAGGTGCCAGTGCCACATGAATGGTGGGTTTGGACTTGAACAACGGGTTGGACAGATTCCTGGGGTTACAAAGGGGAGCCCCTCAGTGGAAGTCAAGGTGGTGTTTTAGATGTGGGACAGAAGGACATACAAAGAATTAGTGATATGGGCTTTATTACTATGTTTGGTGTGGGCAATCGGGACATTTATAGCGGAGTGTAGGAAAGATAGGGGGTTAAATGCTACATGGTACTGGACAGCTGGGTCATATTGCTAATGGCTGTATTCAAGAATAATATTTTCCAACAAGAATGGGCATTTTTTTCAGAACTAAGAGTGAAGTGTGTAGTATGATGGAATGGAAATACCATGTATAAGCATTTTAGTTTTCTTTTGTGTTTGAACTGTGACAGCAGTTGCGGGAAACTGATTTTGGAGGGGTTCAAATGGGTGGGTTCCAGGATGCAAGCGGTGCGTGCATGATGCAATACGTGAGGGGTTGTTGCATGAGGATCTTTCAGTTTGTTTTCAATATTCAAATGGAAGGGTATAAAGCCCTTCAAAAGTAAGGATAATGGTAGAAGTTGTGTGAAGGGTGTAAGTGCCAAAGTGAAAATGAGTGATGGACACATACGGATGAATGGGATGGTATGAATTCATACAAATCTCTGTTGAAGATTACTCGGGTTTCTATAACTAAAATTTAACTGGCGTGACACCAATCAGTGATTTCACTGTTTGTTTTCAAGTGTAACATCATACAACGTGTAGAAGACTTTGACGAAGTGATTGACATGAATTTCGTTCCAAAATTGGAGATATTACCAGATGGGATGGGTTAGTTGAACCTTTTCTGGGGAGGTCAATTTAACGAGTTAGAGGGTTAGATGAGTTTTGGATGAAATTGAGAAAATTGTCTGTCGAATGTGAAGTGGGCGCGTGAATCAAAGAGAGAATGGAAAAGATGTTTTTAAAATGTTGCTAGAAGAAAATGATTCTGAGAGAATGTTTGCGGAAGATTTCAAATCGAGCGATCTCAGCGGATGCTGGGAGTGAGCATCCAGCTGTTGTTTTGTTTCTGAGGCAATTTGAATGCAGTGTGAAAGGTGTTGGTTGGGAATCTGCTAAAGGCATCAGAGCAGCATAGAGGGATGAGTAAATTTTTTTGTATTTAGCGTGTTTTGTTGAAGAGAGAGTGAGAGAGAGAGAGAGATGCTGCAACAGAACGTTTGCAGAGATGTAAATTGTCAGGTTGTGAGTGGTACTGGTTGTTGGAGTGAGCGTTTAAGGCACTGTCTGTCTGGTCTGCTGGAGAAGGACCGGGCATCCAAAGTCTTTTAAGTTGGTCAAACCTTGAAAATGATCGGGGGAGTTCGTCTAAGAGTTTTTGTATTAACATTAATGGTTCAATCAATCTTTTTTTACGTTCATTTTGTTGGTGGAAAGTCGGTTTAGCACAATTTTTGTGGTTTTGTGTGAACTGTTTTGAAAAAAATTTTATCCATCTCCAGCAACCGAAGATCGCTGAAAATCCTGTTGTTTTGTTTGTGGGTTCAGCTTGCCACAATGTTTTACTATTATTTTAGGTGATAAAGGTATATTCTTAGCTGTTTTTGTTTTGTTTTTCATCTCCTTTATCTTTGGTTTAGCTGATGTTTACTAATAAAAATATTTCATTCGTTTTGGGTGGTGTTCTCTCCAAGTGTTTTATCTTTACATCGAAGTCCGATAACTGACACCCTCCTCTGTTAACATTTGGCAGCATCCTACTGTGTTTCTATTTGCATTAAAATTTCAAATGAATTGGATAAAATATTATCCATTTCATTTGTACCTGTTCAATCATTCTCTACCATTTTATTTTTATTTCTAAAAACTAATTTTTCTTGAGCACAATATTTAGACTTTTTGGTGCGCTTTTGAAAACTTCTATCTGTTTTCATTTTTGCTTCATTTTTGCTCTTGTTATTGAAAAATCCTGTCATGTTTCTTAGACGGATCAGAATTCCTCTCATTTTTAATTCCAAGTTAGTTCTTTTGTTATACATCAAATTCGTTCTTGTAGTATTTTCAATTCCATGTATATATAATACAACAAAAATATTCTTTGGATCTTTGATGGCTCTTCACAGTTTTTAATATTTCACTGAAATCCACTGATGGTATGTTCAGTAGATTTTAAATAAGGTCAACTTTGATTCGGCCGAAATTTCTAAAAATTTTCTGTGTGCCCATACTTAACTGCAATTTTGACACTGCAGTAACAACAATCATTTCAACTCTCTATTTTGCAAAAATTTTTATTTTTGAGAAAGTCTTGACCCTCAAATTTTATTTTTGATTTTTAATGTTTGTCTAATGCTGTTTTTAAAAAAATTTTACCTCACAATCTTGCACCTTTGGGTATCTTTTTTGAAAATCCTAGCATTTTCTTATCGACAGGTTTGCATAATTTTTTCAGGAAGTACAATGGTACCCTGAATGCTGTTCATAGTAAAGTGTTTTTCACTTTTATGTCAAAATGTCTATATTTCTCAAAGACATACAACAAAAGATGACTTTTGTTTAGCTCTTCACAGTTTTTTAATTTTTTGTCTAAATGACATATCTGTCGACAATGTCTATTTAATAAACAATTTTCTAGTTTTAATGCTAAAATATTTTGGTCAGCTTCCATCGTTAGAATTATTACCAACTTCGAGTAACAATCAATCATTTACCTTCATTTTGGGTCGGAAAGTCTTTACTCATTATTTAGATTTTGGTTAATTAAGGTTTTAAAAATCTGATTTGGATTATTTGGATTATCCAGAGAATTGTCCATTTCCATGCTAAAGATCTGCTCTGTGCTGGAAAAGCTTGTAGCATTATCTGTGCGAACAATGCCATCAGAGGCCCAGGGTAATTAAATCTTTAACACTACTGAGCATAAAGATTTAACATCAAAAAAAAATAAACCTGAAAACCTTAAAAGATATCATCAGCCTTTCATGGTTTTTCATTCTTTGAAATCAACATGATTTGACAAAATTTTAAGCCAAACCCGTGCTAGGACTGAGAGTAAAGAATACAATCGTCCCATAATCATATCATGGGCAAACCAGATAGAATGCTGAGAGTCCTATCTCGAGAAACAACCCAATCATTTACCTTCATTTTGCAACTAAAGAAAGTTCTGCCTCTATGTTATTTCTGATGACTCTTTTTGAACATTAAGGCAATTGATGGTTTCACCACAGTTCTCACTATTTGAAAATCCTGTCGGATTATAAACCCATTCCCAGCTATGATACCGCCATTTCCTATTTATCAGGTCCAAGAAATTTTAGTAACAGTGGAAAATTCCACATAATTTAATCCAAACAAATATACAATGCCACAAAATATATCATTGGACTTGAACCTTCACAGTTTTTCAATATTTACATCAAATCAAGGTGGTCCCAAGTTGAAAAAATCAAACCTCCAGTCAACTTTAACTGATATTAATAAATGGTTAAAATGAATGTATAGAGTAAAAAACTTTATAGCGTAGTAATACCAATCAATTACATGGTACTTTTACCCTAGTTGGAAAGTCTCTATTCAATATTTTGAGTTTTTTTCATTTTTGATGGGTTTTTTTAAACCTAACCCCATCGTTATTCATGCATCATTTGTATAAGCATTTTTATTTTCTTTTGTGTTTGAACTATTAAGCAGTTTTCAAGTGATTTTGGAGGGTTCTAAATTTGTGGGGTTTTAGCTATTTAGTGCATCCCCTACAATAAAAAAACTTAACTTACTATTCTTTCACTTTCAATATTCAAATGGAAGGGTATATCAAGCCCTTCAAAAGTAAGGATAATCATAGACGTCCTAGGAACCTTATGTAACTTCCACACTTCTGCTGGACACATACTTGATATCTCCTCTTCTGTAAATTCATACAAATCTCTGTTGAAGATTACTCCCCTTCTATAACTAAAATTTAAATGGGGTTGACACCAATCACTATTTCACTGTTTGTTTTCAAGCTGCACATCATACAACTGTGTAGAAGACTTTGCACGAATGAGGGCACCATTTCATCCAAAACGGGAGATATTACCAGATACTATTGTTCCAACCTTTTCTGAAGGAGTCTGCTCAATTTAAAGTAATTACCATTATCCTCTCTGGCTGTTGCAATAAGCCACATTGGAGGTTCAGGTTTTCTTACTGAGACTACATTTGTTTCCTAATTATTTGTTTTCTTGGTCCAGTCCGTAGGTCAGTAAACATCCAAGCCATTAGGAACAATTTCACAGGGAATACCATTAATGTTTACATTTTGAATTTTGATAATACTAATGTTGCAACTTGCCTTGAAAGCTTCTTCATGAATGCTAAATAATATCGAAGCATTCCCCTTTTTGTTAGATATCAAGATTCGTTCTTATTTCGGCAATTGTCCCATAATGTATAAACATCTCATACAGCATCTAATAATATGAAGAACCTCCCGTTTTTCAGTCTTAGCCATAGTCTGTGATTTATTATTATTATTATTATTATTATTATTATTATTATTATTATTATTATTATTACAGTAAACCCCCTTATTCACGGTCTCGCTATTCGCAGACTCACCTACTCGCGGATTTCTCTGGAATGTATATACACATTATTTGTGGAAAATTCGCCCATTTGCGGTATTTTTCACTAAGAAATATTCACTAATTACTGTATTTTCACATAATTTTCATGACTAAATGCACTTTTTGTGATAAAACTATTAAAATACTCAGGTATAAGCATTTTTTAGATTTCTTTTGTGCTTGAACTATCAAAAGAGGAAGTTCTAAGTGTTTTTTAGGGTTTTTAAGTATTCGCGGATTTTAGCTATTCGCGAAGGGGTTACGTATCCCCCATGAATACGGGGGGTTTACTGTATTATTAATAAAGAGAATGGTAGCATCAGTGGAATTAATTTTATATATGGTCTTTTCAATTCTTATTATTTTCTTCTCATCAGGGCTGATATTTGCTAATAACTCGCCGATGTTCATAGTCTGGGTAAGGAAATGGTTTTTTGTAGGTTACTTTTAATATTATCATATCATATATGAAGTTAAAATTGGCGTGTGGTCGCTGTAGTGTTTCTGGGACTCGCAAATTAAATCTGGGAATCTCCTTCATTGTGTTTCTTAGGGCATAGTGGAATTCCAACATTTCCAACCGCATCATCGGTTCATTCTCAAGGAAGGGTGGGCTGATTCTGGTTGGAATGGGGTCGTTAGATGGTTTTCATAGTGTCCTGGGTGTCCTGTGTTGTGAGGGCTGAATTTTCATTAGCCAATTCAAGGGATTAAGTTCCTAATCTAAACTGTCTCCCAGAGGTCGATGCTTGCACTGGTCTCCGCATGCGGACGTTGGAGACTGGGAGGGTAGTACTGGGAAGGTCACTGTCGGTAGATGGGGTCACCACCTGATTGGTTCGTTCATTCAGCTCAGGGGTGCCGGCTGGCGGTGCCCTATGTGCCACCATCAGGAGGAGGGAAGTCTCCTCCGTGGTGTTGGGGCTAGGTCTCTCCTTTTTGATGTGTAGGGCCTCCAGGAGGTGGGGACAGCGGTGGTCTGCCGCCTTATCAATAATTCCGATATCAGGAATTACAGACAGTCCCCGGTTTACTACAGGGTTCCGTTCCTACACCTCGTCATAAGCCAAAAATTGTCAAAAATCGTCAAAAATCCAAAGAAAACCTTGCTTCTAATGCTTTGGGTGCACTGAAAACGATGTAAACTGCATTTTTATTGAGCTTTTCATAAAAAAAAAAACTCCAAATTTTCATTATTCTGCCATTTTGGAGCCATATATCTTCCATGGGATCAGCGTTGTAACCCTGGAACATGCGTCGCAAACTAGGAAATAATTTCTGATGAATATATTTGAAAAGTGTTGCAACCTTGGAACGTAGTAAGCCAGACCCGTTGTAACCCGGGGACTGCCTGTATGACCTTTCAGGTTATTCTGATATTGTGAATATCGTTAGCATGATTATGGATGGCACCCTCCTGGGCATGGAAGGAGATCCTCTTGGAAATCTCATCGTGGTCATCCGTGTAGGTGCCAGGGCATTCCCGGACAGGGCATTTGTATTGATAGACCACGTTGGTTTCCTTCAGAGGGTCCTGCACTGCAGGGGCCAGGTTGTTTTTCATGATCAGGCTGCTGGTCTTCTTGCTTTTATAATAAATGACTAATTTAACCTTTCTTGCAGGGTCCGTAGGGGAGACGTTTCCTTCTATGAGATTACGAAGGGCTCGCTCGTTGTCTTTGTATTTCCTGAGGATGAGCGAGCCCTTCGCAATATCATAGACCACTAGAGCTTAGGCTATTGTAAATCACAGTTTGAAACCTTTGGTAAATATGTATTGCACTGTATTTACTAATTAACATATCTGTATCAATTACATTCTTTATCATGTACTTATATCAAGTTCATACTTTGAATTTGAGCAACTTATAGAAACAAAATGACACATGCTGAGTTCTCTACGGAGTGTACTCTGCAATTGTCATTACCTTTGAAAAGTTTACATTCACTCAACTGAATACAAGAACTTTTAAAGAGAGAGAGAGAGAGAGAGAGAGAGAGAGAGAGAGAGAGAGAGAGAGAGAGAGAGAGAGAGAGAGAGAGAGAGAGAGAGATTACTCTGCTTACTGACGGGGAAGAATTTGAGAGCGGTTTGGGAACATTCTGAATGGAACTTTCATGTGGAGAGGCTACAGTGCAGATGGTAGAGGAATGGCTTCAACGATTGTGTTAAGAAATCTCTATTCTCCAGATCTGAGACATCTTGCTTAGCCTTAAACGCTTTGGGGTTAAGGAGAAAATGATGAGACATGCCAAGAACAGCACTGACCATTGAGCTAGGCTAAGATAAAATAGTAACACAACTGTTCCTGTTACAGTACTGTACTTTGAAACCGAGTTGTTAAAAAAAAAAAAAAAAGACATTCTTCCCTAAGTTTCAGAAACGGGTCTATCAAGGTAAAGCTAATAATCTAATGCCTTAACAAGAACTGCTGTCCCTTTGGGACTAACATTTATTATTATTATTAATTATTATTATTATTATTATTAACTTTTTTTGCACAGTAATCGACCTGTCGTGCTAAGAACAATGTACCAGCTTCTTAGTACTTCCACCTCACTTTTAGAAACTTGAAAAAACTTGCATCTTTAATGGAGGAGGGTAGAAAAACTGATATCATATCTGTCACAAACCACAGCTCCAAGCAGCTTAATAAAACTGGAAACAGCAGCAGTGGCATTCAAGAACCAGTTTTAAGAGAGACATTTCTGAGATCACCTCAAAACATGCCTTTACAGAACCAGATAGCTGTAACTTCTGATTCGTTTTAACAGGAGCCAAGGCAGAAGGATATAAAGGGGAGCCGATCACTGCATTCATCGTTAGTAAAAGAATAGGGGAAAGTAGAACAATGCAAATTATGAATCACTTAAAAACTGAAGGAAAATTGAATCTGGGTTGAAAACTGCTTAGTCCAAAAGGAAGAACTGAGACTGCAGAATATGGCAAATCCACAGAGATGACCACGTGATAAACGCCAGAAATACAGATATACTCAGGACTGCTAGCAATTATGTCACAGGATGCCGGTGATAAGTACCAGACAGCTGGGAGGGAGATTGCTGGATGGGAAAAGGTAGAGGGTTCTCACTGCTGGAGCTGTCTGAACAACACTATAAAATGGAAGTGGTGGAAGAAGACAAGTTTCTGGTACAAATAGGTACAATTGTCAAAAGGTGAGGAATACCAGACAACAGAGGGGGAAACTGAATAATAGGGGAAGGATTAACATCAGAAATGGAAGGAATGACAATACAGGGCAAGTAAATATTTGAACTATTAAGCACTGATGGGCAGCTTAGAAACTACTGAAGTAACTGGCACACTATGGCTGTAATACGCAGATAGTAACTCCACTAGGTCACACACATCACTCTCACACTCCAGAAGAAGATAACCTGTGAGCTGGCTGATGCAAGCACTAACTCTACCTAATAAATCCTTTGGAGGGCACATCAAATTCAAACCAGAAGAAAGTTGAGAGGGAGGTGGCGAAGGGCAGACCTTCCCCCAAGACACACCTTGGTTCCCAGGCAGAGAAGACCTACTGATACAGGGCAGTCCAGAGGGTGGCCTTATGCTTCCATCTTCTGCATGTTGCAGATGACATAACATACAAACAGAAAACAAGCATAATACTGAATAGGAGAAAAACAGCCAGAAAGTAAAAATAATTACTTTTGCTTCATACCGTATGCACAAGGGTACAGCAAGAATTCTGACAAGAATTTAAACATTCCAACACCATCTACCAGGCAACAGATTGCAAAGACAGTCCATCCAGGTCAACCAAGCATTATTCTTTTGCTTATTATGTAATGCTGATCACACCAAAAGATGCAAAAATGTAAGCTAACTTTAACAGTATGTAATATATACTCATCCCAAATAATAACAAACTATGAAGCCATAACCTCTGACGCTAATATAGCATTAATCAATTCCATGTCATAATTCTGTACATACCATTGCAAAGACCCATCCACAACTGTTTATGATCTTTACTTTGCATGTTCGTTATGACTTGTCCACGGTGCTTCAATCCATCGGCTTCTTTCAAGGATGACATAAACTGTGACTCTACTACTTCCCTAAACAGGAAAAGAAAAATTAAAACTTGTAGGAGACTTATTTCAACTAGAGAAAACCTATGACATCTGCAGATCTTTTAATACCTAATATTTTTATTTCATATCGAGACTAAAAAGTTTGCACAGCATTTACAGCTAAATACAGAAAGGAAATACAGGATACACTTGTAGCCTTCTCAGAGCACAAAAGATAAAAGAAGAGTGCCAAAATACATAATCTTCTCTTAATATTACATAAGTAACTTCAGACATAACTCAAATGACATAACTCAACTCTGTCTTGAATTTAGAATCCATATCTAAAAATACTACTGAATACCTCAAAAATCTTTTCTATTATAACAAATGTATCTCCAAATTAAAACAGTGGTAAAATATACTACTTTAAAGTAATTTGAATTTTTCCTAGATATACAAACTGTAGCTTTTCATAAATGGAATTATCCAATGCATAGCAAGTGTTGGATGTGTACTGACTAAGAAATAAACAGCTTGCAACAGGCATTCCTGGGGCATCTGCCCTGACCTCTCTCAAGACTACCTTGACCACTGCAGGGTCCAGCCTGCATGCAAACGCATTGCCCAATAGGTATATCCAGAACAAAGAGGTGTGGTAGAATACTACCCTCCTGGGCCAAAGGCCTACCCTGACAGCTCTCCCTCCAGAGAGCAGCACTGTAACTCCTGTCCCCAGGAATGTGCTCTGCTCCTTCCTTGTCAAGCTCTGTAGGTCAAGGAACAACTGTACGATGGGCACTGACCCTGTAGCCCTACCCTCTATTTCATGGGGATCCAATCCAATGAGGTTCATTGGGCCATCTACCACTTCTCTCCACCCTATCTATCTTTGGGAGCGTGGGGCCACTCACTGTGGGGCAGAGCCCCCCTACTTCAGGCTCCCCACCCCTTCTACTCCATTTGCTGGGCCCAGGGTCAATGTTTCCAAGGACCTGAGGGCCAAGTTTCTGATGCAGAGGGACATGCAAGTGGACTGCCTCTCCCAAGCTCCTACCTTCACCTGCCAAAGGGCTGACTGGTTTTATGGTTAAAGTCGGGCCTAACCCTTAATCTCATGGGCCTTCACCTTACCTTGGAGGACATCCCCTTCTGTACGGAGTCACATGCTCTTGCGATGACCTCCCCCCACCAAAAAGAGGTCGGGTTTTTCCACATTTCCTCCTACTTATTGCCTGTACTTGGAAAAACCTCCTGCATGAAAGTTGGTGGGCCTCTGTCGGCTTCAGGCAGTGCCCAACAATTCCTGTGTCACAACACTCTCCCCTTCCACTCCACTGACGAACAGCAGGGATGGGACAGAGAAACTACCTGAACCTCAGTTCCTGGATAGCAGGATTCTGTGCCTTGGCCAGGAACTCTGGCAGCAGCCTGAAACACATGGGGATTCAACTATCTGTTTGGGATACTCTGTAGGATTGGCCGTGGGGTTCCAAAACCCTCCTGGCTGAGGCTTGGGCCAGGAGGAACATGATCTTCCATGCCAAGTATCTGCCTTCTACACCCTCCTGGGGCTCGTATGGGGGGGGAGGGAGGGACACACTTAAGATTATAAGGGCACTAGTTATGATGCCCTTCTCTCTGGGGGGCTGACTGTTTGAAGCTCCTTATGAATGCCAGTGACTCCCAGGATGCAAACACTTTCAAGAGGGCTGCCTGTATCCTTAAACTGCCTCTCTTTAGAGGGCCTTACCCCACCAGAGGTACACTAGGAAGTCTGCCACCCATGCAGAGAGGTTTTAGAGTGGAGACGAACCCCTTCGACACCACCAAACAAAGGAGATGGCCCACCTCCACTGGTAAACCCCTGCAGAGGTTGATCAGATTGTGTCTGAGATTATCTTCATAGCTCCCCTTGAAATAGCCACCTATTTGAAAGAGCAGCTAGAGCCTCCCACCCTGAATGAAGGAGCTCACTGCCCTGTGGTACCTTGTCCTGTCTCTCAGAATAGCATCAAAAGGCCATGGGGGCTCTCTTTGCACACTGATTAGCAGAACTGTCAGTTTGGCCAACCATTCTCCTTACAACTACCTGGAGGTCACCATCGATGTCTACAGGCTCTAAGATGTGGATGACCTGATAAGAACCTCCCTCCCCTGTCTGAATGGGGAAGTCGTATACATCTCTGATTTCTCATTGATGCTGGACAAAGTCATGCTGACTGTGTGCCAGTCCTCTCCACTAGGCCATGGGTCCCTTTGCCACTATGCACAGGCTGTCTTTTCTTGCCCAAACTGGGAAAGCTTTCACTGCTGCTGTCCAACAACATCCCTACTAGTGTGGTCAAATGGGTCAAGTTATTTGTTGGAATCTGAATGTGAGGATGGAAGTATCTGTGAGATTAGGGCACATCATAGTCATTTGCAAAAGTGGCATGAACCTCCAGAAAATGTGAAAAGTTATCCAGTGAATAAATGTAAGAAGAGGGGAAAATGTAGTAAGAGGAAAGATAGTGCAACCATAGCAGTACAAGTTGAAAAATTAGGTGAGATAGATAATGGATTAGATCAGACATTTAGTATACAGACACTACCCTACATGAGAACAAGTTACGTTCTGATCAGCCATTTGTATCGTGAATTGTTCATAAGTTGGACTTCACACCTATTTAAGTACAACATAATATAAAGTTAATACAGTACTGTACATTTTTTCATCCTAAAACACAATACACTGTACATACAGTACTGTATTTTCTCAGGTACCTTATTAATATGAAGGATACATAATAAGACCTAAATAAATTGTGATGATACAGTTGTTTTTCTAAAGCCGGGTACACACTTGCGAGCAGGGCAACTGTATCACAACAGTTTTGCATAAATACACGTTGCATGGTGTCAAAATATTGAGGAGGTAACTGCAACGCATCAAGCATGTAATTTTACTGCGTTCCACCGTGAGCAGTCAGTCAGTCTGTGTTTTACCGATGACAGCCAACAACATACAAGTAGCTGCCTTTCCCTGTTCCATTACTCTTCTTCAACTTGGCCTTTTCCCTTCTCATAGAAGATAGCAAGGAGGTCATCTTTCTCTTGCATTCCTCCACTGATTTCCCTATTTTCTGGGCTATCAGTATCCATGCATCATTGCGATGTATTTTATTAAAATGGCATGGATGTTTTGCATACCACAGTACAGTCATCTCTTCTTAATAATTTATAAACTGAAGGACTTCTTCGTCACTCCACTCAGCCATTGGTGGGCTTCACGTAGTTTCACAGAAGGGATCAGACTAATGCGTGATTATTACTTCTGAATTTCAGAGGTGTCAGCGAGTTCAGCAGACTCTGTGTAGCCAGTTGATACACGTGCAAAACAGGTCCCATCCACACATTTCGTAGTCTGTTATGTAACATTCCTTTGATGTGATGGGCAAAAACCGACAACTGGTGGAACGGAGTTAAACGTGCTCAATGCGCACCTCCTGCTCGTTGCTCAGGCCTGAGGTCCCATCCACACTGGCGAATTTGCAACAAGAATCTGTTGCGTTACGTGGTTTTACAGGCATGTGTGTACCCAGCTTTACCTTTAAACCGGTAGCATAGGCTTGAGGTGATGGATGATCTGAAGAGTCATGGTGAGAGGGAAATGGCTTCAGGATTAGGCTTATGCCCAAGCTACTCCAACAAAGCCCAAAACTTACTGAGAAGAGAGTCTTGGTGGATCATACCTAGTGCTGATCCTGCCTGGGAAAAATTGTTCTCCATCAGTAACTGTGCTTTCCCGCCCTTCCTCAAGGAGGAAAGATGCTCTGCAGGAAGATTGTCCAAGCTCCAAAAGGATGGTTAAACTTCCCCTCCTCTTTGCCTGTCACCCAGGGAAAGAAAGAGGTGTTGAGATGTATATAGTCTTCAATCATAAAATGGCAATGAAAGAAGAAAGAGCACTGAGCTCTATACAAACTCTTCATGGAACTCTGCTGCTGGGTTCTCTTGGGGCAGGAATGACATGGTTGCCAAACTGCCATGAAGTGGAGAGGGTCGCAACAACATACCTCTATGTGCAACTCTGCTCTTGGAGAGAGCAAATGTCAGCCCTAGCTCAAGGAGTGACACAAAGAGGTGCCTGATGAAGCCTCTTGGTATTCAGTGGTGCAACTCTGCCCTCAAACTGTCTATTATTCCCCTTCCCCTCTCAAGCACAGAGGAAGAGAGGGTCGCAGTGAAGCCTCGTCATTCAGAATGTCAGGACTCAGCCCTCAGAGTCACAGAATGTTGCCCCTCTCTCAAGTCATGAGATGAAAAGGAGTCTCGACAAAGACTGTCAGTGTTCAATCATGAATCAAAGAGGGTTGATGAAGCCTTTTGTCACATGGATTGGAGAAACTCTGCCCTTGGAGTCACCGAAGGTTGCCCCTTCAAGTAACAATGTGAAATGGAGTTTCAACAAAACCTCTGTGCTTGATCACCAAGCGGCAGGGGTCACAACAAAGCCTCTTGGCTTCCAGAACGCCTTGATATTTGGGTCATCATGACCTCTCCTTTGTAGACATCAAACGTTGGCCTCTTCTCCAGTTCTCTCACACGGCATGAAATGAAGAGGGGAAGCACAGTCCACCATATTGTCGACAAACAGACCCACAAGGACACCAACAAGCATTACTTTCTGTTGGTCAATGCAGGATGATCCCTTGCCCATATCCCATGCCTTTTCGTCAGAGAAGTGGGAGGGTTTTGGGGACTCAACAGTGACTACCAAAAATAGGTTTTTCCTACAACAAAACCTGTTTTTTGATAATGTAGTCGCTTGTTTCATCCTCAAGGAGCTTTACAAAGAAATTGACAGGTGACAAAAAGGCTTAAGCTCTCAAATTTTAATTCCAACAACCCAAATAAAAAACATTTTCGATCTGAGGTCAAGCCACAAGTTTCAAGCCCCATTCTTTATTCCAAATACCCCTCAGGTTTTGGTAACAAAGAACATGAACTTATGTTTTAGGGTGAAGTTCTACAGTGACTTACCTAAGCATTCTGGGTTTGGCTGCAGTCTTGTCACACCTTCCCCAGCGATAGTTAGCACACCCACCCATCAAGGAGACCCCTGGTTTTCTGGTGTAGTGCCTATGGTGTTAGGACTGACCATACCACCTACTGATACAGTGTAATCGAATTTGTTCTAGCTCATGGTGATAATGTTTTAAGAATACTGTCTCTGATGACCACCCTGTGCATTCGGAGACTTCTTCGAAAGAGACATTTTTGAAGAAGGCCGACGACGTACTTACTTTCCTAATATCACGTGACCTAGGAAAGGAGTTTTTGATTTGCCTTTTTAATGAGGGAAACTAAGATTATTCTTAGCCCTTGTATAGAGAGTGGTTTATTTGTGCTAGGGTGTAGGAAAATCAGACCTTCTCGGATGTTTGCCATGACATCCAGGTAAACTTTAAGTGCTTGAATTGGGCATAATGTTTTGTCTGATAAATTGAGTTTTCTTATCAGAATAGATTTCCTTCTTAAAGGATTCTCATTCTTGGCCAAGAATGATGGGCCAAGGGACAATAATAATTACTGGTCAGCTGCTTGCGTGATGTATCGTCCCCATCTAAGATGAGTCCAGTTCATTAATATGAGTTCCATCACCTTTTGCGGCATGTGAGTTGTGGTTGTATTGGGTCTGCTGAATTGAGGGGTTGATAGAAGTCTAAGCACTTTGTTCAGGGACCAAGTAATTGGAAGCCTTTCGGGAGCGGGTCTTCGTAGTGCAAAAGACCGCAGAAAGGAAGTGACAATTTATATACTGGAGTCAATACCGAATCCATAAAGTAAGGGTTCCACTAATGCTGCCCTGTATGCCACGACTGTTATAACTGCAAGACATTTGTCTTCAAAAAGGTACTGTATTCAAGAAAATGTAAAAGTGTTTCCATAGAAATCTTGACTGGGCTCTCAATATGGATTTAATCTAACCATATCTTCCACATGGACAGGTATTGTCAGATAGATGATGTCCATAGTTTTTGCACTAGGTACCTAACAATGGTGGGTGAAGCACTAGGCACCTAACAATGCTGGGTGAGTAATTTTCACGGCAGACAGTATTTAAAAAATTCACACGTGAAGGTCTCGGCTCAGAAAGGAGGATGCGTAGACAACTTCAACTCCTACTGTCTAGGATAGAACAGCAGACAGTAGTGGAATGATCTTTTTGCCCGTTGTTGGAATAATAGGAACCAATGCCTATCTAGCCAAATCGGGGCTATTAAGTAAGCTGTTCCTTTGAAGGTTAGAAGCTTGTTCAAAACCTTCAAAATCTGGGACAATGGAGGAAAAGGGTATATCATCCTCCATTTGTTCCTGTCTTGTAAGAAGACATCTCTTGCTGTTGCTTGACTGTCCAAGTTCTCAGACACATACATTGGGAGTTTGTGATTCTCGTATGTGGTGAACAGGTCCATTTTTGGTTCTGGAAGCATGTTGGCTATTGTTTGAAAAGAGTGGTTGTCCAGCATCCATTCTGTTAAGGCTGTCGTTATCCGTGATAGAAAGTCTGCTATTATACTGAGAGACCCTGTGAGGTGAATTGCAGGCAAGTGCCACTCCCCTGCTTGCGCCATCCAAAGGATGGCTAGCATTATCATATTGAGAGGTGGTGAACAGGATCCCGACCTCTTGATACAGGGACATTGCATGTCTAGAACCAACAAAATTTAAGTCTCTTTTGGAGGTTTGAGTTTTGAGAGAGACAAAAAGACAGCCATCAACTCCAGGAAATTGATATGACAATTCCTCATATTAGATGACCACCTTCCTGCCACTTGACGGATCCTCCCAGTGGCCTCCCCAACCTGTCAACGAGGCATCTGTATGTATTGTCACTCATACACATGGAGGAGTCAAGGTGACCTGTTTCGCCAAAGATTCCTTCTGGGTCCAAGGCCAAAGTATCATCCCAACTTTTTGATTCTTTTGATGAGGTCGGTCCCACATCTTTATTCTTGCATACAATAGCCGGAATTTGTTCACATTTTTTAGTTGCAATCTGAGTATTGGATCTCTTACTGATGCCCATCATACATTCTAATTGCCATCTGGAAACTCTGGGCTGTGCAAGGAAAGTTTTGAGTACTGAAGGGGAGAGACAACAGGCCCTGAAGAGTATCCCAACACAGTCCCACCCACTGAAAGCGTCTGCTGGGTGTGAGGTAGGATTTTTTCTAATTTATTATAAAACCTTTTGACTAGAGTCTGTTGATCATTGCTCTTAGGTTTTTCAAGCACTCTTTTCTTGTAGGCCCCCAGATTAACCAATCATCTAGGTAGGCTATTGGTTGTACTCCTCCTTGTCTGAGTTCTCAAACAACTACTTTGCTAATTTTGTAAAAATTCTTTGGACAATGTTTAGCCCAAAGGGCATGACTTTGAACCTGTACGTATCTTTCCCAACCTGGACCCCTAGGAAGGGGCGGATGGGAATGGCGATAGGGACGTGCCAATATTCATCTTTCAGATCTATAGAAGCTGTCCAAATGGCTTTTGGAATGACTGAATGTACTTGGGCAACAGTACTCGTCCAAAACTTCTGGCAAACAATGTGCTTGTTCAATGTTGATAGGTTGAGAATCACTCTTCATTCAGAGGAATCCTTTTTGGGGACACTGAAGAGATGTGCTTGGTAGCAAATATACACGTTTCTCTATGGCTCCCTTTAACAGGGCCTTCTGCACGTAATCTTCCAGAGAGGGGTCTGGTTTTTGGAAGAACAACATTAAAGGAGGGGGGTATGAGACCATTTCCACCCCAGTCCATTGAAATAATGCTGTGTCCCCAAGGAAAAGGCTTCCATTGGCTGTGGTGTTGTCGAAGCCGACCCCCAACCATACAATTCCTATTGGTATCCACCTCTTCCTCTGCCTTTGCCCTTGATAGACATTCCAGGTGTTGCTTTTCCTTTTTCCCAACTAGAAAGTTTTTGGACCCTGTGAAAAGGATGCCCTTGCTGTTGTTGTCTCTTTGTAGGGAGTTGTCCCTTCTGACCCCAACCTGTTTTTGAGGAAAACTTTTAGGGCTGACTGAAGGCTTATATGATTTTTTATCATAGTAAGCCTTTTTTGGGTTGGGTAAAGGGAAGTTTTGGGTTTTTTGTTTCCTGAATTCCCCTTTTCCCAGAAGAATGTACACTGTACAATTCTGTTACAGGCTTGCTCGCTGATTTGAGCCAAAACAGACTCTTCAAACAGGTCCTTACAGAAGGGGTTAGAATATGATAATGAAGTCACATTGGGGAGTGACTTGGTGCAGCCCTCCAATGTTTCCATTCACTCTTTTATGCACCATTCTAGAAAGTCACAGAGTGCTTTCCATAGGGTACTCATAAGAATTTTGGCCACAACAGCAAAAATTGTTCTGAAATCTTCTGGAAGCCTTTTGGTGGCAACTTGCAGCAAGGTGGTAGAGGTTATAATATTAAGTAGGTGGACCCAAGCATGAAATTCTGCCGAGGCTGTCCCCTCTGAGAGTCTTCTCATAGGGGTCCCAAACTGCTGAGCAGCTATATCTAAAGGGAGCTTTTTCCTTTCAAAAGGGAGTTGAAGCATTGCCCATTCCTAGGTGGATTTTTTCGAAATTGGGATGAACATGGCAAATGGCTTTAATTCTGACATTGACCCTCGTTTTCTAGATACTACAGAATTCTGAAAATCTGCCTTCACATGATTAATTATTTTGAAAGTGAAGGGACAGAAGGCTGGGGCTACTTGGTGACCAACTTGAGAATTATTCAAAATGGAAGTACAGAACCATTTTCTGCTGACCTGGTAAATGCTATAGGCACGGGTAAGAGAACCATTTCTTTTAGTGGTTTCTCTATGTCTGGTGAAGGTGGTACCATGCATCATTCTGTATTAGAGAATGCTGCCCTGTCTCTAAACTCTGCATGTACAACTTTGATCATGGTTTTTCTCTCATTAATTAGATACTTACCGTCGGGAGAGAAAATGCACATTGAGGCATCTCACCAAGGATTATCAGTATCATCAGGGGTGAGAACTGGAGGCCCCATTATGTTTTGATCTGAATTTTATAGTCCAAACTGTCCATTTTGTTGTTTCCAGTCGGAATTCTAACATTAGACCTTGCTTGGGCAGAATTTGTATCCACCCTCACTTTTCAGTTACAGGATGCAGTACATTTTGGGGTGTAAATTACTTAATTTCCTGTCCAGAATCATGTAATATGTCCATTATGTATTGCCATTCTGTGGAAAGGACATCTTTGATGTTACTCACAATTTCCTTACAGAACTGATCAAATGCCGCAAACTGTGTATCCCTTTTGGGGGAGCTTGCACAATCTGACCGAGCTTCAACAACTGAACTGTAACTACCTGTTAACCAGGGGGCAGAAGTCCTGGGTGAGTTTACTACACCACTCTGAAAATGTAGTCATTTCAGTTGGGGTTAGGACAATCCTAGTACTGTATCCCTTTTGGGGGAAAGATCCTGTTCAGCATCTGATAGCTGCATGAGGGACCTTCTGGAAGGTTTCTCCCATGGTTAGCTGAAATTTGTCCCCCTGATCCTTCTGGGTTCAGCAGGGTTATTTCAGTGGCAATGTCCAATCATATTCATTAGTAAGAATATCACCCCCGTGTAAACATTCCTCAACCTCCTCTGCAGGGTTAACCTGGGAGGTACTGGGGAAATGATGTTAATGGGTTTTGGCCCATACACAGATCTTGTTCTCAGAAAGGGTTAAATGTCTGCTGCTGGAGTTCTGTCAGAAAGATATAATCTCCCCCCTTGCTCACCCCTACTGAACCCTAAGACACATCGAGACAGCTTAAAACAGGCTGTTTCATCCTTAAAACTTGCTGCCAAGAGCATATTACAAATTTGGCACATATCTGGCAACCAACCAAATTTTCCTTGTTTTTTACAAGGACTATGCTCATGGCAGGTGGTATGGGCTGTACCCACTGGCAAAAAGTTAACTGAGCAATTTGCTGTGGAACACTTGAGCTGAGGGTCCTCCATAATGGTGGCCCTGTAATGATACAAAACAAGTTATTAGAAAACTAGTTAGTACTAATTTTCTGTAGTCCCTTATATATATATGTTATTTTCAAAATTACAGGCTAATATGATTACAAGTGTGTAGCTATAATATATTTTATAAAATATCTATGTTAAGTTAAACCCTCTAAGATTTAGGTTAGCTTTGACACCTGTATATGGCTGTATTACTTTTGCACTGTTAGTCCATTTACAAGGGCTATGTGAAATTTAATTTTGAATGTCCTGAAAAGTTAAGTATACCCTAATTTAACCAGACCACTAAGCTGATTAACAGCTCTCCTAGGGCTGGCCCGAAGGATTAGACTTATTTTACGTGGCTAAGAACCAATTGGTTATCTAGCAACAGGACCTAGAGCTTATTGTGGAACCTGAACCACATTATATCGAAAAATGAATTTCTATCACCAGAAATAAATTCCTCTAATTCTTCATTGGCCAGCCGGAGATTCGAACGCGGTCCCAGCAGTGTGCTAGCCGAGAACTATACCGACCTGTCCAACGAGGGACTATTTGAATGTCATGCCATTCAGACTAACTGTTACAAACTAATTTGTTTAACTAACCCAAGCCACTGTTTTACATGGCTTAGGTTAATCCTTCTAACATAATCTACATTAGGTTTTGAGGGTATCTTAGAGGGTTCTTGCTTAACCTATTCTAGGCTTATTAAAGAACACTGAAGGATATCAACTATATAGGAAAGAACCTTCTTATAATCTAGTTTGATGTTTTATCTGGCTGAAACTACCCTTTTATCTGATATTCGGCTGCTGCTTTACTTAAACTGATCTACTGTTTTAGGCTAATAGTAGGATATACCTTAAAAGAAGGGTTCCTACTTAATCTGGTTAGGCTGCTGCCTGGTCTAGGTTTATTTCATCTATAAGGATATAGGCTACAGAAGACCCCTACTAATATGTAGCCTTACAGATAGGCTACCAATTCATAAAAACTAGGTTATTTTATTGAGCCTAGGATACTGTTCAGATATAAACCTAGGCTATTTGGTCTAAACTACCACTTAGACAAATAATAGGATATTTCCTAAAATGTTCTTTCCTAGCCTAGCATAGGATATTGCCTAATCCAGATTATCTTCCACTCTTAAATGTATAGGCTATATAAAACACAAACTAACTAATATGTAACCTTATAGTTAGGTTACCATTTTTTGTCTAACACAGGTTGTTGTTTATATCCAATCCTAGGCTATTTGGTCTACTATATAAAACAGTAACTCACTAATTCGTAACCTTATAGGCTATCACTTATTCTAATCTAGGCTACTGCCTAATTCAGATTATTTTAATTCACACTTGAGGGTATGGGTTACATAAAACACATTTACCATGTAGCCTTAAAGCTAGGATATCATCTCATCCAACACAGACTATTTCATCTAGTCCTAGGTTACTTGGTCTAGGCTAACAATTCAGTCCAATAATGGGATGTGTCATAAAAGGTTATCACTTAACCTAATATAAAGTACTACCTAGTCTTAGATTATTTAGATCATGCTTAAGTTTACAGGCTTATATAAAAGGAAAAAATTTTACTAATATGTAGACTTATAGCTAGGCTACTGATTTATTTTGCCCAGATATTGTTATTATCTAATCCTAGGGTCCCTGGTCTAAGCTAGGCTACTGATTAGGCCAATGATAGAGTATGTCTAAAACGGGTTTTTACTTACCTTACTTTAGTTACTACCTAATCCAGGTTACTGTATACAGGTAGTATCCTACTTACAATGGGGTTAAGTTAAAAAAAAACCATCGTTTGTCAGAAAAAACAATCTCGAATATAGCCTAGCCTACACTAGGGTATTCAGTACCATGTACAGTATACATATATAGTAGCCTACCCTACACTATAAAATATACTCTAGACATACACAGTATAGTAATTATTAATAATATCAGCTAATTCTGGAGGTTCATGCAATGACTTATAATTCAATACAAAGAGAAATTGAATAAACAAACAAGAATTAACTTAGCGTACGCTATGGTATATCGCATATATACGGTAGCCTAGCCTACATCATACTGTACTCTATATACAAACATCAACATAACCAATATGCATCTTTTCCATGGATCTTTTAAAATGTTATGCCTTAAATCACTCTATCCAATAACATTGTATATATTCTTATATTACTTTTGTATTATAAATTGCAATTATAGTGATCAATGTTTTGGTTTGGAAATCAATTACACGGTAAGTTATTTTGCCTTATTTGACTCAGTTCAGAGTGCTTTTCTTGCTTCTAGTTAGCATAAATGAAACTCTAGATACTTTATTTATATGGGGCAAGGTTATTTTTTGTTATATGAAGTGCTTTTAACTAGTTAGCGTAAATGAAACTCTAGATACTTTATTTATATGGGGCAAGGTTATTTTTTATTATATGAAGTGTTTTTAACTAGTTAGCATAAATGAAACTCTAGATACTTTATCTATATGGGGCAGGTTATTTTTTGTTATATGAAGTGTTTTTAAGTCAAAATATAACTTAAATACGTCTCGTTGCGAAATTAATTTAGCTATTTTTTTCGCTAACAGTAAACGTTGGCCATTGGGGGGTGTTTGTTTTGTGTAAAAAAAATCAATACTGTATTTCATTCGCTATTTTCACTTGATTTCATTATAATACCTTACGAGTTTTACGTATTTATCGTCTATCGGCATAAAAATAGCAGCAATGTGTTCTTTCATGCCCAGTAGTTTTGATTAAAATACTTTCTCTCTAATTTTAATTACTGTCGAGTTTCATCCATGTTGCTGATGCACGACAATTTACAGTCATCAGCAGCTTGAACATTGTTTTCTCAACTTCAGCTACAACTTGCAGCTTAAATTTCACAGTATATTTCCTTGCCGTACGATGGTTGAAATATAAGCAAAATGGCTGTTGTTATCCGATTCGGTGATAAGTAAAACAGTTTCTCATTCAGTTGTTTACGGCTGTACACATTTACACGAGTATAACATTACTAACAACACTTTTATCATTCTCTTTTACTTTAACTACAAGATGGGATAAAGAAATGGAGGAAAAGAAGTTCGTCTATTGTAATTTGGCCTCTCTCGCTGCCTGATTGTATGCTGCTGCCTGCGCCCTCGCAAAATTTAAAAATACTTTCTAAATATTGTCGTATCGGTATTAATTGCTTACCCCATGGCAAAATCGAATTATCGTAAGGCGAATTATCGTAACTCGAGCACTACCTGGGTACCTGAGTATTTTAATTTTATCATAAAAATTGCATTTAGTCACAAAAATTTTATGAAAATACAGTTATTAGCGAATATTTTTCAATGAAAAATACCGTGAATGGGCGAATTTTCAACGAATGATGCGTATCTATGTTCCATAGAGAAATCTGCGAATAGGTGAGGCTGCAAGTCATGTGACCATGAATATGGGGGGTTTACTGTATATAGTTTCTGGAATTGGCTTACTATATGACAAATCCTATACAAAGCAAAAGTAGAACTATAACAATTTTCTGGTGTGGCATAAGAAAAACGACTAAAATTATTCCCCAACAGCCAAAGCACATTACCAGTGATGTGGACACCATGGCAGTGGTAAACAGAGGCTAGAAAAATTACATTATTCTATACTTGCCTACTGGAGGGATGTTAAACAGAAAGAAAAGATAGGCCAGTACAGTAAACCCCATACAACCCCATCTATGTTCTTTTTTTTTTTTTTAAACTGCCAAGGAACCCTGTACCTGGATTTTATGTAAGAAATCAGACATAAGAGTGCCTTGCAAATAGCACTACATTTATTTGTCTAAGAATTCTGTAGAGCTGTCTACTTTCAGCTAACCCACTGTCCTCAAGCTCCCAATGAGCTGTCTGATCTCGATCAAACCATTTGACACAACCATTGTAAGACCCTAATCTTTCCTCCTATGACATCCCTCCACCTGATTGGAGGTTTCTGATAAAATCCTACCGTAAACCATTTTCTAACACCTGTCCCTCTTACTCCTTAGGTTTCTTTCTTGGTGACTGGGCATAAATATACAGATAAGTCTGCACTGCCAATGTCAAACAGTACCTCTATGATGCAAGAACCACTGAAGACACTATCTACTTAGTCAAATTCAGCAACAATGGTTATCTTATTAGTAGAGCCAATACTTAGCAATGCCTGGAAGCTGACAGGTAGCAAAAGAGAGTTTTCCTCCTGTCAAAGGAATTCCATGGATTATGGATTACTAAGACCTCAAAGACAAAGGCTACTGCCAACAGATGATGTCAGCCATCCAGTTCTCCACAAGATCTTGTAGATCTGGCAAACACAGAGGGGCAAATGGTAATAAGGAAATCACTTAAGGAGACACAAGAAAAGAAGACTCTCCAACTTGTATAAGACATGAGATCCACAGACCAACAAAGAGAGCACATTTGTCAAGATTTAATGCACAGTCTTCAAGATATGCTTATTTGTTCCACCCCTCTGGACTAGGAGACACCCATGGCACTTCCATTTTTTCTCAACATAGACCTCAAAACTCAATTTCAAGGCAACTCAGGTTCTTTCATATGAAATTTGGTGAGTGTCTTGGTTATAAAATGCATAAGCTTCCAATTTCACTCTAAACTGGATACTGATGTTTCACATCCTCTAGCACAGAGAAATTTAGGTGCAGAGCAACGAACACTTTTTTAACAAAGAGAACAGAAAAGATAAATAATTACCACCATCAGAAATTTCTGGCACACAATGGGAAGAGGAAGATATCTTTGCACCAGCAAATACCAAACACCAAATCCTATCATAAGCTACAAAATATGTAGAAGATAATGAGATTCATCATGCAAAAAATTCAGAGTATATAAATACTAGTATTCATTCTACTGGAAAAGAAAAGTGAAAGAAAAGCGGATTAGATGTTTTATCTAATTCCATGTGGCGATCAATCACTAGAGAGATATGGCCTCTCTGGATACGAAGATTAAAAATAAGCATGCTATAATGAGGAGTGAAGGCTTCTCAAGATAAAACTTGACTGCTCACTCCTATTGTCAACAAGGCAATTTGATTTCTGGAATTGGTTTAGCCTGACCCAAATGGCAAAAATTAAGAAAAATCAAACAAAATGTACAGCATTGATTTATACTTTAAATGAACACCTCAAATCATTATTACTCACCTTGAAGGACATCTTATTAATTCTTTTTCAGGAAAATGAGAAAAATGTGCAGTAATAGTCCATGGCAAAGCTGTTCCACCACAATGAAGATCAAATAATACTCCTACTGGATAATGCCTGCACAAAAATATAAATACACAGATTAGATATAAAGAAATAAATTAGAGATACAGACATATGTGCAAACATATATTTCATGGGCACAAAAGCAAAAATTATTATTGAAGTAATTTTTAAAGAAAATTTTACTGAAGACATCAAATACTCAGGTGGTCAAATAATTAAAACTTGCATAATATCTACCCGTTTGACTGTGGTTTTATTTATTTCGACTTACTATAGTTTCTATTAAGATTTCTATGATCGACTGGAGTCCCTGTGCTTCTGTTTTTGGCTTCTGATCTATCTCAGTGTCCCATTTAGCTACACTATGCTGGGTGATGATCATATACAGTAACCTATATCTTTAAGCTTCAGGCTTTACATAGCTACTTTGAAGGTACTGTATATTGCAGGCAAACTTACTTTGCTAATACAGTTTCTTAGGTTTTATCTATACAGTACTGTATATTGCAAGTACACTTACTTTGCTAATACAGTTTCTTAGATTTTATCTATTTCATTTACTTTCAATAATAATTACAGGCAGTCCCCAGTTATCGGCGGGGGTTCCGTTCCGATGGTGGGACAATAAGTGAAAATCGCTGATAACCGAAAATAGGCAATTTTCGGCGCTTATCACTGGTAAGTGCTGAAAACCACCGACTTTTGGTTATCTCGCCTCTTAATTCCAGAGATAAGTGGAAATCGGTACACATCGGCGCCAAAAATTGCTGACTTTCATTGCTAGACAAGCTCCAAAAAACCGAATCGCAGATAATCGAGCGCGCCAATAACCAGGGACTGCCTGTACATGTACTATATTCCTTCCCAAACCATGCTTATAATACAGTTTTGTGGAGAAACTTTACCCTGTTGAATTAACAGTTTTACTGAAAGTTGACAAAAGTAAATTGTCATAAAATTTATCAGATACTGTTAAAGATATATATCTTTGTGCCAGCAGGCGCAGTTGGCATTGAAAAATTAGGATGATTGCTTGGCTGATCCAGATGACTGTCTAGTTCACCGTTTCTCCATCAGGTGTGTCTTAAACATTTTAGTTCTCATTACAATTCTTCTTAACATTCCACTAAGCTGTGAAGAGGTTGAGAGGGTCACACTTTTAACAGCAGACAAGTATCCAAATACTGTAATATATTTGATTATGAAAATTTACATTATTGGGATGAATCTTACTGTTACAGAGAACTGATTCCCACATTGAGAGAAGGATGCTGGGTTAGAGCATCTGGACAAGAATCCACTAAGTTAAGCAAACTAAAAGTTTACTAGAAACCCAGATACAGTATTCACACCTGATCTGGGATCCTTCCTAGAGAATACTGACACCACACGTTGAATCCATCTCAAGGAAGTAAGGCTCTCTATTGTATGACAAAGTAAGAGCAGCCTCATGGAGAAAGCTCCCTCTTCACAAGTGATGCTAATGAGACCCCTGTGCCCAAATCCAGCAACCCAACAAATGACAGTCAAGACAAAACGAATAAAATCCAGCAACCCAACAAATGACAGTTCAAGGCAAAATGAATAAACACTGATACAATGGTATGCTCCCATACAAATTATGTAGGTTCATGCTTCCCAAAAGTCAAGAACAGGCTTTAAAATTCAAGAGATTCCAAGGTTGCTCTTTCTTACAGGAAAAGACTACCCACTATGACTAGTGGACTAAGGGCCTTAAAAATTTCATGGTGAAATTTTCTAAATCTTTACAGTCATATGAAGCAAAAATTGAATTACAATGCCACTGCACCACATTAACTACATCTTCCAGAAACAAATTTTTAAAAACATTAGATGACATAGCAATGCTCTTGCATTATAAATATTTACCTTCAGCGCTTATAAATTCCAAGACAAGATGTTGATATGGGGATCTAGATGCTTCAATCTTATAGGATGTGAAGACCTCTCTAAGATCTGGATTGTTACAGACATTGAACTGAATATGACATAGCACAAAGGAAAGCATTGACCTATATCCTCCAGTAGCAAGAATTGATAGCATCTTAGCATATTGTAAAAAATGTATTAATTTTATAATGTTACCTGCCAAGGTATGGTGCTGGAAATTCCTCAAGGGCAATGCCAGGAGCAATAGACAGCCCACTGTCTTTCATACAAATTAGATATCGAGTCTCTTCATGACTCAAGGACAGATTCCCCAGATGCCTTAAAAAACCTCTTGCACATAAGAAGCGTGTGGAGATTTTGATGACCCCATAGGAAGTTTGGTTGTCTGATCAGACCTCTCCTGATAGGATAAGATCAAGGAAGATTCACTGCCACAGACAAGATCTGGAAACCATTCCCTCTAGAGCCACCATGAGACTACTACAACCATCCTGGAGTTCTTGAATTCTCTGAGGTTGTTCAGAACCTTTCTTAAGGTTGTGAAAGGAGGAAAGGTGTAAGAATCTAGGTGAAACCAGTCTTGAAAAGCAGCCACTGCTTACGCCTGTGGGGCCTGGAAGGGAGAGTAGTAATCTATAAGCTTCTTGTTTTGAGAAGTCACAAACACGTCTATGTTCAACGACCCTCACAGCCTCCACAGAGATTGGCAAACTTAGAGTGTAGAGACCATTCCAAGAGAAAAAACTGATACTTTCTACTGAGCTGATTTGCTGTCATGTTGTTCTTCCTGGGAATGAACTGGGGAATATGAAAAATATCCCTTGCTTCTGACCAAAGAAGCAGTTTTTCTGCAAGGAAGAACACTGAAGAGGATTTTGTGCTGCCCTGATTTCTGGACATGTTGTCTAAGAATACCGATATCAAATTGTCTCTCACCTGGTATTTGCACTATTTTAAAAACTCTTCCACAGAGCCAAGAGCTTGAAATTTTTTATATGTTGGGATTTTTTGCATGACAACCAAACTGTCATTTCCAGATTCTCCATAAAACTTGCACCAATCCTTCACTAAGGTATCTTAATTCCAGAGATAAACCTGCAAGTAGTCTCTGATGATCGTTCCACCACTCTAGAATCTCCTGAAGACTCATCAGCATTGAAATCAAAATAAAGTCATAAAGGGACTTCTTTCCTAGATCTCTTTCTGCAAGTAATGATTGGTCTCATCCTGAGTCTCAACAGGTTGAAGAACTCCAGTGAAACCATGTGCCCAAGAAGAGAAACCCACTGCTTTCCTGGAAGCTGCTATGAGGGTTCAAACCTTCCCAGAAGGGACAAGTAGTTGTCTACTTATTTCTCTAAAGAAAAAGCCTGAAAATTTAGTCGAACCTCGTCCCCATACAGTAGTGCACCACGGTACGGACTGTGGTATATCGTACTTACAGACATATTGGTGCAAAATGGAAATATCGATTTGAGGGTTTTCGCCTCTGGATCAAGCACCGAACTGTTCTTTCAAATCAGGCACTCTTAGTGGGTACACCCTCACTTACCAGCATCCCTTGCATTATTGTTACTGTTTCTTTATTAATTTACATTGCTATCAACTCTAAAAATCATACTAAAGCTTTTACTGTCCTGCAGTTTGTATTAATAAACAGCTGTTTGCTGATGTTAGTTGCCGTAACTGACACACGTTTACTAAGAGTTGCATTACAGTTGTCTTGTTAAAAACTTGCTTATTTTCAATATAATTCCACAATTAAAAATCAAATACATTTTTACTCATCCATCATGCAATGGAGAAGGTGTTAAGATAGTATGCCACTAACTTGAAGCAACAGGTATTATAGCTGTGGCTAAAGAAACGAATAATGATCAGACTCCAAAATTTATATGGAGGCAAAAGCAACGCCTGAAACTGACGAAATCTCATATGTACCGTAAAATGGTCTAACTTTGGACATTTGGATAAAATGTAAAAATTGTTATGGAAACATTTAAGTAGGGGTAGGCAGTTAGGAGATTTGTTGCTGAACATTTTGATGGATAAAATGTAAAAAAAAATTGTTCAATTGGAAATGCATTTTTTTAAGTATTTTGCTCAAGAAAATGAAAATGAGCATGGGCAGGCAGTTAGGTAGATTTGTTGCCAAATCATAGTCATCTGCGGTAATAAAAGTATTGATGGAGGAACTTCTGACATAATGAACCTATGTACATGAAAAAAAATTCAAATTCAATTAAGAAATTGCTTATGCCGTTACCAAAGAAATTTTTTACCCTGGCAACACTTTACTTGCTCAAGAGAAAAATGACAACTGTTGTATGAGCTGCAAAAATGGGGCAGGAACATTTTAAAGCATCCACACAAATTTGTGGTAGATAGTACATGAAGTAAGTGATTTTACCAAATGTTCATGTGATCTCAGTCATGTGACAGGGTAATAAAAGATAACAGATTACAGACAATACTCCAGGTATGGGGTTTTTTGAAAAAGGCACAAAAAAGTGTGTCTCAAAATATCAAGACCCAGAGGGGACATAAGTAATTCTATGACAATTTGGATGGAGTCCATCCAGAAAATATAATTAACTATGATGAGACTAATCTCACTGATGACCCGGGAAAAAAGAAAATAATAGTTAGGAGAGGCACTAAATACCCTGAAAGGGTCATGAACACAACCAAGTCTTCCATATTAGTAATGTTTTCAGGAACACCTTCAGGTCATTTATTACCACCTTACGTTGTTCATAAAGCTGTCCACCTTTATGATACCTGGACAGAGGGGGGACCACCAGGAACTAGGTTTAATAGATCACTCAGTGGATGGTTTGAGGCTTGCAGTTTTGATGACTGGTTTCACAATACTATCTTGCCTTATGCTAGAGAAAAAGAAGGAAAAATTGTTCTGATAGGGGATAACTTGGCAAGCCATATCAGTCCTTCTGTAATTGAAACATGTGAAAAGAATAACATTTCCTTAACTCTGTTACCCCCTAATTCCACCCATTTAACACAGCCTCTGGATATTGCTGTATTCAGACCATTGAAGAGACACTGGCGTTCAGTGCTAGAAAACTTTAAGAAAACTACTGTGGGAAGGCTTCGAAATGCTTTGCCAAAAGACTGCTTCCCTTCTCTTCTGAGTGAAATGGACAAAATAAAAGGGTCCACAAAAGACAACCTTCGAAATGGCTTCCGTAAAAGTGGCATTTATCCCCTGGATCCAAATCAGGCTATATCCCGCCTTCCAGAAGAACCCACTGATAACACTACAACAGACACTGCAGCATCTATGCAGGCACTAGATACTTCTGTAATAGATTTTTAAGGAAATGAGGCATGGCACTCAAGACACAACGTTGAGCAAAACAGGACATGGGTCCACAAGGAAGAAGAAGCGGCTGAATGTAGAACCTGGGTGAAGCTTATCAACAAAATCACTAAGAAGAATGGACAAGGATGATGATGAAATTGATTTGGATGACCCAGGGCCACAAAACCCACAATCAGATTTGTCAAATGGAGACCCAACATCAACAAAGCGACCAAGTCGTGCCATCTCTTCCAGATTCCCTATGTGGAGTGTGTGTGTGTGTTTATCATGAATATTGTAATATAACCATTGATCATCTGTGATGTAGTACATAAATATATGAGGAAATAAAAACCGATATGTGTGTGTAATGTTAGGATATGGACACACATTGATTTAATTAATTTCCTTGTATTATATGACTAATAATGAAGCTTTTGTAAGGTTATTGTTGCAATGTCCCACCAGTTTGCAAAGTTAAGCAACGGAAAGTATCGCTTTAATTTCGGTGTTATGTGAATGCCCAGATATTTTTTTGTGATTTTTTTTTGCTTAGAGAAGTTTTTACATGATCTGTGATTATTTCTATTATGAAAATGTGATAACTATGTGATATAATGCCTAGTATTAATTAGTGAAATTATAGTTGAAAAAAGAAATATTTTTCCCATTATTTTTCTAAACAGGGTCACAGTGACCACGCATGTTAGTCATTTTTTTTTTTGCATTTTTTAAAAACTTCCTGGGTGTCCGAAGTAACCATGTGCTGTCTGAAATTATCATACATTTGCTGTATATAGAGTTATAATGCTAAATTAATAGGTGTCCGAAGATAGGCAACCCTGTCCGAAGTTAGCTGAAATCACTAATAACTTCGGACACCCTAATACAGTACAGTATTGTTTTGTAGAGTTCACATCACAAACACTAATTTTTTCCTTTGTCAAGAGTTGATTGGCACTTTGCCAGGCTATCCATTGGCACCAAAAGAATTTTATTAGTGTAATTATATGCGAAGTTATGCAACAAAAACTAAAAAAATCGTCCGAAGTTAGACCATTTTACAGTACTTCATTTGATTTACTGGGTTTATGAATAAAGTAGTTGCAGTTTTTAAACCCAGATTTAATATTAATGAAAGAAACGTCTCTCTGAATTAAGTTTCATTCGACAACTAAAGACAGTGATGATGTCAGTAAAACGCAGTCAGCTGATGATTTTAAGAACGTATACAAAACCAGAATGCAAATGGCATATGACAAGTTGTTCAACTTGCCGATTCTCAATGGTAGCTCTCTTAAGTAAAAATTATATACATTTCTACTCATCCTTCATAAATTAAAGCTGCAGGTTATAGCTGAGGCTGAATAAAATGAATAAAGGGCTGGACGTAAAACAATTTGGAACAGGCGAAAGTGATGTCCGGAACTGGCAAAATCACACTTACTGCTTTTACAATAAAGTAATATGCACGGTTTAAAACCAACTTTATTAATTTACAAAAAAAGTATCTCTGAACTATGTTTCTTCTAGCAACAAATGGTAATGATGCTGTTGGTAGTACCAAGACCACCGGTGGTATTGGTAGTTTTCAATCAGCCGAGATTTTGAGAATGGCGTACGATGGCAACGTTTATATTCTGTAATACAGTAACAATTTGATAATACATGCAATATACTGTAATTGGATGCAGCAAGCAAAACAATCTTCATTTAAATCATCATTATTATAAACATAGTTATACTGTTTAACCTTCGCAAATGATTAGTTTTCTCCAGAAAATATTTAGGTTTTTAGAGTGTTTCGGTCTTTAGAATTATGGATAAGAGATCGTAAACCTGTAAAGAAACTTGCTGTGTTCACATTAATATTAATATTTTAAAATAAGTAAATCATTGCTATAAGCATTTTAGGGGTGTATATACTCAGGAGTAACAGTTGTAGAAAAGTAATGTAAGATGAATTTGGGTGTTTGAGGATGATGGTTTGAGGTGTATTTTAGTTTGAAATAATAGTAAATTGTTGTACTATAATGATTTAAGGTATACAGGCAGTCTCTGGGTTAGTAGTATGATGATTTAAGGTATACAGGCAGTCTCCGGGTTACAATGTTCCTAGTTCACGACGCTTTTCAAATATATTCATAAAAAAATGATTTCCTGGGTTACATCATGTTCCAAGTTTACAACACTGACAATGCCAATCTGATGGACGAAATATGGCTCCAGAATGGCAGAATGGTCAAATTTTGGAGGTTTTTCTGCTGAAAAGCTCAATATAAATGAAGGATACATTGTTTTCAAAGGAGTAAAAGTAAGGTTTTCTTACGTTTTTCGACGGTATTTCAGACTCCACCAGTCCGACGACGATCGGAAGAAATATGCATCCATAACGGCACAATGGTCTTGAAGGGGTTTTATGATGAAAAACTCAATATAAATGCAGGACTCGTTGTTTTCAAGACACCCAAAGGATTAAAAATAAGGTTTTCTTACAATTTTCGACGGTATTTTGGACAACGCCAGTCTGACGACGACCTGAAGAAATATGCATCCAGACCAGCAGAATGGTCACTATCTGGAGGGTTTTTTATTATGAAAAACTCAATAATAAAAATGCAGGATTCGTTGTTTTCAAGACACCCAGAGGATTAAAATTAAGGTTTTCTTATGATTATCGACGGTAATATTTTGGATGACTCGGTCCAATGCATACAACAGAAGAAAATTCCCATTCGTGGATTTTTTCATAGAGCAATATTCACTAATTACTGATTTTTATTTTAGTCATGAAAATAAAATAAAAATCAGTAATTAGTGAATATTGCTCTATGAAAAAATCCACGAATGGGAATTTTCTTCTGTTGCATGCATTGGACCGAGTCATCCAAAATATTACCGTCGATAATCATAAAAAAACCTTAATTTTAATCCTTTGGGTGTCTTGAAAACAACGAATCCTGCATTTTTATTATTGAGTTTTTTTTATGACGAAAAAATTATTCACAGTACTACTTTTAAAATATTAATGTTAAGGTAACCACAGCAAAGTACAGTATTTACAAACGCACATAAATTGCAAACCCTGACCTATAGGCAGTCCTCGGTTATCGGCGGGGGTTCCGTTCTGGCAGTGTCATGATAACTGAAAATCACCACTAACCGAAAAACGGTGATTTCCGGCGCCTTTTCAGCAATTTTCTGGCTTATCGGCGCTGAAAACTGCCGATTTTCAGTTACCAGCGCCTCTGTTAGGTATGTATTGGCACCAATACCCAATTATCAGCACCGATAAGCGAAAATCGGCGATTTTTGGCGCCGAAAATTGCTAATTTTCGTCACTAGACAAGCCCCATAAAACCGGATCGCCATTAATTGAGCCCGCCGTTAACCGGGGACTACCTGTATTTTAACTTCCGACACAACGAGAGCAAGTGAGGTCAGCTCATTGAATTAATGTACTTATTCCAGCCTCTCGGGCCAACGTATTGTACACTGTACGCTGCCTGATTGTACGCTGTTGCCTGCGCCAGTTGCCCGCGAAATTTAAAAATACGTATTTTCAAAATAATGTCATACTGATATTAATTGCTAACCCCATCATAAAAGCGAATTATCGTAAGTCAAATTATCGTAACTCGAGCACTACCTGTACCGATAAATGTTAAATTAAAATCCTGTGAAATCATAAAACTGCTTACCAATGTAATCACTTCATTCAACCTCTCTCTCTCTCTATCTCTCCTCGAATAATTCACGAACAATTTCACTCTTTTGAGATTTAAGTAAGGCCAACTGCCCATATCTCTCTCTCTCTCTCTCTCCGAATAATTCCACTCTTGAGATTTAAGTAAGGCCAACTGCCATCTCATCATCGCTTGTGTGACAATTTTTTTATTGCTTTGACGTAGGCTTACGAGACGATATCAGCTCAGGGGATTAGAAGTAGCCAATAACAAAGCTCATAGCAACCCTTTCTCTCCATGACGATACGCTATTTGCCGGAAGGACTGAAAGTAGCCAATAACAGCTCGTAACAACCCCCACCTCCCCCTCTCGCCCTCCTTGACGACATGCTATTGGCAGGAAGGGTGGGACTTTAACCAACCACAAAGCTTGTACCTCACAGGCTTTGCATACACTAAAAAGAAGGTGAGTAGTTTTTTTCTCTCTCTCTTGAGAAGAGAGAGAGAGAGAGAGAGAGAGAGAATGAAGGCACAAGAATTTTTTAACAAATTCGTGGGAGATGGTGGGGACGAACCATGTTTGTATGATAAATAAATGACTTACCTAATAATAAGCGCTAATTTTCAAATATTAAGAAGACTAAATAATATAATAATAATACAGTGAACCACCCATATTCGCGGGGGATGCGTCCCACACACCCCCGCGAATAGGTCAAATCCGCGAACTTAAAACCCATCTAAAAACATTTAGAACTGCCCGTTTTGATAGTTTAAACCAAGAAAAACCTGTAAAAATGCTTATACCTGAGTATTTTAATAGTTTTATCACAAAAAGTGCATTTATTCATGAAAAATATATGAAAATACAGTAATTAGTGAATATTTCTCAGTGAAAAATACCGCGAATGGGCGAATTTTCCACGAATGATGGCTAGATATGCTCCACAAAGAAACCCGCGAATGCGTGAGTCCGCGAACCCTGAGAACGCGAATACGGGGGGTTTACTGTATACTGTAATGACAACATTTATGCATTTTTAAAGTACTGTAAATTATTTCAGTTTTTAAACAAAGAAAAAATATCACACCCTGCCTTTTGCCCAAAGCTCTGAAGCTATGGGGAACGGTGGAACTGTCAGATATGTCAAATTACTTGACATTTCTGACAAAGGGTAGAAGATCAATTTCTCTCTTTCTCTCTCTCTCTCTCTCTCCAAACGGTAGAATGAGAAATGGATAGATATATTATAAATACATACTTCAGAAGTTTAGCCCTTCACTCTCGCAGGAAGAAATACTGCTAATTTAAGTCTCTTTACCTATGCACACTGTGTGTGTGTGTGTGTGCACATCCATGGTGTTTTAAAAATGTGTAGTAAAGGTAGAAGTGCATCTTTGGAAGACAAAGAAAAAAAAAACAATTTTTTGTTGTTGTCAGTCGCAGTAAAGAGAAATGGATTAACAAGAATGGCTGAAAGTCGTAGTGGTAATTTCTCTCTCTCTCTCTCTCTCTCTCTCTCTCTCTCTCTCTCTCTCTCTCTCTCTCTCTCTCTCTCATGCGCGCGCGGTGATGGTTGTATGCGCTCTTGCATGCATGCACTGGAGTGCACGTTAATGAGTGTATTATTTGGGGGAGACTTCGCCCGAGGAGAATCGCCTCAGGCAGCCAATGAAAAATCGACCTGATCTAAGACCCCCTATATATACCGCCACGAGCGCTGTCTCCAGGCTCATCCAAACGTCCAGAAGATGACCATCGAGCTGGCTGAAACATGTTGACAGAAAAAGTACTGAAAATACCAGACAGACATCAGAAAAAGAAAAATGAAGAAATATCATCAAAAATACCATCAGGAGATTCTACGAATTTACATCCCAGGTTTCAGTAACTTGCTGTAATACTTTAAAATAAAGAATTTCTGCTGTAAGAAATACACTGTTTCATCCATCAAAATATAAACATTGGACAATTATTGACTAGTATTGACGTGCAGGAGAAGCGAATTATTTGAACTGAGAAAACTCAGTATAAAATCACTTTGCAAAATGCAGCCATATTATTATTATTATTATTACTATTATTATTATTATTGTTGCTGTTGTTATATTTTATTTTTACATATAATTATTATCAATATTACTATTATTACTATTATCATTAATTATTATTACAATTATCATTACTACTAATCTGTCAAATATTTGTTTGTAATATCACGCAATACTCATATCTAAAACAACACAGTAACGGGGAAACTTCATTGTCATGAAAAAATGTGGTCTTGGTAATCGTTAACATGAATGCGGAATACGATACTGGAGGATCAGATGTGCTTATGGTACCAAAGGGGTTAAGGCCATCAAAAGAGCATACAGTTTTGTTCTAAAAACAGATGCAACAAATGATATTCTCCCACATCTTTCTGCATCAGGAAAGACCATTCCAAAGCCAAAGCCAGCATCTAACATTGAGCCAGCTGTGAAAATAGCAACAGAATGATGTAGTTGGGAGGAATGATCTAAAAAGATTAATTGCACTGCTCCACCGAATATTTCTGTTATTTTAAGTTAAATTATCTACAGTATTTTACATCTGGAAGGTTCGGGGGGGCTAACTGACTATCTAGTTGGTCAAGCCTCTGTTCTCAGGATGTTTGATTGTTTGATAAAATGCTTTAATCTACGAGCAAATGGTTGGGTTTGCTTGGAAAGATTTTCATAAAATTGCCAATACCTTTCATTTCTGATATATATGCCTGTTAAGGACTTAAGGAGCCTCTGAAACCTATACTCTCTGAACCAACAGATGTTGGTAATGTACATCCAGAGGCATCTCACCAACATCTACAAGCATGCTCTCAATGGAAAATGACTTAAATGCTCCTGTAGCCAATCTTTGCTGAGGTATAGACTTCGCATCCATAAGTTAAAGCTTTGTGTATTTATCAACATCTGAGTCAGCAACCCAGAAAGTATGGGATAGAACTTTCAGGACATCCATTGTTTTCAAGCATTGTTTTATTTCACATGAGGCATCTAAGTCAGTTTTATATTAAAACCCAACCCAAGGAAGCTTGTTTCAGCAATACATGGAATTCTCTGCCCATGTATGAACAGATCTGGATCAGGATGGACTACTCTTACATGGCAGAAGTGCATGGTTACCATCTTACTAGCTGAAAACCTAAATCCATTCATTTCAGCCTACTTTACTATATTATAAATGCAGAGATGAAGGTGGCAGTCAGCCACTGCCATTCTTGCTGTGAGATATATACAGGTTATAAACAAACAGTGTAAGTTAGATACTCCACTGTTTGCTAAGGTAAACAAGGCTAAGCTTAAAACACTACCTTTCGGCACGCCTTGATTAAACAAATCTGGAGTGATTTTTTTGAAAACTACACTGAGCTGGGGACAAATATTTGCCACTTTTCATGTACCATATCAAATGTGTGCTCACTGTTTGCCATAATCTTAGACAGACATGATGTCAGCGTAATGGGAAAATAATTGTTGTGAAGGGTCATTCCCTTGTTTCGTAAAGGAGAGAATTTTAACACCTCCCATAGCTTGGAAAATATATGTTCTTGAAAATTCTGTTTCATTTGCCTTAATTGAGCAGAATTGGAATAGGATCTATCTTCATTTTTTTTTTCTTTTGCAAACTTAAAAATGATTAGCACTCACTTGCAACAAACAGCAGTCTGTAACTTCACAATCATTTATCTTGAGAACTGGAGGTTGAAAAGGAATATATTTGGCTGATATTTTTCTACCTCTTCCTTTCCAAACTACAGTCAAAGGTTTTAAAATTTAATGATATACAGAAATTGTCTAAGATTCCTTTCATGCTTTTAATTTCAATGCAGATATGGGCCCAAGCCTTTCAAAATTTATAAGGTAAATACTGTATTCATATTTCTGTCTGCAATGTTTGGTGAATACTAACCTCACAGTTCTATGAGTTTCCTGGCATTTAAAATCCACCAGGAAACCGGTCAGTCCTAGGTACTGACTAAAGCCAATATTGAAATATTACCCAATCAGCTTTATGAATGTTCTGTTTAGGTAACCTGCAAGATGGAGAATTTGAAGATACAGTCATTACTATTGGGAGATAGTCACTGACTAGTCTATCTTCTACCACTCTCCAATTGAGGTTAATAAGGCAGTCATCAATGTATATAGATGAGTCATCTGCAAACAATGTGCCTGTCTGAACAGGTAAAAGTGTACGACACCTCTGTGCTTACGATTCCTGCATTTTTGCTTGCTATGATGGAACTAAGACAATATCCTCTTTGACCAGTAACTATGTCAACCCATAGAGGGTTTCTGCTATTCATTACTCCCTGAATAACAAAAGGACATACTAGTAACTATTTGAATAAAGGATTTAAATTCATTAATGAGCAATACTTCACTTGGTGGGAGATATAGAGAGGACAATGTATTTCTTTGCACATGGATATGCACAACTATCACTTGCAGTGTAGGCTGAATAGGATTCTGTGGGGTATCATTATAAATATTAAAAGCTACATCCCATGGCTTCATCACTTATGTTACAATGGGAATGATAGGCTACATACTCTCATGGGTTCAGACAGGATTTATCACCTATCTTAAGTCTCCGACAAAGTTATACATACAAGAAACACTTCTGTTAAGTGCAACTTTAGCTGTTCCCATTTAGCTCTCAGTCCTTGACATTGCCAATAGAGAAAATGAATAAATTTTCATTAGATTTAGAGGCCAGTAAATTTGAACTCTTTTTAAATGTTTTTACTTGCCTCTGCTTTTTTTTTTCTGGAAGGAGAATGATTATTACATCTGGTTCCCCTTCCATTTCAAGGATAATGATTGTACTGTTTCATGGAGGAGGAACCTTCCACAGCTGGCAGACCATCCTTAGAATCATGGATGTTGGACACCCTAAGGAGAGGTGAAGTGTCAGGCACAACTGGCACAGCATTCAAAGTGCCAGAAGTGCCAGTCAGAACTGGTGTAGGTTTCAGTAAGACAGAATCACCCGATACACAATTGGCACAGTCTTCAGAGAGGTGGGAGTTCCATGCATATCTGGCACAGCCTCCCAAGAGGCAGGGGCACCAGAAACAACTGGAGCTGTCTCCAAATAGGCAGGAGCACAAGTTGCAACTGATGTTCCCTTTACATTAGGAGAGGAAAAATTTCTGGTAGCATTCACATTCATTCTTTGCTTAGCAGAAATACCGGATGATATTCCTGGCCTAACAAACCTAATTAATATTTTTTGTTTAGCCTCCACAAATATGACGTGTTCAGTTACCAATTCTGAGAAGAAGATGGATGATTATCTCCACAATGTATACTTTTTAGTTCTTTCTAACATATTCCATGCTCTGGTTCACTACACTTAACACATGAACACATGAGGCAGGCTTGTCTTGTATATTTATCCTACAAGATCCTAAGATGTGGCCATAGTCTTCAGTATAAAACCATCTTTTTGGTCTTTCAATATACTGTTTAACCTAAAAAGTACCCATACTGATTTTATCACCTAAGATAAGATGGTAAAACTGAATGTAATAATCAAATTTGGAAGCAAAACTAAGGCATCACTGATCTTCACTCTCTCAGTTCTAAGCATACCTTGATCTTTCAATTCCACTACAAGTTTCTCTCCCAAATGTGTCATTAGCTGAGGGGCAAATAACAATCCCTTTGAGTGATCCCAGAAAGCATGTGTGGAAAAATCAACTTTAGCTCCTCCAGGATGCAATGCTTTTAATTTCCAGTTTTTTCTGGGAAGGCAGACTACATTGTCAGTTTTCCCCAACCTTGAGATGGGATCTCAGGTTCTCGACCACAACAATTCACGATGTTTCTGTACACATTAAAAATGTCACAATTACCAAATTCCAGACTGAAGGTCAAATATTTATCACAAAAGAATGTTTCATATGTCCCTTTCCTATTTCACATACAAGTCTAGTGAATTTCTCTTTACTCCATGCTGAAGCACAGGGTCTCGGTGTAATTTACCCTTGTCAAGGGAGAGCTCATCAACTTTTGGGTGTTTTGAGGGTCCCCACTCTACTGGATGAAATTGAAACTGATGTTGCAAGCCAAATGTGATCCACCCCATATAAGAGGATGTGACTCCTATCTCTCATGTGGATCAACATGAGGAGGGGCTTCAGAGGTGATGAGTCTTCTATTAAGAAGGGGATACCTTCCTTAAGGTGGGCAAACACTGGTAAGTGGGGGGTAAAACCCCACCTCACTATCAGCTCCAATGCCTGGCACCTCCAATTACCCACAATTATGGGAGAATTAGTATCAGATCCAGGGAGTCTGACTCTTCACAGACCAGAGTCTGTGCCCTAAGGGGTTTACCAGGAGGTTAAGGCATCAGTTCTGTAGTGTTGTTCAAATCAAAGACCAAGATATATCATGGTTGTCAAAAAACATCTTCAGCTCAGATCACAGTTAGAGGGTGGACAGCAACATAGCAGAAGGAGAAGAGGAATGGATGTGAATTGGAAGGCCTTAAAGCTTTAAAAGAGTAGATAGAGTTTTAGGGTTGAACATGGGGAAGAGAAAGTTCCACTGTTCAAGAGCCCTTTCACCTGTGACAAGACTTCACCACAAAACACAAGGTTTTACAGTTAAGCCCTGTGACTTCTTCAAGGTAGTCTCTTGTTAAGAGGGAGACAAGTGTTGGCATACTTGAACAATGCCTTATACACTAGAATGCAAGAAATCTTGTATTGTGCCCTCAACAAATGGGAAAACCTAAATTTTTTCACAGACTTAGCAGACACCAACATACTCAAGGCTATCAGGGGCCTAGTCTCTATAGAATCCACTACCTCAACCAAGTGAAGTTTACAAGGATGCCCAACAATAATAAGCTGCCGGAACAAAAAACAACTCCTCTACATCAATATCCTTTTCCTCCAGGGCAGGAGTAGGGGTGGCAGGAGCTGACTCCTCAAACAAAATCCCAGGCAACATAGGAAGGGAGGCACCAGAAAGTGCACCTCTTGTGGTGCTGCAGCAGAGGTCTGTGAGGCAGCTGGAAAGCAAGGTGACGTAACACCATTCATAGTGCAGGGCTGGGAAGGGGGAGGAAATGATGGGCTAGCAATACCTGACACAACTGCTTCACTCATAGCCACCTCATGAGGCAAAATGTCATCAAGAGAATGCAAATCTCCACCCAATAAGGCTGCTAAAATTGCACCTAACTTACTCTCAATTGAGACACCTGCTAATAAGGCAGAAGCTGAAAAATGAACATTAGAGGTGGTGGGAGAAGGGACACCACACCAGAAGCTAGAGATGATACAGATGGAAGAATCAGATCACAAGGAGAAAAGGTGTGGAAAGAACAGACAAAATAAATTCAACAACAGATTGAACAATAGTATCATTGGAATTGGAACAAATAACAGAAGTTTAACAATACCATTATTGTTATTCTCTCTTAAATTAGGAGCTCAGGCCAACCTAAACTTACTTCCATCCGAGTCCAACGAGAATAGACATCAATAACTGAGACGATGATTTAAACTTTCTGAAACGCTTTGGCAAGCACACGAAATGCTTAACTGTCGAAATGAATGAGAGGAAAATGATGGAGAATGTAGAATAATTTCATCCCTAGAACCAACCTGGTTTCTTGGCAATGGACTCTTCTACTGTCACAAGGCAGCATTGAGCTCGGGCCACAGACATTTAAGACCACCAACACCTTTCCTCTAAACTGGGACTGGTAAAAAGACCACACACTATGGGTACAAACAGAATGATTGCCTAAAATAAAGGTGGTTAAACCCTTACAAATTCTAGAATAAGATTATCATCTGGCTCTAATCTAAGACCATGCTTTTCCTGAACCAAAGGGGGGGGGGCAGAAGGCAGAGCTGAGATTGTTGGCTCAGGAGTAGGTAAAGGTGGAGGAGAGGTGAGAGTAGGGAATGGAAGATGGTAACTGAAACAGTAGGAGCTGGTGAAGAAATACTAAACCTATGCCCTGATCTATATAAAATCTTTCTCAATTTAACTGACTTTTTTTTTCTCCTATATTTAAGGAGTTTATTCATGATTTCAAGTGACCACTCACTACACTCTTCACATCTATTATTGACATCAGACTCTGGACCCCAGCAACCAGTACACACCGTATGCCTATCTAATTGTGTAGAATACTATACACCCTGTTAATGCAGAACTCATTCCTGCATAAACATGATGTTTTTCTTCCTGCTACCAGTGAAGGACACCCTGAACAGAGCAAAAGTCCACAGGCATACTAGCAAATGCACAGACAAGAATTCTGACAAGAACTAAAACATTTGAAACACACCTGGTGGAAAACAGGTGAACTAGAGTCATCCAAGTAGGCCAAGTGACTGTCTCTTTTATTTTGAATGATGCCCGCACCTGCCAGTGCAAAGATATAGCAATCTTCAACAGTGAGAATGATTCACAAATAAATTTGGATATACTAAGTTTATTATACTTCCCTTACTGACAAAAGATGGAAAAGAATTAAACTATTCTACAGGCAAAGCTCAGCTAGTTCATCTAATTTATATAACATATATCACTAAGCAGTCTTCCAGGCATATTCATGTCTCCAAAGCCTGTCAATCTATGACAATTCTCACTGTATTTGCCTGTCATTTAACTACACAAAAAATACCTGTACCTCTTTTTTTAAGATGTCTTGGGTCCTTGACCTCAAACTAAGCGAAATAGCAAATTTTAAAAATAATGTGTTTTTCCTAGCATACAAACATGAGGTGTTTTGCATTAGGATAAGCTTGCAAACGTAAGCTGGAATGGCCATTTACTTGCTGACAAGGTTGTTAACTATCGAATTTGCCTTTCAGTCCAGGCGCCAGACTAGAGGGGTGGCTGAGGCGGGCCTTTATGTAAAGAACTTCAGTTTGTATGTCAAGAAAAATGCAAATTACTTTTAAAATTTGCTATTTATTCCTGCACAAAAACAAATCTTTGCCCTTTACATTAGGATAATTACCCATTGGTGAGAGGAAATCTGAGTGCTCTCTGAACCAAAAGGTAGGAGTAAGGAATCACACATCTCTAGCATACTGCACACATGGGATTTGTAGATCCTAGACTTCTGGACCATCAATTAATGGGTTTGTAAGGGATTACTTGATGAGGCTTGTAATGATTTGTCATTGTTTGGTTGAAACAATCTTTACAATTGTTCCATTGTCTCTCCTACCCTCCAGCATTTATCGTCAAGGTGACAAAGTGGTACCTGTTTGACTTCAACAGGAGGATGAGGACCTCCCCATCTCTCTCTGTGTGTAACGGCTTCTTCATTGGTAGCAGTATGGACGGGTCTGTGGTACCCGGTCACTTCGACAGAAGGACGAGGACATCTCTGTCTCTGTGTGTTATGGCCTCTTCAGTAACAGCTTGATTTGTCTGTTTATTTTGTATGGTATTTTGGTTTTTCATTACATTATTATAATTGTGGTGCTGAGCAGTGTATGGCTCTGATAGCAATATTTATGTTGCTGCTTTATTTGATTTATTATGCTACCTATTTATGTGTCATTGTTATTGTTAATGCTATCTGTATGATTGCTTGATTTTGGTGTTATGAGTTTTCATTACATTATTATAACTGTGGTGTCGAGTGATGGATTTGTCTATTGATTCCTTTACTGGTTTTAAATACTGTTACAGTATTTTTGTTATATAATTTATCATTTTGTGTTTTTGCCACCCAAAACCTGGTCTCACTTGTAAATAATGTATATTTGTATAATAAATAAATTATTAATAAGTTAATTTGATAGTTCTGTTCAGTCCGCCTCCTTCGTTGGTCTCACCTTCCGTCAGTCATTCCAGCCGAATTTCATGTTTTTATTTTGAACCTGCTGGTCTCTAGTGACGAGGCCATTACAGGCTGAAAAAACTCAGGTAATCAAGTCAGCAGAGATAATAAAACTGGCTAATGAAAATCAACAAGTTTGTTTTACGTCTATCCTTCTCTCCCCTTGTCAATTGAGAAGAAGGTGAGTGTTGCATCCTTACACAATACACAATAAAATGCAAAGGACTGGTGCCTAGTCACACAGCTTACCTGCACAGCTCGTACGTCCAGCTCATACTCAGCCAAGCCTCAGACTCTCTGCCCTATGAGGGAGAAAATAAAGAAACAGAGAGGGGACCAGTCACTCACGCACACACTCTCACTCACCACCTACCATAGATCAGGTGCTACCTGTCCCCTTTGGGGAGCTGGGCTAGCTACACAACTTGTCGAGCAGCCACCACAGGACCCAAGGTAAACATGTCCAAGGACTTGTGGGCACCATCCTGCAAGTAAAAGGAGGTGAACATGGTCTAACAAAACAAAACTCCTGCACATAACATCTGCTGTACTGACTGGTTTTTCCAGAATGTCAAGGACAGGGCGATGCCTCTGACCTTGTGAGCTCTTGTCCAGACTGTACAAGAACCCTCCTCGCTGGAGGAGCCATACTTCCACTTGATCGTCTCATGCAGCCAGAATGAGATTGTGATTTTGGACATCTCTTTCTTGGCCCTGCCGTTTGATAGTAACTGTTCTGGTGGACACTCCCGGCACTCACAACAAGAATTCTCCCTACCAAAGTGTATGAGAATCTATTTCACAGCTTGATAAAAACCTTTTACGTGACCAGCCCTTCCTGGCACAGCACAAATGACAATGGTTTTCTCCAGTGTAGCGGAGAATAAAGGCTGATATGATTTGTGGGTTTGATCCATCGCAAAATACAAGCAAAACAAATCTCTCACTAACAGACAAAAGCAAGGTAAATAATACTCAAGATCTACGAGCATAAGCAAGTAAATAACCCTGAAAGTCAGTGTAGAGATGAAGGAAGACATCTGCATCAGATGGCAGCTGAAAGCAATGTGGAGTGCAAACCAACAGGGGGCAGGGCTTCCCCCTACCTGTTGATAGTCAACTACCTTCAGCTCATGATCTTAAGTTTATCTTAATGTAAAGAACTTCGTGCTTCTATCTGTCTAGGAACAAAAAATTTCATAACTTTTGCCTTTTAAATATCTTTTTCCAGATAACTGAAAATTATGCAATACAGAACCTGCCCCAAGGATCGAAGTGCCTATTCCCATTAATACAAGTCAATCTCCATCCTTCCCACATTTTAGCAGGTTGATGGAAGTTGATTTTTATGCCCTTTACAAGCTACCTAGGATTTAGAAACTTATTTCCTGACAGATGCTTGCAAATATCACTGATGCTCTTTGTCATCAAACAAGTTACATTAAAGACACCTTCAAAACAAACATGAGTCTTGGATTGTAAAAATCACATTTCTTGACCTGTTACATTCTGGAATCAGATATGTTCACAAACCAATAAAACTGTGACATAAATTGTAACTTGAAATCTAAACTATTTTTTAAAAATGTTTACAAAATAAATTTACAGAGCAACAATTATCTGCAATGTATAAATGAAAATTACATCTGAATATGAGCTTACCATTTTAAAGGATATCCATCACATTCAAACCACATTTCTGCTTCCTGAAGATCAGGAGGAATAAACCGTAGCAAATGTTTCCTCACCTGCAAAAATAAATAAAACGATGAATGAACACAAGAAGACAAAAACATAAAAGTAGAAAGCAGAGAGAGAGAGAGAAGAGAGAGATAATAATAAGAGAGAGTTAAGAGAACAAAAATAATAATAATAATAATAATAATAATAATAATAATAATAATAATAATAATAATAATAATAATAATAATAATAATACCTCTTGGAACCAACCAGTAAAGACTATGAGTACAGCCGATTAAGAGGGGAGGACAACCACCAGGAAATTCCTGAAGCTGAACCAAGTAAGAGGCTCTGGGAAAACATATGGAGCAATCCAGCATCACACAACAAACATGCAGCATGGCTCCAGGAAGTCAAGGCAGAAGAAATGGGGAGAATAAAACAAAGATTCACCGAAATCACGACAGACACAGTCAGACACCAACTAAAGAAAATGCCCAGCTGGAAAACCCCAGGTCCTGATGAGTCCATGGATACTGGCTCAAAAACTTCAAGACCTACACCCATGAATAGCAGAACAACTCCAGCATTGTATCACTAACTACCATGTGCACAAATGGATGACCACAGGGAGAACATCCTTAGTACAGAAAGACAAGAACAAGGGAAATATAGCAAGTAACAGCAGGCCTGATCACCTGCCTACCAATAATGTGGAAGTTACTAACAAGTATCATCAGTGAAAGACTATACAACTACCTAGAGGATACAAACACCATCCCCCACCAACAGAAAGGCTGCAGAAGGAAGTGTAGGGCACAAAAGACCAGCTCCTGATAGGCAAAAATGGTAATGAAGAATAGTAAGAGAAGGAGAGCCAACCTTAGCATGGCATGGATTGACTAAAAGAAAGCCTTCAACATGACACCACATACGTGGATAATAGAATGCCTGAAAATATATGGGGCAGAGGAAAACTCCTTCAGCTGCCTAAAAAAATACAATGCATAACTGGAATACTGTACTTACAAGCTCTGGCATAAGACTAGCAGAGGTTAACAACAGGAGAGGGATCTTTCAAGGCAACTCACTGTCCCCACTACTCTTCGTAGTAGCCATGATTACCATGACAAAAGTACTGCAGAAGATGGATGCTGGGTACCAGCTCAAGAAAGGAGGCAACAGAGTTAACCATCTGATGTTCGTGGACAACATCAAGCCGCATGGTAAGAGCATCAAGGAAATAGATATCTTAATCCAGACTGCAAGGATTGTATCTAGGGACATCAGGATGGAGTTTGGAATAGAAAAATCACCGTGGTCAACGTACAAAAAGACAAAGTGACAAGGACTGAAGGGATAAAGCTACCAGACGGGAATAGCATCAACACATAGATAAGACAGGCCACAAATACCTGGGAATAACAGAAGCAGAGGATATAAACCACCAAGAGATGAAGGACATGATCAGGAAAGAATATATGCAGAAAATTATGGCGATACTCAAGTCAAAACTCAACGCTGGAAACATGACGAAAGCCATAAACACATGGGCAGTACCATAATCAGATACAGCGCAGGAATAGTAGAGTGGACAAAGGCTGAACTCTGCAGCACAGACCAGAAAACTAGGAAACACATGACAGTGCACAAAGCACTACACCCAAAAGTGAATACAGACAGACTATACATAACATGAAAGGAAGGAGGGAGGGGGCTACTAAGCATAGAGGAGTGCATCAACATCAAGAGCAGAGCACTGGGGCAATATCTGAAAACCAGTGAAGATGAGTGGCTAAAGAGTGCACGGGCAGAAGGACTGATAAAAGTAGATGAAGACCCAGAAGTATACACTGATAAAAGTAGACAAAGACCCAGAAGCATACAGAGAAAAGAGAATGAAAAACAGAACAGAGGAATGGCACCACAAACAATGCACAGACAGTACATGAGACAGACTAAAGAACTGGCCAGCAATGAAACATGGCAATGGCTACAGAGTGGAGAACTCAAGAAGGAAACAAAAGGAATGCTAACAGTGGCACAAGGTCAGGCCCTAACAACCAGATATGTTAAAAAAACAACAGATGGAAATAACTTCTCACCCATATGCAAGAAGTGCAATATGAAAGACGAGACCATAAACCACATAGCAAGCGAATGTTCAGCACTTGCATAGAACCAGTACAAAAAGAAGTATGATTCAGTAGCAAAAGCCCTCTACTGGAGCCTGTGCACGAAACACCAGCTAGCGTGCAGTAATAAGCGGTACAAACACCAACCTGAGGGAGTGATAGAAAACAATCAGGCAAAGATCCTCTGGGACTATGGCATCAGAACAGATAGGGTGGTACATGCCAATAGACCAGACGTGACTTTGATTGCCAAAATCAAGAAGAAAGTGTCACTCATAGATGTTATAATACCATGGGACACCAGAGTAGATGAGAAAGAAAGAGAAAAAATGTATAAGTATCAAGACATGAAAATAGAAATAAGAAGGATATGGGATATGCCAGTGGAAATTGTACCCATAATCATAGGAACACTAGGCACAATCCCAAGATCCCTGAAGGAATCTTGCAAAATTTAATTTTTATGATAAAATAAAGTTTTATATATTAAAAGTTTTATATATACTTACCAAGTAATTACATTGCTTATAGTTTCACTCGCCGGCAGCTTAAATATTTTGAAATTCATGGTAGCACTAGTGTCAGTGTAGGTGACTAGTCCCCGCCCACTTTCGGGGTACAAGAGGAGCAGCTTCAACAGTGTGATTCAGTTGTTTTTTGCCCTTCTTTCCATATGAGGGGAGGAGGGAGGGCGTGATTCGTAATTACTTGGTAAGCATATATAAAACTTCACTTTATCATAAAAATGCCATTTTTATATATGAGCTTTTCAGCCGAGAAACATGCCAAGTACCATTTTTAAAATATAATAAATTACATTAAAAAATACTTAGACCCAGGATGGCAGTTGGCATGTTTCTCGACTGATAGCCTCATATGTAACTTACCATGTAATTACATTGCTGAATCCGAAATTGACACGGTGGGATATATGGATTAACTACCCCAAAATATTATGGATGATAATGAGTTAGAGGACAGTAAAATTAGCATTGGTACAATGTTTGTCGTTCCTTACCTGGTAAGAGAGCTGCTGCAGGTTGATACTGCCTCTGGTTGGCGCTCATCTTAACCATTTAGGGTGTGACGAGTTGTCCAGACGCACCTCACCTCTGGGTACTTTGCAGCAAGGGATGAACCCAGTGACTAACAAAATAGAAGCCAGTTGCCCCTGCCCTGGGCACATACTGACCAACCAAATGACCAGAATCAATAAACACGAGCATCACCTACACCACAAAATATAAAAACACCACCCACCCATTAAAGCTAAGACTGGTGGGTCCCCAGGTACATAGTACCCCCAGGCTACCCTTATGACTCAACACCCAAGTTCAAGGCAAAGAGAAAAGGAAGGAAGACAGGCTTCCTACGCTTCCTCCCCCAACACCATGTCAGCCAAGGATAACGGCCCTAAAGCACTACAATTTTCAAAAGTAGTCCATCACAACACTATAGATTATAGATGGCCCTCCACTCTACCAATCCTGCTCTAGTAATACCTGAAAACTCCAAATGGATAGAAAGCTCTCTATTCTTCCACATATCCAAGGGTGAGGGGAGAGTTGGAGCCAGACGATCAGGAGTTGGTGCCAGGCACTGGTTGCTCTGAGCCGGTGGAGCGCTCCTAGGTGCTCGGAGCAAGAGCAGGCACCAGGCTGTAGGTGGCGCCAGGCGAGCTGGAAGTCTGGTGAGGTAGGAGCTCGGGAGCTGGTAGGCGTTACTGGCAACAGGCTGTAATTGGTGCCAAAAGAGTTGGATGCCAGGTGAGCTAGTCGTTAGGGAGCTGGCGGGCGCTCCTAAGTGCTCAGAGCATGAGCTGGTGCCAGGTGTAGCTGACGCCAGGTGAGCTGGAAGACTGGCGAAGAAAGAGCTTGGGAGCTGGTGGACTCTCCTGGGTGCCCGGAACCCTGTTCCCGGCTGTCAAGAACACCTTCTCTTCCATAAGTTCTTAGGGAGAAAGAACGGGTCCAGGTCTTGGGAGGGTCCTCGTTCATGGCTAAACTTCCAAGGGTAAACGAGCAAACAGTGTTACCGAGTCCATAGCTCGAGACTCGTTTATGATGGAACATGAGAGATTCTAGATTTTCTCAGAAAAGAGGCAATCTGCACTTTGGGACACAGATGTCTCGGAAGAAGGAACGAGGAGTCTGAGATGCCACCTAAGGAAATCATTCACAGTCCGACAGAAAGGTCAAGAAGATTGACGTTTGCTTCTAGCTATAGTCTCTGTAGTACGTCTAGGAAAAACCTTACGTTCTGACAAGCTTCCGAGCAGTGTGATGTCCGTCCGAGTAAGAGTTAGCCACCCTTGGTTGACTGAGAGATATGGATTGAGGAAGGAGTCTTGGAGAGTCCACCAACCACCCTGGCAGGTTCGGAAATCATGGGTCAGAACAGGGCTGTGAGGGTCATCATAACATTGTGATGAGCCTGAAAATTGTTCAGCACTTCCTTGAAGTGGCAAACAGGTCCAAAGTCAGTCTGCAATCCACAGAATCTGACATACCAGGGGATTCAGGATTGGATGGATGGATGTATGATATTTAGGCAAAAAGCTCAGGCACTGGGGCCAACAAGGCCATTCAGCGCCGTAATGGAAAGAAAATAAATTATGTTAAAGTTATGAATTCATGAAGGAAATGATTAATAAATAAAATGAAGTGATGTGACCAATAAATAATGGGTATGAAGTTTAATGAATGATATACAAAAAAGTATCATTAAAATTCTACATTGATAGTAATAAATTCATCAGTCATCTCGTTAAAAATTTTAATACACTTTAAAGAGATGATAGCAGAAATATCTGCTTCATCTCCCAAAATATCAGCAGGGATTTACCTGAAAATATCTCTCTCTTTGGTTAAAAATATCTGGGCAGACCACCAGAATGTGCTCCACTGTTAGTGTCTCGTCACAGTAAGCACACTCTGGAGGGCTGCTTCCTTCTAAAATAAACTGATGGGTTAAACTGATGTACCCAATCCTTAATCTCGTTAAATAACCTCTATTGCGTCTGTCAAGCTGAATGGCGAAGACACTGATGTGCAGTATCTACTAATATTTCTATATTTTCTTATTATTGTAAGAAGGAGAAAGTCCACCTTTCTGCCATTTACTAAAACATAAGATCTAATGGGACCTTTAGATGTAAGAGCCTTTTCTAAAAAGAGGTTTCTGATGATACTAGCAGCTTTCGCTTCCTGTCTGCCATCTACGTTTTCCTTGAATCCCCACGTGAGAAGGGACCCAACAGAAAGAGAGAACTGATTTCGTCGACAATATGTCTGAAAAACACTGAACTTTTTCAATGTGGATAAGCTATTAAATTTTTAATAGCTCTAAAAGAGTGCTAGAGTCTGAGTATGTGACAAAATTAGAGTCCTCTTTGAAAAACTAAATCTAGGAGCCAGACACTGCGGCTGTTAATTGGCAGTAAATATTGATGCAGAGTCAGGTATTAATTTAGCTGTATGCGCTGTATCACCAAGGATATTCAAACATAACCAACACCACTATCTGACTTAGTCCATCTGTATAAATTTTGTAAAATTGGTAGCAGATAACATCGTGCTCTAAGAATTTCCCTAATCTATTCTAGTGCAGTCCTTTTTATTCGTAGTTTCTTACATATTAATTCTTCTGGGATAAACCATGGAGGATTTTACAGGATATTCTACTTCCCAGGACTTTCTGGGGATTTAAGGTGATTATTCTAACATCCTCATTCAGTCAATTTGGAATGGTTTAGAAGCTCTTGTACCAGAAAACTTAGAGTCTGTTTCCTTTAATTGGCAGAAAGGAGGGATTTTTGGAGCACTTTCATTCAGCCATAACCATGTAACCTAGCTCTTGCCTTCTTAGATCAAGGTAAATGATCTGCAATGTGACATAAATACTTTTAACAAGTAAGTTCTAAAGCCCTGAGCATATTACAAACCCCATGTTGTGTACAACATCCAGTTCCTTTAGCTTGGTTTTACAGGCTGAGAATAAATCTGACAGCCATAGTCTAGCAGATCGACACAGAGGAGTCATATAGCCTCCAGAGAGGATTTCTTATCAGCCCCTAACTAAATCCACAAACAACCTTTCAAATATTCATAGATTGTTTAACATTAAACTTTAGGGCATTTATGTGGCTATTGTGCTAATTTATGGTCAACAGTCATCCCCAGAGAATTCTTCACTCGTAGAGGAAGGATGGACCCTTTTAAACTAAGTGTGGAACCTCTTCCCACACTTTTGACACCTGGTGAATCTTACCGCTGTTTTGGAAGAGGAGAATTTGGAAACCATTCTCATCAGCCCACTTAATGTAGCATTAAGCAGACCTTTGCAAATGTTTGTGGACAAGGAATCATATCCTGTGCAGTATATTGCAAGGTCATCGACAAAAAGAGCATTTAACAGGGCAGATTTTTCCAATCACGCTATTTATTGCCACTGAAAAAAAGTGTACGCCATAACTTCGTAGGAACTCTTCCTCCTGCATAAAGGTTGGGAGAAGTTTCCCTCTTACAAAAAGTCTGTCTGATAAAAGAATATATATAAACTGACCATTCTTCCACATATGCATCTTGTGCAATTGTTTCCTTGATGCCAATTCTCCAGGTAATTGTCCTTATGCTTTCTCCAAGTCAAAAAAATATGCCAATGGTGTTACTTTTTTAGCTAGTCCTTGCTGGATTTGGTTTAGTCAGCTCAACCCAAAGGATCAAGGGTGGAGCAGTTTTTCTGAGCAAATTGAAATAGCGATAATAATCCTTTGGTCTCAGAATTGCTACCAGTCTAGTATTTATCATTTTCTCCATCCCAGCTTACATACACAGCTGGTAAGAGCTATTGGTCTATAGCTGGTGGCAGGAAAAGCATCTTTATTAGGCTTTTAACTGAGACAATTATGGATATTTTCCAGTCCTTGGGTAAAATTCAGTTTCCCATATTTTGTTTATAATCTTCAGTAAATATTTTTGGCATCATCAGGAGGTGTTTCCAGCATTTCATATATGATTGTATCCTCACCTGGGCTGTGGATTCACTTGAGGAGGCGCCTCACGAAGTTCTCTTGGAAAATTTGTAGTTGTATGGTTCAGATTTTCCGAATCAAACCTCAGACACATTTCAGAATTCCTAATTCTGAAATTCGGAGAATAATTATTAGGAGCTGGAAACTTTAGAAAAGTGTTTTCCTAGCTCATTGGCAGCTTCAGTGAATGTGATTAAATTGTCATTTATTTGCAGAGAGGCAATGATGGCAGCTACAAATTTTTCCACTCAGTTTCCTTATTTCAGCCACACCACTCTTAGTGGGGTCTTGGGATTTATTCCATTAATATGGTAAAGCCAACATTCTCTTTTGGCTTTCTTATAAAAAGCATAGCTGCTTGGCTAAAAAGCACGTTTGTAGATTAATTTAGACTGAGGAGCCACTAGTTTATGCGTCTGTAGCATTTCCTAGTCACTTTTTCTCAAGATACCACATGTCTTATTCTGAGAACTGCAGGTCTCTGAGGTTTGCCTTTTGTTTTGAATCGAGCTTTCAGCACTCTTCAAAGTAGATTCAATAAACTAATCATGAGCATCTAGATGAGAATGAAAGGACTCAAACTCCTATCTAGTTGACACCCTTACTAAATTTATCCCAGTCTGCGTCCTCTACCTTCCACTTAGGTAAAACTGGGTAGACATTCAGGCATATTTCAAAATGGATGGGTAGTGATCACTTCCATTTAAATCTTCATTAACAGACCAATTAAAATCAAGGTGGATACTAGGTTGAAGAAATACTAAGGTCAGTGCAGAAATGATTATCGTAGTGTTGTGAAAGTCATTGACCCATTATACAGGATAACATCATTCCTGTCAATAAGGTCTTGATTAATTTCCTTCATATCTAAAACCGGCTTCCCCAAAGGGGATTGTGACATTAAAAATCTTTAGCAGTGAGCTGGAAGTTGGTCAGTGCTGATGAATATCTCCAATGTTAAAATCAAGGTCTGGTAGGTGTAAGGGCAGATTGTTATCCTCTTTCCAAAATGACTGAAATAGCCGATGGCTTGTAGTATTGTATTGTTGTATTGTGGAGTGCTGTAGGGTTGTGTAGTGGCACCTCCATGGAACGATCACCAATTGGGGATACTGATTTAATGTGAATAATTTAGTCGATTATAAACAGGTTGCCTAACATTTGTTTCACTGTAGGCATATAATCCCTGGATTAACTTCATGCATTAAAACTTTAAGGTCTTCTGTCACGATGCCAGACGCCTTTACAGTTCCACTGAAGAATATCAGGCAGAATGCTAGGTGGTAAATGTGCTACTTCCCACTATGGAGGAAATTACTAATCTAAATTGGAGTGGGAGAATTCTCTTACATGAGATTGTTTTCTTAATCCCTTTTTATACAGATTGGTGTTCAGGGTCTTTGGATTTGATCTTCATATTTTTTTATTATAGTTACCTGATGTTCAGAATTATTGCTGTAGTTCTGTACCACTAATCCTATTTGTCTTAGAGGGCGGCAAGACTAGATGAACTCAGATGTTTTGTTCTGAAACACTTTTGGAACCACCTTTCTAGGAGGAGAGATGTCTTCCGAAACACCTGAACCCATTTGAAGTTTTTATTATAAAAATTATCATTATTTGGGAACTATTTCTTGTGCGTTTCTTGGTAAAGTTTGGCGTAGTTTATTATTATTTTGTTTTGTGGCTGTGTGATTGATAACCTGAACTAGCTCTATCTAATTGGGATTGTTCCTTTAACATTTGGTTTGAAGTATTTTCAGAGATATTTTCCTGAATTATTGGCCGATTTGGCACCCTTATTTTGGAGATGAATGACAGCTGTGGATGTAGTGGAAGATAAATTTTCTGTGCTTTTGGAAGTACAATTTTGCTACTGGACTTTAGCACTTGCGACAGTTTCTCACCAGTTGAAGTTTCATTATTATTTATGGTTCGAGAAATACCAGGTTTGTGATATCTTCCATCATTGCAGTTATTGGTGGCCTTACATTGTTGGAAGTTTTGCATAGTTTTATTACAGAAGCATACGTAGTGTTGGCACTTTGTTTGCCCCCATTACCGTCACGCTTTGCTACTAAATACTAATATGTTGTTTGTCTGCTCTTAACCGTCTTGTTCAAATTATATCTGGGATAAACCCTAGAGTTTGGTGTGTGATCCCATAACACAAGAAAACAGTGTCGGGCTGCTTTGCAATCATCAAGAATATCGTGTCTGCAAACACACAGGACATCTTTTATTATTCTTCGCCAAGGTTTTGAATGTAGCCATATTCAAAGCATTTGCGACACTGTCTAGGACTTCTTTGTATTTTTAGCCTGCATCCTCATGGCCAACAATGATGGTATCAGGTAGGTGGTGGAGGAGAAGGTTAAAGGGATAAGCTGCATCTACCCAGTTTTTACATGAGATACACAAGGAGGGCATCGATGGAGATCTCCTCCTCTTCAAAAACATACAGATCTTTGAGTAGCCATAACTTTCAGTGTGTTAAAGAATCTGTGAGATGAGAATGGGTTAATATTCCACTTTCAGGAGGTTTAAAGTTAGCTAACAGAACTGTGGTCTCATTTCAGCTTTTATTAGAAGATTCTTTCATACCGTTCAATTTAATGGGAATGGAGACCAACCTTACTCTCAATGCAGTCAGCTTTTATCAAATTTTCCCTCCCTCCTTGTAGATAGCAACATGCCATAGAGGAGGAAGAGCTCTCAGTACATGGGACTGGTCCATGAGTGTAGCCCTTTGGAACAAAAGTCAAATGGCTCATCATTCAAGTTTTCACTGGCTTTTCGTGCTGACATGAGTCATTTAGAATGTGGCCATGGAGTCTCTGTTGCCTCACTGGCTTCAAGAGAGGAAAATTTGATAAAAAAAGCACAAAAAAACTACTTATCTTTCTAGAACTAATTTAATTCTTTCACTTTTGCCAATTACTTCACTACACTGTATAAACATTAGTAATCTAATATTAAGTTTACATTTAGTGCAATGAGGACCTATTATTTGAATCAAATCACCAGATTTATTAACCCTGGTGTCTCAGTGTTTGATTCTGTCAACGGCAGCCGTATCCATATTCATGCAGAAATGCATTGCCAGTGCCCGTTAAGTCTAGCTGGCGGATCAGGAGGGAGAACTAGAAGCCAAATCCATAAGTTTAAAGCAGTCCACATGCAAAGGTCAAGTGCACACCGACACCCAGGCCGCACAATTTGACAGCATATCAAAAAGGACAAACTGGGCAGCTCCACCAACCAGCTCCCCCACCAACACACTCCCAAAGCCCGAAGAGACCTGGGTACCAAGCATGCACATCAGACCACCACACACAAACTGGTTCATCCACCCACCAACTAGCGGTCATATCAAAGAAAGTATAAAGTGATCAGTCGAGAGTGATGCGCATTCTCCACCAATGGCACAAGTGATTGACTCCAACAGTCCACCACCCTACCCAACCTGGGATAGCACCAGTCGCTTGCGGTAGCTGGTATATTCAATCCGCCTGCTGGGAGTTTACTGCCCCCACTAATGGGGACTGACTCCCCTCCAACCGTGCTCGTGGGCTTCGGGACAAAAGCCAGGAGTCCACCTCCCAAACCAGCCCCTGGATTCCGATGGGCTGATCCCCAGAGATGGTTCGCCCTCCAAGATGGCAGTGGGAAAAATCCCATCACCATCTCTTGGGTCAAACCATCTCGGGTGGCGACTCAGCCACCACAACTCCACAATTGGCTTAGAATCACAGACCCTTCCAGCAGTCCTTCTCAGACTCACCTAAGCAGCCAAATTTTGCGAATGGCAAATGTCACGCCGTACAAACCAAAACTATGTAGGATGATTAGGTCAGGACCCAGTTCCCAAAGGCCAGGGTCATAACCCTGCCTCGTCAAAGGCGTCCTACTCGAGGGGATTCAGGGTTGACTGAGAGGTAAGAACAGGCTTCTGATGGCTCAGATCATCTCCCAGAACTTAGACTGAAAAAATCAAGTGACTAGAAAACTCGATTGATTGTCCACAGTAAAAGCTCTCTTGGTGTTTGATGGAGAGACCATGAGCGAGACAGCCTACTTGCTAACGTAATAAGGTTAGGACTATGGTCTTGTCTAAATGTATTACCACAGTCTAGGAGTGAAAAAGGGTTGTGAAGCAATGAAGTCCTAAACGAATCGCTTCAGCTCTCTGACAAAGATGTGCAGGCTTCGTTCTTCTGGGGATACAATCCAGAAACCTCCCAGTTCCTAGAGCTGGCTCCCCGACCTAGATGAAGGCGCTGAGCAGAAGACTAAGTCTAGTCTCAGAGAAGGAACTTCCCTTCTGAAAGACTTGGTTCGGACAGCCACTACTGCATGTCCAACTTAAATCCGGGCCTATGGGAAAAAATGACGGTATCTGGCTGTATTTCCCTGTCCCAGTTGGTCTTGTGTTCAACAACTTCGAGCTTTCCTTCGATGGGAAACAAGGATGTTTCCTTCGAAGGAAAACAAGGATGTCAGCTGTCCTGGGATATATGGACATGTTCAGGAAACTGATGTTCATGGTCAGAAAATGAAGACTACCGTAAGAGCGAGGACTCGAGAGAAGACTTATGCCACAGAGGCCGAAGCCTAGTTCCCCGAACCTGAAGAATGGCCAACTAGACTGTCTAATTCGTTTCCGTCCTAAACTTCGTTCTCTAATCAAAGAGAGAGAGAGCTATGGGCCATGCAGACTTGTAGCCGATTCTGTGGACTGCAAGCAACGGAGCAAACTTGCATATCATCATACAGACTCATGGACAACTGAGCGGACTAGATGCTGACCCTGCTGTTTCTTAACAGCCATGCGGACACGAGGACATCCGTGCAGGACTGACTCTTATTGGACTTGTTTGAAAATCCAAAAGAGACAAGAACAACTTGGTCTCAGGATAACAGAGACGTGTCCAAAACCAGGTGCAATGAATTTTCCTGCAGTCCAATGCAATACTGTGAACAGAAAAATAGTCCATGAGCGGAAGCTCGGCTTTCAGCAGTGGAGCCTAGTCCTGGCTAAATAGTGCCAAGCGCTCTGGCACAGATGTCGGCAGTTCGGGAATTGGCGCCAGGAGCTCAGAAGTTGATGTCAGACGTTCAGGAACGTGCGCCACTAGGAGGCACTGGACCGTAAGGGATCAGGCACTTTTCTCTTCTTGACTGAACCCAAGCAAGGTCCTCCATAGAAGACGGACCGAAGAAGAGACAGATAAAAACCACAGTGATACTGCAGAAAAGCTGTGAGATGAGGCTAGACTCCCTACTGCTTGACAGAAATGGAGAACAGCAGGTGTCGTGTATCTTCAGTGGCCATGAAGAACCAAAAAACGTTATGGTGTTTGCTGACTGTGCCATAAATCTCGCAACTGGATGAATGCAGAACCCTTCTATGAAGTCTGTCTAACTTGAAAACATCGCAGTGGATGAAAGAGTCCACAGCAGACTCATCAACTAGTGTTCTGAGTAAGAAAGAAGTGGCTAGAAATTAGCGGAACGTCTAAAAGTAGCTTGATTCTCTTGCAGACAAAAAGCCGAAAAAATTCAGAGATTTGAGACTGACAACCAAAAAGTTGACTCTTGTGATGGAGACTGTATTGAGGAAGAGGAAATGTCTGTTGATTGCAATTGTGTGGTTCTCACAGAAGTAAAGGAGCACTAGAGCTCTATCTGAGCTTCCAAATTAAAGCGGAAATCTCTGAAAACCGTCTCAATTGTCCACATCAGCACAGGAGAGGACTAAGAGGAAAACCAAGGCGAAGCTTCTTGGTGACCACTTGGGAGTCTTTTAACTACTTAGCCAGTGCTCCTGTGTCAATCAAGAAAAACCTTTACTTCAAAATCTCAATAAAATCTACGACAAAGAGGTCTAATTCCGACAAACGCCAGAGGGGGAAAAGACAAGAGACACTTGTCTTGCTCCCTTTTCAATGAGAGTCAAACTCCCAAATCCCTGAGATACTTCTTGAGGATGAAGAAAACACTAGAGGTGGGAGCTTTCTTCAACAAGCTCAAAAATCAGGACACAAAAATCATTGTCTGCAAAAGAAAGGACTTTGAGAGAAAATTGTCGCTTAAAGGGAAGCAGTGTCAAATCGCCTTGCAGCTTTTAGACGAGGATGGAACAGGCTGAAGTGAGAGACAAAACACTTGTGAGCAGGTTGTATAGTCTGATACTGAAGAGGTGGTGCCTGTTGCCTGGACTGTGGCGCTGAATGACTGACAGCTGGCACCAGACGGACAGGCAGACACGCAGACACTGGGCGTTCAGACACTGGGCACTCAGATCCCACTTGGGCACTCAGATCCCACCGGGCGCTCGGATCCCACCGGGCACTTGGAACGCTTCTTAAAGGTGGAAGACCGCTTAGGAGCCAAATACTGGCACTCTACCACCAAAGGCTCAGGAGACAAACAACTGGGACTGTCCCAGAAGCTACAGATAGGCTTGGGACTATGCTCCTGTTCTCTGGGCTGTTTATGAGGAGGCGGAGAAGCGTGCTCAGCAGTGGATGCAAGCCTTTTCGAAGGCCTAGAAGCACAGAAAAGCACCAACAATGCCCCTTACCTGCACTGGAGTCCGAACCACTAGACGACAATACATGCACTTCCACCTGGATGCCTTTCCAGTGGCTGTCTGCCAAGACCTGGAAATGTACTGTAGGTTCAACTGAGGGGCATCTATCCGGGGGCCAAACACCCTCGGACTCCCTTGGACCACCAGTATGTCTCCTCCCAGGCTTAGGGGAGTATGGCAGGAACAATAGGTCTAGGAGATCCAACAGGCCAAATAGCCACCTTCTCCACTATACTGTACATCCATCAAGATGCCTTTTCAGTGGCTGTCTGTTGATACCTGGGAATGTACTACAAGTTCGACTGAGGGGGCAACTACCAGTATGCCTCCTCCCAGGTTTAGGGTAGTCTGACAGGGACCTTTGTCTAGGAGTGTCAGCAAGACAAGCAGTCGCCTCCTCTGCTGCACAACACTTCACTATTACAAGGTCATTATCTGTTCAACCTGACACAAGACTGACAATGTAGTGGGAAGGAAGCGAAGGAGCCAGGCAAGGGAGCAAGTGGATAAAATATAAGGGCTAGTATCAGGGAGAAAAACTGGATGCTGGGAGAACTGGCACCAGCTAGTAGCTCAAAAACTAAGAGCTCGATAGATGCCGAGCGCCAGTGTCGGAGCCAATCCCAGCTGCCAAATCATCCTCAAAACCCCGTCAAAACTGAAAACAAAGCACAATTTCTCTCCTTACTACCTTACTATGTTCTGCCCTTACACTTTTCCAGTTCTCTGCAAATGAAAGTGTGATAAGATGTTTAATTTCTATCACACATTATCTAAGACTTGCAGGTATGCATTTCATTACTGAAAAATTCAAGTAAGTAGCGACCGCAATGTTTACTTTATTACGCTACTCGGTAAAGGAAAGTTAATCAAATTACTGCAAATTTGCTAGAATAGTGAAAATATGAACTTGAATCAGATCTTAAAAGCAACCAAATGACAAAATACTGATCCTGAAAGGTTATAAGCTTGAAGGCTAACAAAATCAGCGAAAATACTTCACCAAAGTCCGGTTACATACCAGCAAATAATGAAAAAACTGCTGCAAAGATCCGATGTTTACATCAAGACTGGCAGAAACACAATGGGACCGTCTGCTAAGTCGTACCTGGTATTCCCATTAGTGGGAGGGACTTTGTTACCCACACTCAACACTAAACAATTGAAGTGCTAAGTGCAAATTTGAATTTAAACTGCAATGATAGTTTGAAACTAATAGCTATGTAATTACTTGGTAAGTTACTTATATAAAAATAAAGCCCCAGCCTGTGGAGTCAAAGGGCTGTTAGCCACTAGTTGAGAAACTATTACATGCAGTCCCTGGTTATCAGTGGACTCGGTTATCAGCGATCTGGTTTTCCGGGCTTTCTCTAGTGATGAAAATCGTCAGCACCAACATGCGCCAATTTCTGCTTACAGGTGCCGATAATCGCGTATTGGCACTGATACATACCTAACAGAGGCGGCGAAACCGGGGACTGCCTGTACAGCTTTTGGACTGTTGGTAAACTGTGCAATCTAGTGTCTGCTGTGGTTTTAATCGATTGTATGGTAGACAGGGCTTAAAAGGAAGTGAAAAGCATGCAGTGACACCGACTACTGTCTATATAAAACTGACAACTGACAGTAAACAATTAGCTTTTGTATATGCAAAGAATATGAAATAACTGAATATTAGTTAACTTGGTCTTGATGGGCTTTGTTTATTTTTCTTGTGACCTATTCACATTGCTAAAGTTGTCATAAGACTACTGTAAGTCATAATTGATTGGGAAATTATTGTAAGGTTAGCGGCAGTATGATGATCATCATAAACTAAATGATGGGGAATGATTATTGATTATAGGTTTGTTCAGTTAGGTATTGTCTACAGGAACCATAGTTAGCCTGTGCTGGCCATGGATTTTGTAAATAAAACTATTTTGAAAATAAATCTAGGTTAAGTAGAAACTGTTTGATTTACTCCCAAAGATTGTTGAACTAACCACTGCTCTTGCTCCACACCTCTTCCATAACTGGACACTACTTCCTAAGGAAAAATCCATGACACAGTTTATGCCGGTACACTTTGATACTTCAGAGGAATTGCTTACAAGGTCTGTCAATCCCAGGACAGCGTCTGATAGCAAGAGGCTTCCTCGGTGTAGAGAAATTGGATGGCTTATTTGTTTTATGGGTTTGATCCTCTTTGAATCAAACAACAAATCAATAAGACAGCAAAAGCAAAGATAAAACCAAAATACTCAAAACCAAAGAGCATGAAGTAATAACAGTAAGGGTAGGTGCAGAGGCCAAAGAAAAAATGTCTACATCTGATGGCAACTGAAAGCAAAGTGGGATGCAGACCTACAGGTGGGCTGGGCTTCCCCTTACCTGTCAATTGTTAACGACCTTGTCATTAAGATTTTAACAACCGTTAAAGCTCACGTTCGCAAGCTTATCCTATTGTAAAGAGAGTTTGTATTTGTGTAAGAACAACTGATTACTTACATATTTATTCATCTTTTAAGCACATAATATACACAGTATTTCATAGTCCTTTAGCTTTGACAGAGTAACAGCCAAGAGGACTTCATTTTATTTGGTAGGAAAGGCAGATGAACAAAAGACAAATAAGCTGCATGTCAGTGGCAGTTTCAGAAATGATATCATGCTTCATTAAACTACAGCATCATATGCTACACAATAAACATAAAAAGCATAACGATGAAACCATTTATCAAATACCTTATCCATAACTAATGGGAAATACGACAGCCTTGGTACCATCAAGTAATATGGATCAGGAGCACTAAGAGTGTTGCAATCTTCACTTGCAAGCTGGACACATACTGGGACACGACCATCCCATATTTCCCGTAAAATTTCCCTGTCTTCTGCCATTATGAAGAACAAACTAAAAGTAAAAAAGAAAATTTTCCTGTTAAAAAAAAAATTATATAAACATGGGTTAAACTGAGATAAATTTACATTGAAGATAAAGGACTTTTCATTTAGATAAAAATCTATTTCTTTTGATGGTGTCTAATACGATATGTTAGGGTCGGATAGGTAACAAGGCTGTATCTCATCAGGACAGTCAAAGGGTGCCCATGCAGATTGAAGCCCCACCATGGTCAGGTAGGATGTTGAACATTAATGTAGGTAAGTTGGTTATAAGAGTAAAGTTATCCCTGCCCCTACCAGGAAACTGCCCTTAGATAGAATGTATCCCTTATACAGCACTCTCAGATCTTTTGAGCCAGTTTAAGGGGACATGCCAAGGAGGTATAGCCACCAAGATCAGGAAGGACGCAATGCTTCAAGTTAGGTTTTGTTTGAGTATAGGTGATGAAATACATAAGGCATCCACTTTTCCCACTCCTCCTCTCATTCTCTGAGTGTAGCCTTTGTCACCAATTATCACACAATGTGTGAAAGCAGGTTCAATGGTGGCAGTGGCCCATGGCTTTAAAATGGTAATAAAAACATTTGGTAAAAAATATAAAATCTCATTCACCCTTTACACACGACGATTTTTAATTTGGCAGATCATAACTAGCAGATGTGACCTCTTGAACTGCAACAGAAATCAGTGCAAGGGGGACTATACAAAAAACAGTAAATTTAAAAGTAATTTGTATTTTTCATAAATGAACCTGAAGCTCTTTACATGAGATTTTGCTTGTGAACTTGAGCTGGAACAGCCATTCAAATTTACTGACAAGGTAATAAACTACCAACAACCAGGGGGAAGCCACGTCCACCTGTCGGTCTGCACTCTACTTTGCCTTCCAGTCCAGGTACCAGAGTGAGGGGTGGCTGAGGTGAACCAGTAATGTGAAAAACTTCAGGTTTGTATGTTAGGAAAAATACAGATTAAAAAATCTGCTAACTGTTTCTACACAAATACAAACCTTCATTCTTTACATAGGAGACTTACCCACTGGTGGGAGGAATCTGGGTACTCTCTCAACCAACTAGCAGGTTCACCCAACCTAGGGCATTACTTTCCTGGGCCATACAGGGGCAAAAGAAGGGGCCTCACACTTCTAGTGTATATGTACATATGAAGCGTCCAGAGGTAAAGGGGTGACATCGCCAAAACCTGATTTTGAGTAAAATGCGTTCAAAGTTGAACTATCGATACCGGACATTTCAATTGATTTACTACATCCATGTTTACATGTATTTTACTCACTTTGCCTAGCCATATACGAAAAAACGAAAAAATAATAATGTTGTGTTGGAAAAAAAAATCATAACACAGCAAAATTTGCATACCCCAGTATGCAAAACAGTTATGAAAATAGAAAAATCCAAATTTTTTTACATTTTTAAAAACTTCTTTGTTCACCATAAATACACTATGAGCCATTTCATTGTAAACCCAAAAACAAATTTTTTATGAGTTTCTATAGATTGGCAATTTGAACATACCACACATTTACAGTATTTTTCCCTCGGTTCCCAACGTAAATGGTTCATAGATTATTGTCAAATAATTACTATAAACACTTACATCCTTATTTGTGCAGAGTAGGTGCCAGTAACTCAAAGATTTCCTTCATATTTTCCTCACCAACACGAGTACAGCACTTATCCTGACATTGGCAGGGAGGCCCAACTTTGCGTTCCCTCACCACCTGTTGCCTTCTACGCCTTACATACGCCTGTTCACTGTTCCTTTTCAGCTTGGCATCTTCCTGTTTCCACTTTGTATCACTTCCTTTTCTCTTCCTTGTAATCTTAGGGAATTCATACTCCACTTCACTACCACTAGATGACATTTTCACAATGTAAAACCACCAAAATAATGGAAAAAAAGAAGAGAAATCACTTTGTTGTTCCACGCGGGTGTCGGTCATTTAACACTACCGTGCTGGTGTGCTACGCAGGCTGTGGTTGGTTGAGCGCGAAACTGTAAACATGGCTGGATGAAAGGGAGCTGTTCACTGGCTCACGCCTCATGGTCATGTTCGACCCTTTACTTCCCTGAGAGAGAACATGAAACCAAGAAATACATGTAAAAAACCTGTTGACTGCCACCCCTCTATTCATTGGTTTTAACGGTCGATATTGCTTGGCCAGTATATGGAAATCATAGAAAATGGATTTCTCTATAATTTGCTAGGACTAACTCAAAATCGTTGATTTGGCGATTTCACCCCTTTACTTCCAGACACCTCATATGAGATGTAGCAGATACTACTGTAGACTTCTGTACTATCAAGTACATAAAGGGTTTGTACTCCATTACTCAATCAGGCTGTAAGACCGAGACCAACGAAAGAGAAGGTTTGGTCGATGTATTGCGACATAGGCAAGGGTGGTCCGAGTCGCTAGCACTAACTATGTGGCCAGACGAAAGGGACAGTAGAATCTGTGCTACGAGAAGGTCCGTGTCACCCAGTGAAATTCCATTACAACCTGAAGATTTCTAGGTATAACAATGCCAGATATACCGGAAAAGAGCTTTCCAGGAAGCTGGGGTTACTACTGATCGTCGATCTTTAGAAACGATCGGTATAATGAGAGGTGAGTGAAATACCACTACCACGAATATACCGAAAGATCTCTTATCAAAACCCGTAAGAAGCGGTGAGCGTTACAGCTCCACACCTAACACCCGCCAGGACGGCGACACCAGCGCCACCTCACGCCGAACTCATGTGCTTTAACCCCAGACTTGGCATGTGCAGAGGGAGGTACTAGACTAGACAGGGAGGTCACCGGGTGACCGCGGGACCTTCCTCGAAATGGATTTTCCTCTGTCAAAATCCCTTTCAGTTCAGTCGTCAGCCAGTGAAATAGTGATGAGAATCATGCCAGACTGCTACTACTGAGAGAAACAAAGGGGGTAACACAGAAGAAAAGGCAAATTGTAACGAAAATAACTTTAATTGAGATCTCTTCCATGACAAGAATACTTAAAAAGTAAGGCAGCATGTTTAAGGCACCTGTCGTAACACTACAAAACACTGGAGGTCCCCAGTTTGATGGAAAAACTATAAAAATCTTAAAATTACTTAAAAGTAGGTAAGAAACATATGAAATGTGCACAGAACAAAAATACAACCTTAAAACTATATATGTAAACTTGGGCTTAAACATGTAGGGGCAGACTAATGAAATATTTGCATAATTATCGAGTGCGTTAAGACCAACAAAAAAACTGTCAGTACCCGCAAGCAGGCGTGAGTATGGCTAATCAGATTACAGTTTTCCATCATCAAATACAAATATATCAATATGAGAGGCTAGGCAGTGGTATAGCAGCCGGAGAATAAGCAGAAGCAAATGAGGTGGTGAGCGGGGGAAAAAGGAAAGGATATAATTATTTAATGTGGGAGATGACACTTCCCACTGCTGTAATAGAATATTTCAGGGCTTAATTGATTTTAAATAGTGGCGTTTAAACACTAGAGGTGATTTCAACCCGATATATTTTGATAACTCTGAAAAGTGCATATTATGAAAATAATTAATGAGAAGTAGCCACTGCTCGAATATCATGAACTTTAGGAACTGAATTATGAGTTGCAGCTTGTTTAGTGAAATACAGAAATTTATTTGTCTTATACCATTAAGGGAAAGAGTACCACCTTTCTCCCTGATAAAAAGAGGACCCGACTTACTCTGTGGAGTTCTTGAGAGGTAAGATTTAAGTGTATGGACTGGACATAAAGTCTGATCTTGAGGAAGGCGCACCACCTTCCAAGGAGAGACCACCTGTCCTGTAGGTCATACGTTCTTAGCTAAATCTAGGGTCAGGGGAGAGGAGGACTTCTCCGGATGGGAGGAAGACAACAAAATTATCACCTCTAGTGAGCTGACAGCTCTGAAATTCTAACACCTGAAGCCAAACTAAGTAAAAATGATATTTTAATGATAAAATAAAGTTTGTTCATACTTACCTGGCAGATATATATATAGCTGTATTCTCCGAAGGTCCGACAGAATTTCAAATTTAGCGGCTACGTGATGGCAGTCAATTAGTTAAGTACATTCCGCGCTGGGGTATCAGAACCATTCCCATTTTCTATTCAGTTTTCTAACCACTTGTCTCTCCTGAGGGGAGGAGGGAGGCAATATAAATATATATCTGCCAGGTAAGTATGAACAAACTTTATTTTATCATTAAATATCTTTTGTTCATGAGACACCTGCCAGATATATATGTAGCTGAGCTCCACCCTTTGGAGGGTAGAGACAGCCAGAAATAGGAAAAAACGTTATTAGTATTAAAAATTATTTTGGTTCCTTATCTGATAGCGTGGCTGACTGAGTGGTTACTGTCCTCTAGTCTGCTTCTAACACTAGAGACTAGCGAGGGTAGTGACCTATATAATGGCGACTTCTAGATGATCTGCATCAGCAGGCGTGACCACAATGTGACTAGATCGCTGGCCCATACAAGAAGGACAAAAAGAGCATTACTAACCACCTATTGCTTTTCAAGCGTTGATTTGCAGGATTGAAGGCGCCTCAGTAGTCGACCCAACAACCTGAAACACGATTAAAAGAGATGGGATCAGGAACACCTTGTCCCCAAGGTTGCTGAAGCAGCAATGTATGGTCCCAACAATTTGTTTTTGCCTAAACATGCCAGAGTGTAGAGGCATTCAATTAACCTACGTAAAATGTGGCACTAAATGTCACTGAGTACCATAATGTGTATTTTTCTTGAGCATCATGGAGGTAGCAGCTGCCCTCACCTGCGTGGCGTTAACTCAACAACAGTTAAAATTAGTACAACTGAGTCAATGTGTCATGGCGCGTCCTAATGAAGAATGCAGTGCATTCCACGACATAAATTAACTAGTTACCTCTGGAACACCCATAAACATCAATGGACACTAGTGCCTGTGTTGCTAAGGTAGTATGAGAGCTCTAACTGGACATAGAACTCCCTCCAAGTTTCCTGTCCAATAAGGTCTGCTAAACCTTTAATTTCAAAGTGTCTAGGCCAAAGGGTTGAAGGCTATCATTCTTAGCCAAGAACTTAGGGCTTAAGAATAGACAGCATTGTGTTCCTTGAAGCCCACATAAGCTGGCCTGCGAACCTCTCCTCTCTTACGCATGAGGAATGCCGTTTGAGTAACATCCTTAGAGATGCACAGTGGAAACAAGAACTAACATCAAAAACTTGAGCATAAGTCCAAGTTCCAGCGAAATCAGCTGGAACGGACGTCTTGGCGAAAGGAAACTCGTAAAGATCACATTGAAGTCCTTATTGTCAGACAAAGCTAATCCTCTGTGTCTGTATACAATCAGCATGCTCCGATAACCTTGATAGTCGAGACTGCTATATCGAGTTTCTCTTAAGTAAGGAAAATCCATAACCTGGCTCCTGATGATAGAGGGAAAGAGGAAAAAGCCCTTCTTTCACCAACCTTTGAAGGTTGCTCACTTAGCTAGATATATCGCTAGATGAGAACTTCTGGCTCTAGCGATGGCCAGTTGCCACCTGGCCAGAAAAACATCGCTCTGACCAGAGGTTTGATAGTCTGAAGCCCAGTCAGGTTCCAGGCGGGGAGATTCAAGATGTCTCGTGAAGTGGGTTTGTATGAGCAGATCCTGCTCTCTGCTCTGAAGGTCCTCAGACATCTCACCAACCAGAGGAGAAGCTCCGAGAGAACCAGTGGTTAGAAGGCCAAAACATGGGATGAGAGGTCATCCTCGTCCCTTGTGAGGCAGCGAACTTGCGTGACTTCTCTCCCAGAAATTTGGAAGCGAGGAAAAGGCGTAAACATCTATTCCGTCAATCAGGAAGAAGCAACTACTCGCAACTGCCCCAGGGTCAGTACAGATAGCCCAGAGGGCCTCGCTGTTCTTAGAGGTCGTAGAAAATAATCCACAAGATATGAGCCCCAAAATTTCCAAAATGGCAAAACCTCCTGATGAGATCCCACTCCTTCTTGGAGTTGATGCTGCCAACAGAGCAGGTCTGCTCGAACATTTTCGACCTCTGCCACAAAACTTGTGAGAATCAATGTTTGACATAGGCTCAAGGCCATCTCTCTTGCAAGGCTGAACAGGGAACAAGTATTGTCGGGTTTGCTAGAACTACGATTGCAAACTTGGACCTCGAAAAATTAATGAGCTAAAGGTAGCATAAATCTTTAGAAATCGATACCAGGACACCTGTTCCTCTCTCCAGGTTCTAACACTTTCCCTCTAGTGTTGCCCCAACCTGTTGTGACCATTCGGAAAAACAACACTAGGTTGGGGTTCAGAAGCTTGAGGAGATCGCTCTGCAATTCGTTGGATCAGGCCACCACCACAGATCCTCTTTATACCGGAAGAATTCTCAATTCCTCTTTCAAGTCTTCACTTGCTTTGTCAGTTCTCCAACAAAAAGAACTGAAGAGGGCCTGAGATGCAGACTCCCCAGAAAACAAACTTCTCAGCGGTAGATCACAACAGACTCATTCCTTCCTTCACCTAGCATGTTTCGCGCTTTTCGAAGGCGGGCACTACGGTACATAGAAGTTGCCGTTCTTGCGAGCGGAGGCGCTATAAAAGCGCTGAATAGATCTGAATTCCCAGACACAATGGACAGTGAGGATGGCTGCGACTTCTCCACAGGCCCAGAAGTCGGGGACTTCACGAGTTGCAGAGTCAACTGAAGGTCCTCCAGATACCTTAACTTCCGGCGGCCTTTCGAATCAACCAGTGCGTCAAGTAGAGTGAGATCACAATGATGCGACAGATGCAACTGCATCGCAGCGCGTTTTCATGGGGCGATGTAAACACCCTCGGGCAAAATGTGGCGTAACGGCATCTGGTGTTCCCAAGTGATCCAACCATCCAAGTACTGACCAAGACCCAACGTTACTTAACCGGCTGATCGGACGGCGGTGTTTTCAGCGTGGTATGGCCGTTGTGCAGAGTCCAAGCAGAGAGCCTGAACTGGTCGTCTAGTCCCCAAGACAACACCGAGATACTTCACGAGCGTGGATGAATTGGAAGTGAAGATAGAAAGTATCTTGGAGATCGGGTATCAATCCCGGGTGAAAGGGCTCTAGTATTGACTGCGGTCTCATCTTGAACTTTTCCTTCGGACCAAGTTGTTCGACCTGTTGGCGTCAAGGCGGGTCTCCAGCCTACTGAAAGTTTCAGGACTAGGAAGCAATCTGTAGTAAAATCCGGGAACACGAGTCCAACTATCTGTTCCTGCTCTCGCTTTCGAACATCTATTTAAGGCAGGTCAAACTAATTTTCTGTTATTTTGACAGGGAGAGGCAGTTAGAGAGCAAAAAACAAAAGAGAGGAGACAGGAGGGTAGTAACCTCTAACGTAGGAGGGACCCAGCGTCTGCCCCCTCACTCTTTCCAGGCTTGTGCAAAATGAAGCCTGGTTGCAAGTCTGGAGATGAAGAGGAGTCACTTGCACCTCTCTTGGAAGTGACATTCCTTAGGCAAACTCTTTCTCGTGGTGCGGGTCTCGTGTTTGCTTTATGAAGCCTTGTTATCACAAACATTGGCTTTTCGTTTACTTTTTGTATCTGAGATCGGTGCAAGCGTTATGGAAGGAGATGCAGTTTGAATGTCGATAACTTTAGTTTTAAGGGAAAAACGATATTTTTGCTTCTCTGTGTATTTATTTGCTTAGTTACACAGTTTGATGTTTTTATGACATAATGAAAAGCCAAAAAAATAGACCTGCAAAAAGTAATATAACCCGCTAAATGAAGCTAAATGAAGCCAGTGTCAAAACCACGGCTGAGGTTGGCCAGCGTCACGTTTTACTTAGTCAAGCTCTGAGCTGCTACTGACTGACTGCCACTGACTGCCCTGCGGCATTCCTGTCTTTCGCTGATGCGTACTATGTCCACAGGGTTGCCATAGATCGCATTAGATATTATTTCATAGCTAAAAGGAAATTACCACCGATATACTGACAATATCATTACCATTATATGAAAATGTAATTTGACTATGATAGGTTACTGTTTTGTTTATAACTTCTAACTGTAGTTTTAAATAAAACTTTCTGAGAAGATAGTCAGGATATGTATGATGCCATATATAAAATATCCCAGAAAATTTTATTTCCGATTTTTTCGTCAAACGCTCCCCTTAAGACAAAGACAACTGCGAGGGTGGAGAGGCCGGTGATTTGAAAAAGTCTCGGAAACAGATCCTAAAGAAAAAGCAGAGTCTGATAATCAGAGGAAGAAGACGAAAAGTTTCTCTCTTCATACAAGGCTGTGGCGAAAGGATGTTCTTCATGGCTGGTGGGTCTTAGTGAGTGGTGAAAGTAGTTCGATTACCGCGTCACGTGGCGAGACTCCATGACGAAGAAGTCGATCCTTCAAATCACGTATAGTAAACATAAAAATGTGGGCGGCTTCACGATTAGCGTGTCATCCTTGCGCAAAACCATGCTAATCTTCTCTGTATCGTTCAATTAGTATATGTACTGCGGAAGCAAGTACTGGCTAAATTAAGAAAGGACATCAAATGTTGAAGCGGGTGATTTGTGCGACATATGATGAACAACTGGGCGGTGTCAACACCAAGACTTGAAGCTATCTGGCGAGCGCGGAAGGCGTCATGGCGTGGCGCGAAGGCTCGTGGCAAGTACTAGAAGAGAGTCACAGCGTGGCGGCAGCGTCATGGCTGGCGCGCCCGGCCTCCAAAGGTGAAGCGTGAGCGTGAAGGCGTACGAGCAAAGCGCGCTCCTGGCGAGACAAGAAGAAAAGCCAACACCTCCAACTCAGGGAAGACGAATAGGGAAGCCACTAAACACTCTCTCTAGAAGACAGCGCTCTGTATAAATTCCGAAGCGGGAGAGCGAAGGTGAAAGTCTGTACCTCATAACCAGGCAATTCCGAATCTTGGAGTTCCATGAGAGCATCCAGCTGTTATTGCAAACCCAACAAAATCTTCTGGCGCTGGAGAAGCCACTCTCGGGAGAAGAGGCTGAACCTGAAGAAAGGAAACGAAGCGGTATACTTCCCTTCCACAGGGAAGAAGCTCTAGCCTTGCCTTAGCTAGCGACAGGGGAGTGCGAGTAGAGTGATCATTCGAAAAACACTTTATTCTCTTCACCAGCAGGAATATCACGCAACTTTCGGGGAAGGTACAAACGTCTAGAGAGAGAGGGCGTGAGCGTCCTCTCTCTAAACTTCTCTTAGAGGCGAGAGTCAACCGACTCCAACCCACGTGGCGGGGGAGGGCTGATGTCGGAGGGCGAAGCAAACCTTCAGGATGCGTGCCTGAGCACGATCCTGGCAGCCTGGGTAAGTCATCAGGACCTGCCGAGAAGGGCCTTGAATCGGTCAGGAAGCCCCGCCAACCCTCATGCGGCTTTCGACATACCCCTCCTGGTCCTGGGAGTTCGACAGAGAGTCCAGGCCTAGAGGCACATTATGGTCGATCTGGCGCCCCCTCCCACAACACTGGGGCACTAGCACTAACGCTATGCGTTGAATTGCATTCACTTTAGTTTCAAACGCATAATGACTCCCACCACGAGAGCAGGGAATTACCTTCTGCAGCAACAAACTACAGGTTAATAATAAATTACTACAGGGTTACTAGTAGGAGAAAACCCTGACTGTCCAACTAGGATGCACTCTAGGAGGAAAGATTTCTCAGCCTATCCTGCTCCAATTTAAGCACTTCTGAAGCTTCATGTTTCTTCCTCACCTCAGACAATCCACACATTCATTACCGATTATCATGGGAGCATTGGGCACCTTACATATCGCACATAAGGTGAGAACCTCAAAGTCTTCGATAGCCTCACCTTACATTCTTAAACTTCACAGACTCGATAGCTAGAGGTAAGACATCTTAATTATAGAAAAGTCAAAAAGCAAAATCAAAACGGTCCACAAGAGCGTATGCCGTCACAGATCCAGTCGAATGCAAAAAACAACCCAAAATACTTAAGTGACAACAAATTTCCAATCAAAAGGCGGAACGACAGCAAAGTGTTGACAGTCGGCGACAGAAAAATCTGAATAGAAAATGGGAATGGTTCTGATACCGCCTCCCAGCGGGCGGGAATGGAGTACTAACCACCTGACCGGCCACTGCGTGTACGCGAGGAAATTTGAAATTATAACGGATGCCAGAATACAGCTATATATATATCTGGCAGGTAAGTCATGAACAAAATAAGGTTTTCCTTAACAGATCATGATAAAACAATGCATGTAAGTTATCCAACTCTGGCGCTAACTTAAGGGCGTCATTGAGAAACAAGTAACGAATGTGGGCGTGATACTGGTCTCGGAAACGGCGCATGCTCTGGGGATGGATGAAAAATAAGAATCTGAGTCGATTTAAAACCGTAAAATACTTTCTTCAATGCCAACGACCAGCAGTAATAGTGGCGGGAGCCAGACCTTTCTCAAACAGTGACCTAAAAGAGGAAACTCTCTAAATTAGTCGTCTGTTTGGCTTCAGATGCTTTCAGGAGGAGGCTAACTTTTGACTGCTGGGTGTATTGCTAATAGTAGAGATCTCTCTTTTTATCTGATTCACAAAAACAGAGTGTTGACAGGGTCAATGTTTGCTCCCTTTTGAGCTGCAGACTTTGCAAAGTCCATAAAGCTGGGGGCATCTTGAATCCTTGAGGAAGCTGACACAGTCTTGGTTTGTGCTATCTGGGTCAGAATGGGCTTGGGAATCCGAACTCCATAAGCCCAGTTCTGAAAAAGGAGAGAACCGATTGCTCTGCGGCCAATGAGGCTACCAGAGCTGGATTTGACCTTTGAATGTCCGCTTAGTTTGTGTAAAACTTTCAGCAACAAATTTATTGGAGAGGGTGAATAAATTCTCTCCCAATTGTTCCAATCTACTGTCATTTCGTCATGGCGGCGCCTGAGGTCCAGGTTGGGGCCTCGTAACAGGGGCAAGTTGCTCTCCGTTGCGAACAGATCCACTTGAGTCGGAACCGGTAACCAAATCCATTGGGAAGATTCGCGTCCGAGGACCACTCCGTCTCAGCGGAGTAGTCCTGGACGAGAATCGTCTGCCGTTCCGTACCCCGCTGGTGGGTGGCTGACGGGTGCCAACGTGCTTGTTACGCCAGGAGAAGATAGCTACCATCACTTGGTTTTACTCGACCTGATTTGGAGCGCCCCTGTTGATGCAATGAACTACCACTGCGGCTGTCTAACACCAACCTGATATGAATCCGATTGGAGGCGGATTTTCTTCAGCGTCAGAAGAACGCCATGGCTGAGGTGTTTATATGGAACTGCTGAAACATTGTGGACCACGTTCCCTGTACTTTCTGTTTTGGTGAATATCCCCCAGCCGCTTAGAAGCGTCTGTGGATAACTAGTGCGGAGAAACTGAAGTGGGCTGTTTTGGACAGGCCCTTGACTGTGGTCCAAGGCGCAGCCTTGTCTTTAAGATCCGAGGATAGAGGAGACCCTGTCCCTGAGCTTGGTGTTTACTCGACTCGCCACACCTGTTTATGTCCCTTTAATTTGGCTTTCAAGAGCAGGTCTGTTACTGAAGCAAATTGGAGGGAACCCGAGGACCCTTTCCTGGGACCCGGCCAGGATGCTGACTGATTTTTGAGAAACCTCTTGGTGAGAGATGCCTCCTCTTTCCTCTTGGAGAGAGGAGAGATAACATGTGGGAGGACAGAGTCCCACTGAGGGCCAACCATTGAAGCAAGACTCCCGAGTCAGGCGGGACTTCTCCCTGTTCAGCTGAAAACCAATGACTCTAGGGAATTGGTGACTATGGACATGGCTTCCTGACACTCGAAATTTAGTTGGGCCCAGATTATCCAGTCGTCTAGGTACGCTGCTAGGGAAATTCCTTGGGACCGGAGCTGCTGTACTACCGTATCCGCCAGCTTGGTGAATATCCTGGGTGCAATGTTCAGACCGAAGGGCATGACCCTGAAGGAGTAGGCTTGGTTCCGGAGTACAAACCGAGGAACTTGAGGAAAGTTCGCGCCCAACTGGGGCGTGATATGGCGTCTGAAAAGATCGAGTAAGTGGTGGCGGCTCCTGTGGAGTAGAGTCCGAACCTGAGCTACCGTAAGCATCGAGAAACATGCGCATTTTATGTAGAGATTTAGGCGCGACAGATCAGGATCACTCTTTGTGACCGGAGTGCTTTTTGGGAGACAGTGAATAGCCTGCCTTGAAACTTTAGGTGCCTTGCTTTCTTTTGTGCTTTCGTTTGTTGAGCAGTTCTTTTACATAATCCTGTAGGATTGATGTAGGTGGCTAGTAAAAATCTGTTTTGGAGGAGGATTCTTGATCCAGCTCCACCCTAGTCCCTTGGACACAATGCTGTGTGCCCAAGGGCTGAAGGTCCATTGGTCCCTGAACCAATACAGGCGACCGCCTACCTGCGTTTTCTCAGTGGGAGGGAGCGGGTTTGTTCCCTCTACCACGTCCTCTCCCCCTTGGGGTGGTGCAAGACTTTCCTCTGTGAGGGCCTTGCACTTCCTCCCCTTACTGCCACCCTATTGAGGCGTGAAAAATCCACGGCCTTCATATGGGGTTGTATGCTGGTGAGGATACATAGGAGGCGCGCTGGTTGGACCAAAGCGTACTGTTGAGGTTAGGACAAGTAGATAGCTGAGCCCTGCCGAGACAGAGGCAGCTGTTTCTCGCCTAGTAGAGCCTCTTATATCTCCTGAACCTTTCCCCTCCTCTCGTCTGGGGCCGGCCGATTCTGGGGTCTTCAGCTTATAGGTAGAATTCCCCACCCGGTAGAAGACTCTGTTGACCGTGTAACCGGACCTGACGGATGCCTCTCCTTCAAGGAAGAGGTTGGGTCCCTGAATTGAACTTTAATGAGGCTTGTTGGAGGCTCGTGGCGGATTATGGCGTCCTTAAATAAATTTTCTACATTCCAGCCTAGCCATAACAAACTCATGCAAGTCTAACTAGTCGCCAGGAAAGACTTAGCTAGGACCTGGAAAAGATTCCGTCGGGCCGGGCGACAGTAGCCTCAGTAAGACGGCGGGCTCAAGGACGGACTAACAGTCGGGTCTCAAACTCCGCCCAACAATGATTCCGGCAGCAGGGAGCTGCTCTTCAAACTCATAGTGGAAGCGCAAAGAGGGTCAACTTGCCTACGGTGAAAGTGGACGGGGCGTCCACCCAGAACCATTGCTTCCTGGGAATACCAGGGAAGTAGGGTCTATTTCCCTCAATTGAGAAAGGATTCCCATCGAGGCATGCAAGTGCGTGGCCAGAGCAATTTTGTCCACATACAAGGGTGGAAGATCTTCACCTGAGTGACATCGTGAAATTGCCCTTGAAAGGGGTCAATTTTGTGTTCACTGCCTGCCACTCCGTCAGAGTGCGCAGGAGAGCCGACTGGGCTTGGTCTCTAGGGATGATGACAGTTTCCCTAGGTACCTTGTCTGACCGAATCCAGGCTTCTTCCGTAAGCCTCACGAAGCCAGGATAAGGGGGCAAGAGATCGGGGGGGAAGAACTCCAACTCCTCCAACCGTCTCGTGCCCAGACCGTCTAAGGTAAGTTTGCCCATCATGTTGGATGGCGGAGTCTGAACCGCCAGGGTTTCCGACATCCATGGCGGGGAGAGTCCGCCGGTGGGGATAAGTATACGGTTCTGCTTTAGGTTAGCGAGCCAAACCTTCCGATACACAGTCGGTGGCAAACTTTTCTGAGATTTTCTCAAATCTAGAATCTAGGTCCTTCGTGAATTGTTTGTACAGTTCAGTGGCCAGGGCTTGTGCGTCAAAAAGAGGCTGGCGAGGAGGTCTTGGTTTTGCCGCCCTCTTACTCGCGCCCTTGCCGGAGGAGCTAGATTTACTCCCGGAGGCTACCGGTCCTGGGACCTTAGCCTTCGACGGGGAAGGGCAATGCCTTCTTAAGTCGGGGACTTATGGCCCTTAGCCTTCATGAAGTCTTCAATGACAGGGATAGCAGGCGGGCTCTGTCACCCAGGAAGACTTCACAAAACCTACAAAAGATGATGCAGATGAAGCAGGGAGTTAAACAAAGAGGGCCGCTGGCATCCTCACCACTCTCCACTTACCACCTGGTCTGCTCAAGTATTCACTTAGGTTCCAGAGTAGAGATTTAGGCGGCAACATCCTCGAGACCTCCGGCGTTACCTGATGTCCATGAGGTGGCTGGAGTCGCATCACGGATCTGCTGGATAATAGGGGTGGCAAGTTCTTCTGGTACTGCTCGGCCACCCGATGCGCCGGGGTAAAGCAGGTCCCTCAACCTGGCGTCGGGCGTAGGGCTACGACCGAACATTCCTGCGGGCCCAGCCACCCAGGCGGAGAGATTCCAAGGCGAACTGTGAAGTTTCATCCGCCTGCAAGAAACCTGTAGTTAGTCAGGAATGCAAAGACCGACGGAGAATATAAACAGCGTAGCATTGTGAGGCATGGACGGAGGAAAAGACTTTCGCCTGCCGACTCGTCTTGGATGGTTGAGGAAAGCGAAGCAAACCTCACAGCCGCCGGGGTGCCAAACAACCAGGTAAGTCAGCGGACGCACAACCAGCGTGGGTCGGCGCACTCACGTGCCGTAAGATTGTTCGAAGGAGAGCGGTACACCCGGCTCCTCACAACGAACAGTCTGTAAGGGTAACAGTACATGAACCTCACATACAAGCAAAATAAAGCCCGGCAGGCAAAACTCAACTACAACGGAATACTCGGTGTAGAAGAACTACCAAGTAAACTGGGCCAATAAGCTTTAAATGCACAGAGAGCGAGTTTGGGATTCATACGGAGGACTCCGAGAGAATGAAGGCGAAACCGAAGCCAACCATAAGGGCTGCCAGAAAAATTAACGTGAGCCCCAGGTGTGGGACGGAATCACGTATAGCATTAGAACAAATAATAATGTAACAATAAACAAAATTAACAATGATGGTAACCCTCCGGAGACCGGAGGGGTCTGTATGCTAGCGTGACATAGAATCATCCCACATCTATCTCCCCGCCGGAGAAACAAATGGGTAAAGGATCAATGTTCATAACATACGGCGGGGCCACACCTAAACCCTAACTCCGTAGCTCGATGGGGAGGCGGGGTGAGACAGGATTAGACTGCGGCTCGAACGCAGTCCACCCACCCACCACAGCGAAGCTGGGGATGATATGGGGCCCAGTCCCTCTACCAATAGGAGAGTCCTGACTCGGGAGAAAAGCGCCATCCTAAGCGTCACCACGCCTTACGCAGTCGCAAGGCTGAGAGGTGGTGGGGAGGGTGAGCTACCGGAAGGGAGGAGCAAAGGAGAACATGACACACCTGCTCAGCTGCAACCTTCCCTTCCCAATGAACTTGGAAGGAAGCCTACTCGGGAGCTACACGGCAAGCCCAACATCTCCCCTGAGGCGTGACCTAATAAAAACAAACTAGTAGGTTAGGAAGAGGAGAGGGTGAAAAAGGAGAGGAGGAACCTTAGGGAGAAATTTTGTGCCCAAGAGCCAACAGGAGCAGTGAGGATAAGTGGCGACCTGGGGAACCGCGTCCAAAGGGCACTTCGATTCCTCGGGAATTGGGGAAGAGGGACTGAGGGCTCCTCTGACTAAACTTGAACCCTGAGGAACAGCAACAGCTCCTCAACCTGATCTCGCACCCCAGGGCGAGGATGGAGCCACTACACCACCACCAGCCTGAAACACAATCAAAATAAGAATTACGTTCACAGGAAGTGTAGCCTACCTCGGGTAATTTCAAAATGTTTATAAGGTTCATCAGAGCCAAACTACACAACCAAAATAAAAACAAATAAAACTAAAACATTAAACTTAAAATAAGAGCACCATCTTCAAAATAACATAATAGCCTATGAGACTAAATGAAAGACCCGACCTGGTGGGGGAGCTACAGGATGGGCAACTCCCTAAGAGGCCGACAGGCCAAAAATGCAAAACAAAAACTAAAGTTGGAGAGAGACACATGCAGGAACCACCAGGAAAGGAATTTAAGGGCTAAAAAATCTAAATATATATAGCGGCTGGGAGAAAACTCCGACCGAGAAAGAACAGAAGGTAAGCCTACATGATCGACATGGCTGATAGGGGCCTTGGTAAGCATCATAAGAGAAAGATCCCAATATTTATGAAAATACGAGACCAAAACAGCCATAATTAGATCAAAAACCCCACATGAAGATGGTACTTAACTTAGAGATGGAAAAGGTGCTCGAAGCCATCGTAGATGAAGAAAAATTAATCCAAAATAGGAGGGCAGCACACAAAAGAGCGGGCGTATCACGTGCTAGAAAATGGAATGAAGTAGGTGGCGCTGGTGTCGCCGTCTGGAGTGTTAGGTGTAGAGGGCTGTAACGGCTCACCGCTCTTTTCACGGGGTTTTGATAAGGAGATCTTTCGAGGTATATTTCCGTGGTAGTGTGGTATTTCACTCACCCTTCATTATACAGCGTCTTCTAAGACGATCGACTGGGGAGTAATGTAACCTCAAACTCTTTTTCTCTGGTATATCTAACATTATACTAGAAATTCGTGCTGTAATGGAATTTCACCTGGCTGACAGGGACTGAACTCAATTATTATTATAAAAAAAGTTTAACCAGACCACTGAAAAAGTTAAGTACACCTTAGTTTAACCAGACCACTGAGCTCATTAACAGCTCTCCTAGAGCTGGCCTGACTATCGGCTCTCATAGGGCTGGCCTGAAGGATTTGGATGAAATGACAGGTCTAGGCTAGAAGCCTTGCACTGGGACCAAATAGGTCACTCGGTATGGTGATCAATGAATGAAAATGAAATTAAAAGTTGCACAAAAGCATACGCTCTCATACTGGTACACACTCACACAATAAATACATTTATACTCATGTTTAAATATATACTCACTAAAAGGTGTATTAAAATTCAAAATAAATTAAGTAAAATTTTAAAATTTAGTTTTAAAATTCATTATGCGTTCATATTTTTATTATTTACTTTTTATATTTTATCAATTAAATCACAGCTCCTCATGAATATTAAAATGAATATTACTGAAAATGTTGAAGATTCCGACATAATTTCTTTTATTGATCTATTTCAAAAATTTGGTAATTGCTGCAGGTTATATTTTGGACATTCACACAGTACATGCTTCACTGTCATCAACACTTTGCAATCTGGGCATTTGGGAGGAGGGTCATGTGGACTGTTCATTAACCCTTAAACGCCGACTGGACGTATCGTACGTCGACTAAAATTGTCTGTAGGGTGCCGAGTGGACGTACGGTATGTCGACTACAAAGTTTTTTTAAATACTGTATTTGTGGAAAAATAGTTATCAGCCTAGTTTGTGAAAGATTTTAAATCACGCGCCTTGAGGGATGCTGGGAGTTCACGGATCACACTGTTGTTTTGTTTACAAGCGTTACCCAGCCATGCATGCGTGAATTTCTTTCTTCTTGCACTACAGAGCATCAGCGACGCATCTCAGAAATTCTTTCGTCACTTTGTCGTAATTTTTGCACCATTTTATATTAGCCTTTACATAAAGTTTTATATATGAAAATGTGCGCAATTTCATGTAAAATACAAGAAAAAATAACTCATGGTTGTAGCTTTTATAAGTTTTGAAATATTTTCATATAAATCACGATAAGTGCTAAAATTTCAACCTTCGGTCAACTTTGACTCAACCGAAATGGTAAAAAAACGCAATTGTAAGCTAAAACTCTTACATTCTAGTAATATTCAATCATTTACCTTCATTTTGCAACAAATTGGAAGTCTCTAGCACAATATTTCGATTATGGTGAATTTTTGAAAAACTTGATCCTTACGTCCACGCGGTAACTCGGCCGAAAATCTCAGAAATTCTTTCGTCACTTTGTCGTAATTTTTGCACCGTTTTATGTTATCCGTTACATAAAGTTTTATTTATGAAAATGCGCGCAATTTCATGTAAAATATCGATTTTTCCCAAAAAGACAGCATGCCTCACTGTAGCAGCCCCTGGGTCTGGTACGAAGGAGCGAGAAAAACTACTGACTTCGTTGTGCAAGAAGGCAACAGAAAGACTTTCAGTTGAGGTCTCTTCGTGATCTTCATGAAGAAAAGAGCAGTCACTCAAACTTCGTGAATCTTCAAAAACCAGAATGCATCCCTGTGGAGTGCGTGTTTGTCAAATGTCGAATGAAACCACTACCATAGTTTTGTTGTTCAATGAAACCACTGAGTGTCACAAAACTCATCCTGAATTCTCGGAAGGCCAAAAGGCTGCCTTGAGTCCAGGATGTTGATGAGAAGGCACTAATCGTCTCGGTCACAAACCTTCAAAACAAAGTCTTACAGGTGTGCGCCTATTCCTCGATCGGTGAATCCAGAAGACGACACATAATGTGAGGGGAATATGCAAGCATATTCAAAGATTCATTCAATCAAGCATTAGCCTAACTCTTTCCTCATACTTCGAAGAGGAAAGAAGGATGGAGGAATGGAAGCAGACCTCCATTCTCCACCATGGGGAAGCTTCTGCAAGGTGACAGGATACCAAGACAATTAGCTCTAGCCGGGCTGGCATTTCCCGAATCGGGAGAGGAAGCGGGATGGAAGTTTGATGAAAGAATTGCCAAGACCCAAGGGAAATGGATACTTCTCCTGAAGGAATCCATTCCCAGGTCTCGGCAATGTCGTTGCCAGCTCCAGAGACCCGATAAATATCATTTCATCCAGGCATCAGCAGTAGGAAAACTTCTTCCCGGTCGATACACAGTTATGCGCACTTCCTAGAAGGAAAGAGGAGGGCTATGTGTTCCACAATCTTCTTCTGAAGCCTGGGACTTCTTAGGAGTTGAGTGGGGATGGCTGGAACTCAAGGTCAAGTCGAGATGACTAAGACCCAAAGGTCTTGGCCATTGTCCAAAGTACATGGCAGTGCCCTAGTACGAACCTTGATTGCCGAGGTAACCGGCAAATCTCTGAAAGAGAAAGGCAGAACCAAGTAAAGGTTTGTTCCTAAGGGTCGAACCAACTTGGTACTTACGAAACCAGAGATCCGAATTGGGACAAGTTTCGTAGATCCGAATTGGGATAAAGTCCACCATCTTAACACCAGAATTGCCCACAGAACTGCAGTCGGCAAGACCCTCTGAGACAAGAAGAATTTGTACTCTGTCAAGGCAGGGGAGAGGCTTGGTGTCTCAACCTGAATGAACTCCCTTGTCCAAAGATAAGAATTCATCTGGTCGAGAACGCTCTTGCAAGCAAGGACCGCGGAGGTCCCTGACACTTGGCCCCTAGGGCGATCGCAACTTGAAGAGGAAGACCCTCGCTGCTTCTGAAGCAAGAACTCCTGTACCTCTCTCCTTGGAGAGAGACCTTGACAGATCCCAAGAAACACTTCTCAGCTACCTGGTTGCACTATGAGACAATCGGGGGACCGACACCCAAAGCACACCAGGCAGCCAAACTCTGAAGACAAATTTGTCCACGCTTTCTCAGTCTGTCTCACGCCTCTTGGAACAACCAAGAGGAAAAGGGAACAGGTGAGGAGAAAGGGTAACCCTGCCTGTCCCGCCAGTAAGACCAGCAGGAGAAGCGGACCGTGAGCGATAATCAACCAAAGAAGATTACTGCCAAACATGTGAAGAAGAGAGCTTGTGCCATGGCAAAGCACTTTCCTGGGAAGAGCAGAAAGTTCACTTGAATAGAGCCAAAAACCCGATTTGGAAAAACCAAGTGGGGCCGAGCCGAGCCGTACTGAAGCGAGCCGATCACACAAATGCAATCCAGACTGGGTGGTATGCAGTGGATTGGGAGGCAGGTGGGGAGAGCCGAGCCGAGCCAGTCTCGCAAGCGCGACCAAGGGCTGGGCTGGGCGAGCAAGCCAAGCTGATCGCGCAAACACATTCGGAACTGGACAGGGGAGGAACTCATCTGCCATTAACTAGCACTAGTTTCACGAATTCTAAACTCCTTCGAGGCCGAGGCCCCTCAAGAAGAGGGTTCAAAGGGGAATTCTGTGTCTGCTATCCTGCATGCTGGAACCCTACGGTTCAGGACACGAGGACAAAACCAGGCCAAGCAACCGAAGCAGCTGGCGGGCAGTATCAAGACACCTGACGTCTCGGCACCCAGACACCTGGGTTTCTCTGCACTTTCTCTCGTCCTTGCCTCTCGTCAGGAGAGCACTCGTGATTCATAGGATTCAAGTGACCCATGAGACTCCCAAAAATCGGGAGCGGCTGGTTTCGGTTTCCTAAGAAATCAAAAAGAGCCAGGCACAGAACCAGCCTTTGATGCAGACTTCTAAGACTGGCAACCGAAACGACAGACCCCACAGGAGAATGCGAATCGGTTAAGAGCCAACGAGAGAAACTTGTCTCCCAGAAGAGAGTCAGTCCCTTAGACGTCCCGCAGGACTTCCGAATTCGGGAATCTCTTCCCTGCTTCTTCTGGTGTTCAAACCAATAGGATTGAGACACCAGGCTGGGAACCTGACTGTGCACTGGTAAGCACTTGGGGCACTTGTGGAGCACTTGTGGTGCTGGCAGGAAGAGCTGAGACACCTGGGTGCCTCAGTCCTTTTTCTCGCACTGCTCCCGAACTGGGCCAGGGAGAGTACTCTCCAGACCAGATCAGGGTACTCAATATTCCACCGAATCTCGAGCACTTGGAGCGGCTCGCAAACGAGCCCCCCGAAGCAGGCCCCGTCTTGGAGGTGGAACCTCTAGGACTGGGAAAGGGATTGCAAACCAAGGTCTGCGTGCCCACGGTTCATGAAACACAAGGGTATGTGAATCAGTTTCCTAACCCGAGGAGCCAGCCCCTAGAAGTCCAAGGGCATCAAGGGGAAAGAAGCAGCCTTCCTCTCCTTTGGCCAGCGGAGGTCTGTCCAGTTCCCGGGACCCCCTCGAACCTTGGGAGAGGAAGGGAAGAGGCAACAGAAGATGAAATCAAAGATGAGTTGAAGAAGTCATTGGCTACTTCCACAGGCCAGCTTCCCTCACCTTCACTCCAACATCTTCTACAGGATGGTGGACACGAAACATCGTAGCCTTCAGGGCAGCTAGGCAGGAACACAACGGAAGCGGCCCAGGACATGACCACCAGGTGAAGCAGCAGGCATGGTCAGGACAGCCAAGGCAGGAGCTACGGAAGCAGTTTGGAAGGCAGGAGCTACCGCAACGGCCAGGAACATCACTTCCGCAGGGCGACCTCCTTCACTTTCACTCTGACATCGTCTACAGGATGGCGGAGATCATAACCTCCAGGGCAGCTAGGCAGGAACACAATGGAAGCGGCCCAGGACACTACCACCAGGAGAAGCAGCAAGCACGATCAGGACAGCTGATGCAGGAGCTACGGAAGCTGTTCGGAAGGCAGGAGCTACAGCAACGGCCAGGAACGTCACATGAAAGTCACCAGCAGTGACGGGAACAATCAGGATGGCTGCAACAGGAGACCAGGAAGAGCTGCTCAGAGACTGTCGTCGAGTTAACAGGAGCATAACATAGGAAACTGCAGGAGCAGATGGACCACAGATGCACCAGAGGCAGTCAGTGCCATGGCATACATGAAGGACAGCAATGGATCTACATCGGCGGGAACAGAGGTGGAACGATCCCGATGTGGAACTATGCCATTCCAACCAGGTACTGTGGTCGATCCCTAAGCAACACTGAATGAATGTCAGGACTCCTTCATGCAAGATATCCCCGAGATATCCAGCCAACTACTGCTGTGCCTGCAATGCTCACTGTCAACCTGAAAGAAAAAAGCAAGGATGATTAGTAGAGGGAGACTCCTCTTGCTACAAGGGGAACTGCCCTACTCAGTGAGAGGAGGCCCCTTAGAAGAGGTCGCCCAACTGTCCCCACGCCCGCGTGGTCTTCACCCGACGAGCAAGCGAAGAGGGCGGAGAGAGATCTCTACCGAAGGAGAGATAAGGAAGAACTTACAAGGAGAAGGAAGGAGGGGAGGCCACCAAGGGCGCCATGGAAGTGAAACTTACTAACGACGCCCGCAACCTCTCCCCCACAATCTATAGCACAGGCGGCGAAAACAACACTCAGCACAAGTAGGAAGGAAGTAGTCACACCCTTGTACATGGAGGGCGGGTGCCCAAGAAGGGAAGCGAACTCTTACGTCCCGATCAATGTAGGGGAGCAAAGATATTATGTCCCAACTAATATCTCTGAATGTACTGGGCAACGCCTTCAGTACCTAAATAAAGGGCTACTGGAAGAGAAGCATTGCCACTCGGTTACGCCCCTCTAAATAAGCCCTTGGCTGTCAAACCCGAGACACAGACGCAGGGGAACGACAGCTTATGCAAGGTTATCACAAATCGTGGGTTTGTATTAATAAATATCAAACACACGCAATATATATAAAAAATACAGGAAGATCCCACCGGAATCATAAAGAGCTTAACATCAGTCAGGCATAGAGATCTGAAAACTCGTCTGCAACGCATGACGGCCGAAAGCAAACTAGAATGTTTGGTATTATTACAGTTTCGGTCAAATTCGGATATCTAATATTTTTTTACTTGCTATCATATATTTTTGTCATGATTCATACGAAATACTTACTCGCATCTTCCGCAAATTAAGAGTTACGGAGATATTTGCCGATGAATATTGTGCCTTGTTATCGCAAGGATGCGTTTATGCTGCCATGTCAGTTTTTTCTGCTGAGGCGTTTTTGTTTTTTGTCAATGTATTGTGGGTAAAAATGCCTAATCGTCTTTTGTTTTTCGTTATGAATTATAAAAACGGTACAAATGCTGAAACCTGATTGGTTGCTTTGTTTCAAGAATATCCAATTAACTGCGATTTTGGAATAAGCCGCTTTCTACAAAAGTGCGCTTCAGTTGACTGCCATGGATTCCGTCGTGCACGCCTGCAGTGGGTGTTCTCTGTCTTCCTTTGAGGCTATTGGTCATTTCCATGGACATTACAATGGAACTCCACAAGTTGAATACCTTTTCTTCGTGAACATTTAGTACTACCATCTATTTAAGGTAAGTGAAGTGGTTAACGAAAAGGGTAACATTGCAGTATCGGCCGTGAATTTCACCAAACTGTAACTAGACGTTAGGGGTAAAATTTCGTTCCCTGTAACCCCTGTGGGAGCGCCGCAGCAGCGCAAATATTACCGCTTGCCAGAACATACGAGCTTGCAACAATCATTTAAAATGTGCATAAGCAGCGTGAGCGCGTTTACAACACCCGAAACTGAGAGTGGTACTCATGGCGCCATGTATCTCAAAAAATCTAATCATTTGCGGAAGAAATAAAGGTCAGATTCGTTGAAAGTACACTATTTAAGCCAGGGAAAATGTAATTTTATATCGGAAATGTGAATTTGACCGAAACTGTAAATTTACCGAATGTTTACATCTGGGCAGGCAGGTATTCCCGCCTAACTGGCAGTAGTTACTGCCTAACCACCTTGTTCAAGAGTTTAACGGCCGCGTCCAGCTTTGCCGTACGTAATTCCTAATGTAAAGGACCTCAGGTCTGTATATCGTGTCGGAACAATCTTGGGTACGCAAGATACCCATGAATAACAACAATACATCAAATGTACCTAATCACAACAAAAAGGAAGAAAAACACCAGGATGAGGTGCTGAGGAAAGCAATAGTATGTCCACTCTGCGCGAAGGCTACCAGGCGGACACGCAACTCAGCGAATGGAGGTGGTGAGGGTAATTCCTACGTAAAGACTGACGGTTTGTATTCGTTTAGGAACAACTCAATTTTCAGTGGCCTTGGTTGGATTCAGTTAGGTCATTCTGCAACTCCATTACTGACCTTCATTATTTATCTTAACTTTCAGTGTCCTAGGTTAGGTTAGGTTAGGTCAGCCCGAGGAGGGGGACCAAGGCTTGCCCCAGGCAAGGATGAAAGGGACGGGAGAGGGGGGGGGATCGGAGACCAGGGGGGCAACCTCCCTCGGCCACGTAGGTCCTGGCACCCTGGGTATTGGTGTCGTATTGAAATGCACCGACAGACACCACAGCCTGTGGCAGCAGCCTGACGAGGACTGACTGACCCTACCTATTACCCTGGGATATTCACGTCTCACTTACCACGTAAGCTGCAGCCTGAGCTACAGTTTCATAATACGAACGAATCCTAATTTTCTCGAAAGTTCCTCTCGTCAATATCTTGAGAATTTGAACTCGTAGTCTTCCTCCTTTGTTATGACTAATTACTAATGTATAGCAGATACAATTTGACAGTGCATCGAGAGTGTAAGAACAGCTGACTTACACTAACACCATATGGGCACGTTCGATGCGACAGTGTACCGTGACATTTTGAATTTTCTTCTAAAAATGGCAATTGTGACTTTTTAACAATGATATTCCAATTTGTATTGGTTCATAATATTACGGGATGGTTCTGAGCCGTGATCTAAAATATATAAACGGCTCACAGAAAAATAAATGACTTTGCTTCGTAGTGATTTCCTGTTGTTTTATTAACCACAGCTTAGATTTCGACGGCAAATTAGATTTTCACTATTTTTATGTACTTCTGCCAACCAGAGTTTAAACATTTGAGTATCTGGGATAATGCAAACCATTATATGCTTTATCGCCCCGATTTTCATATGGGGTTGACTTCGAATTTAATAGGCTACACAAGTACAAAGTCAGTTATTCAAACTTACCAACTGTAATGTAACCTATTAATTTCCGACATATAGAATGCTCATAATGAATGTATTTGTCGTTAATATTCTATCGATAACCCTTAAGATAATAATGGACAGCCTATCCAATACTAATCATTTGCACATTAGCGTTCTCGTATTTAACCACAGCTGGCCAAAACTTAACAGTTTTGGTGGGAATTTCACCGTTAAATTCCTTCTCCCAGTTAACAAACAGTAACTTTTCTTATTGAGAACATAACTTTGCTGTGTCTTCATCTTTTACAGAGCCATGGAAGGATTTAGGAAAATCCTTGTATGCTGTTCTTACTTGAGACAAACGTTTTTGTGGTTGAAACAATCCGAGAGTTGTTACTATGACAGAATTATCATCACACCGTTTACCTAATTGGCTATTCGCTTCAATTAAAAATTGTAGACATCTTCCTTTATTGTTTCCTCATGTTCTGCAGGCAATTTTGCATCCTTTAGACACATTTCAAATTTGGTTCCAAACGATTTATTCTTTATTTTATGTTGAAGTGATTTATGAAGCACATCAAGGTCTCTGAAAACTTTATATGGATCGGCATCTGTTGCTTGGAATGCAGAATTAACAGTCTTGAAATTTTGAATAATAGGCAGAATAAAAGTCAAGTACAGGTAATTACGTACGTCAGTAAGCATGTCCATAATCATACGACCATGGTAATTTCTTCCCTTGCCAGCCACCAAATTGAAGGAAGTTTTCAGTTCCTCCTATTGAGACAGTATCGCAAATATACATTTCGCTTTAATTAACCATCTGGTGCTAGAAGGGGTGATGAACTTTGAAGGCTCTATACAACCATCATTTAATATTTAAGTAAAGTTTTGAAGTCATCTTGACGGAGAGAACTAAATTTGAACCAGCGTGCAATTTCTGATAATAGAAAGTCAATGTTGGTTGGAAATTTTTTACTTGCATGTTCGCAACATAAACCCGAACTGTGGCAAGTACACTTAACGAAAACTAGGTTTGGCTTAATTTCTCTGAGCCTTGAAAGAACAGAGTTGTGTACGCCACAAACGTTAGGCCTATTTGCACCATCCGATGTAAACCCAATGCAGTCCTTCAAGCTGATGCAGTTTTTTTCCAGATACTTTTTGATCTCCTTAAAAAGGTTTTCCCCAGTGATGGAAATAACAGGAACTAGGCCAGTAAATTATCCATAATTAGCCAAAAAACAGGTGGCTAATTTCCGGGAAATATTTTTAGCCTCGTTGTTCGCAAATTAGCCACATCTGGCATCCTGGATCATACGACAGAATGTTCCAGTTGTTTCGACCATCCATTCTTCGTCTTTGAAAATAGTTTCAGTTTTGTACTGTACTAACTTTCTTCTAATGGTAGCCGACCAGCAATCTCATTATTTATCAGTGTTATTAGTTATTTTGCTAAAAATGCAGCCTCATATGTCAAAACTGTTAGTTAATTTTTCAATCGATAGCAGAGGGAAAGAACTTCAAGTAATCTCCTGTCTGGCCAAGGAGGTCGAATCGGGTCTACAGTATTCCCGGACCAGGACTAGTGAAGCCGACCCGGTCAGCGCGTGTTGTCTTATGCATTTTCTTAATGACAAAAAATATTCAAACATGATGTTGTATTGATACGAATGCCTACAAACACGATTCCTTGCGGACCGGCACATCTGTGGTCGAATGCATGTTTAGAATCAGCACTGGACAGGGAAAGGATAATGGTTATGCTCTAGGTACCACATATGGCGAACATTTACCATTTTCTCCATAACTTTACAAAGGCTGGAGGTCAAAGCAATGGCTTGGTAGCTGGTAACAAACATGCCTTCTTTTCCTGGTTTAATAAAAGGTAGCACTTACAGTATCTCCCAGATATGTGGAAAAGTCAACATATATTCGATTTACGATACTTAAGAATGAACCTTTTTGTGTTTTCTGTGCCAGCCACAGATTTATTTAGCATTTTCTAAAGCAGTGAGCGGCTTCCTCAATAAACTAGCAGTAATTGTCTACCTGCTCTTTCTTTCGCACCCTCTCATGGGCTCTTGCCTGTATAGAGTGTAGTCGGTCATTTTCTGTTCTCTACAGTGATAGTCTGCACAGGGTTGGTCAAGGGATTCCGCTGATACATCAGCAAGTGACTGGCGACAAGTGTCAGTCATTAACCGAAGATCACTGTTTATTTTTAGTACAGGTTGTTTACTGGGGACAAATTTGCCTGATATTTTTCTTAACTTTTTCCAGAACAAAGTGTTTTTTTTTTTTTTTTTGCATTTATAGTTGAAACGGACCAATATCCTTTACCAGCTTTCATATGTTTCACACTGAGCTGTGTTTTGGCCTTACAAAATACAACCCAATAATGAGCACATCTGCCTCCTACAGTGGTTCTATGGGCCACCTGGTATTCAGAGTTCACTAAGGCACAGGTCCGCAAACAAACATTCCTTTAGGAATAGGCTGGAGACCAGCTGTAAAAAGGGTGGTATTAAGCAGTTCCATTACATCGTCGATAATAGGGAACTCAGCTTCAGTAACATCTACTGTACTTTTTTCTGAACATAAAACCCGTTTACCTGCAGATTATCTCTCTGCTGACATTTCCGTACTTTAGCCAAGCACCTGGTTTTTACCTGCAATATTAAACTTGTTCTGACAAGCTATCTCATACGGAATAGTTCATCTCTGCTATTGATATTTTAAGCGATTCATTTGCTTCCCTACACTAATGTTCCTGCTTGCACTGTTTAGTCCAGTATTTCATAATGAATTGTTTTGCAACCACGGTAGAAAAATTTACACCCAGTCTTACACACTTATTTAAAGTTTTCTCTCTTCCCTCATTAAATGTGGTCTTTTCCGATAATCTTATTGCCCGAATTTCCTCCTCTAAATGGTAAATCGCACCGGCTTGAAGATTAGTGACCTTCACCACAATACACATTATGGTTCCTTTTTGCACATAGTATGAACGTCCTCTGCACACTTTATGCTGGTTTGCCTTGTACCTTTGATCTATCTATATGAAGTAAGAGTATGCCAAAAATCTTGGGATATAGGCAGTAGTTTTATTTTGAATCTCTTCAATACTGCATATACTCTGGTAGTCTTTGAGTGCTCAGTGTTAGGACTGGAGCAGGTTGAAATAACACAACATCACAGTCTCTTTCTTATCGTGTCAATTTTTACTGCTCCTTGATCTTCAAATTCTTTTTGACGTTTCTCCATGGAGTAATTCATCAGTTGGGGAGCATAAATCAAACCCTTGGTTGAGTTGAAACTGGAATATAGTGTGCACTTAACTGAAACTGTCCCTTGAGATGACAAAGCCAGTAATTTGAGCTTTCACCTGGTGATCCTACTTAAACCAGTAATTTGTTTTCATTTGGGGAGAGACTTTTGGTTGTTTACCAACACACTGATTATGTATGTTAACTTCAAAGATATCTGTATCACTGTAATTCAATTTAAAGTTCAGGTACAAAGATACCAAGGATTATTCCATACTTTTCTTTTTCTTGTAACCATACTGGGGAGAGGTCAAATGGGTTATGGTTTTGTCCTTACCCACACTTTCGGACATTGCTGGTGTCAATATGTCTACAGACCCAGGGGGTGGTACGTTTATCATGGGACCTTTCCACGAGAGAGATATATTAGAAATAAAAAAAAGATGCTTGAATATTAAAAAGATATCATAGATTCTTCATAATATTTTTTCCACTCACACCTGTAAGAGCTGAATCCCAAAAGTCTTCCCCCTACCCAACCCCAAAAGGGAGGGCACCAACACAATCAGAGATGCTCAAGTGTAGGCCTACTCTGCTTGTTGGGACCAAGTCTGCTACATGAATAAAGTCATTCCCCACGTTAATTACGTCTGTATGCAAACCACATAGAATAGTGGGAGTCCTGACCTTAACATCACCCCACCCCTGGAGTCCAAAGGCTGACCACCAAGAAGTTCCACCCTCAAGGTATCATTGTGACAAAAGATATTAAAACCACTCAGATCCAAACATTATCAGATAGTAGACATCCACATCACATTACTACTAAAGCTAAAAAATTAATTCCAGTCACAACCATGATACCTTTCTCCATTTGTCAAGACAGAAAATTTAATGAAAAGTGGAAAAATCCACATGTAATAAAAGAAGGATAATAAATAGGACTCTTGGATTTGAACATAGGAATTAATTCCCGTTGTTCAAGAACCCCTCCTCCTCACTACAGATAGGTGGTTCTACATCGAGGGGGTCTGAGCATGAGTGAGACTCTGACCAAGCTTATGCATGCTTATACTAAGGAAATGGTGCTAACACTTCTGATGGAGAGAGCAGGTTTTTACGGAAAAGTATCTTAAGGTTTGCAGTGGGAATAAGAGCATCTTTTGCCTAAAATCTTGGAGGGAAAGAGTCTAGAAACTACTGAATCTCCCACCAGAAACTGGGAGGTTCTGAGTTTTTGCCACAAACACAGGAACAGAGGAGGTGAGGGAGCCCTATACCTACAAACGCTGGACTAGGTGAGAAAGGACATATAACTCATCTAACTGCTTCGAGGGTAAGTCTAGAGTCATAACTCTATCCAGAGCCTGTCCAGCAGCTCAAAGGGTGCTCGGATTAAGTTACAAAGGAAAAGACCACTGCTACAGGCTGATCCCCCTCCTTTGTGAGTGCCAACGTAGCAGCAGCTGAAGTAGGAGCATACTTCTCAGTAGCTAGGTTTCAAAAAATGTTGCAAAAGACAGACTGCCATGGATGTTCAGGGTAGGCCAGATATTTCTCAGGTACTCCAATCATAGAGTAAGGTGAGAAGGGTGATGAGTCAATGCCCACCTAGGGGAATGGAATATAGAGTTTAGGCCAAAGGCCAAGCACTGGGACCTATGAGGTCATTCAGAGCTGGAAAAGAAATTGAGAGTGGGCAGGTATGAAACGGCGTAACAGGAGAAAAACCTGGCGGTTGCACTATGGAATAATTGTCAGGAGAGGGTGGATAGCAAGATGGAAGAAAGATAATATTAATGGAGGTACAATAAAAGGAATGAAAGGGGTTGCAGCTAGGGGCCATAGGGATGCTGCAAAGAACCTTTAGTAATGCCTACAGTGCACCTCATGAGGCGCACTGATGGCACTACCCCCCAGCATCAGCATTGTCATTCATAGAGAGCAAATAAGTGACAGGAATCCTTCACCTCTCAAGCACTACCCTAATCAAATGGGGAAGTACCCCAAAAGACAATGGGATAAAAATAGGGGAGGGAGAGAGGAAGGAACCAGAAGGATTTGGCGGGGTTACCAGGCTGGCGAAATCCTCTTGTCCTTCCACATCTCCCTACCAAAATCACCCACTGAGGAAAGACCAGCTAGAGCAGGGGGAGAACAGGTGCATACCTTTCCCCCTGCACCCACAAGCATCTTTACACCCAACACAAAGGTGTTGGTCAGGTGTCCTTCTCCAAGTCAAAAACAAAGAAAAAACAACTGCAGTACATTCAACAATCATAAAGCAAAAGAAGAAAATACACAAATGCTCAAACATTTATTGACATGCAGGGAAAACAAAGTGCAGCATAGATGTCTACTCTTCCCAAAAATTGAATTGAAATCACAATTTTTAAAAGTAAATTGTATCTTTCCTAACTATACAAACCTGAGGTTCTTTAAATTAGGAATTACTTAAGGACAAGTTGGACATGACCATTAAACTCTTGAACAAGGAGGTTACGCAGTAGCTACCGACAGGTAGGCAAAGTTAAATATACCTTAGTTTAACCAGACCACTGAGCTGATTAACAGCTCTCCTAGGGCTGGCCCGAAGGATTAGACAGGAATACCCGCCTGCCCGGATGTAAACATTCCAGTTTGCCTTTCTGCCTAAGTTCAGATTGAGGTGTGGCATGAGGCGGGCATAAAAATGTAATGTAAAGGACCTCAGGATTGTATAGTTAGGAAAAATACAATTTACTTTTAAAAATTGTGACTTGTTCCGACACAATATACAAACCATCGGTTCTTTACATTAGGAAGACTCACTGGTTGGAGGGAGGAATCTGAGTGAGTCTCTTCAACTGACTGGAGTTCTGCACACCTGGGCTACTCCTCCTGGTTGAAAGAGCAAGGAGGAGCACCGTGCCTCTGACATATTGATTGGAGTGTAGGAACTGCAAGATCAAATGTCAGATACTGGACCTTTTCACAAGTGTGACAAAACGTAACTCATATGAAATGGGCTGGGAAGAATCTAAGAGTCGGAGGCAGTAAGGAAAACCTAATATAAGGTTTCCTTTATTGCCAGTCTCTCCTTCCTCCCCTTGCTAGAGGAAGGAGCGGAATTGCTTCTATGATTCTAAAAGAAAAACAGGATGGGTGCTCGATGTGTAGTCTTACCGCATCAGACGCCAGATCCAGCGCAAGTATCAGTTCGAGTCCTATTCTCATCCTGAAGGAGGAGAAGTAGGAGGGTGAGGAAGGAGGAGGAGAGGCCAGTCACTCTTGGTATCCTTCTCACTTCTAGAACCAACACCTTAGGCGAGCTGCTACAAGTCCTCTTGAAGGAGCTGGATAAGAAAACACAACTTGTTGAGCAGCCACCACAGGACCAAGGAAAAAAGGCTCCAAGGGCCTGTGGGTAAGACCACAGGAAGAAGACAAGAGTGTGGTCTATGAGACCACATCTTGCTTCCAGACCAGCAGAAACTTCTGGAATGTGAGGGATGGACCAAGCCACTGACTTCGTGAGCTCTCAGGTGGAAAGTACTGGTATCATCGTTACCAGCTGCCAAGTGCCTTATTCTATTGCTTCATGAAGCCAGGAGAAAGATGTATCCTTAGACACTTCTTCCTTGGGAGAGATAGTACTAGCAAAAATGTAGATGAAATCCAGGGTAGGAATGTCGAGCCTTTCGGAAAGTACCAAAGCTCCCCAATAAGACAAGGTAACGATTGATCTGGATCATCGATACAAAGTCCAAGGAGGGGGGGGAACAAGAAGGACTCGAACCCAACAATAAATGCCGATGGATTCAGAGTCCACTTAAACATCCGAGAAGGAGTCAAGGTATTGATACCCTTCACCTGTTCTTCCATCTTCTACACCATAGCCGGAGCGAGATGAGAGATGGTCCTAAGAGGGCACATCTCTGTCTGACAACTCTTGTAAGGGCGCATGCAGAGCACGGGACAGGAACCCTAAACGAGAGTCACATGCCACTCTGGGAACAGTTCCCTGGGACAGCAACACCGAAGAAGCTCATCCGTACCTAAATCAGATAGAAGACTAGGTCGCAAGGGCCTATGTTCTTCACAAATTAAAGAGAGAGAAGCAACCCTCGGCAGAGAAGATGAAGAAGTCCAGACTTGAAGAGCAACTCTGACCTGAGAAGAAGTTCTGCCAATGACACCAACCAGCGAAGACGGACCCAGTCCCTGGGACAGTGTTGCAGAGGACGCCAAGAGATATCCAGCTACTGTATATCTGTTGCCGCTGGGCAAGAAAGCTTATGCTTGCAAGGAAAGCTGGAAGGTCTCCCAGTCCTGAACACACAGGGATGTACTGCCTGAAGAACCACTTCTCGTGTAGTTGCTACAGGAGGTTGGGTCAAGCAGAATCCTTCTTGATACCTCGGAAGCAGAGCTATCAGGTCGGGCGAAAGGCAAAGTCTTCCAGCATTTGTCTGTCACTAGGGGTGAGCAATGCTTGTGAACCCCTAGTGAAACAGACAAATATGGAGGGAAAAACATAGATATCAATTTTTCCCAAAGAGACAGCATGCCTCAGTGTAGCAGCCCCTGGGTCTGGTACGAAGGAGTGAGAAAACTACTGACTTTGTTGTGCAGGAAGGCAACAGAAAGACGTTAGAGATCTCTCAGCCAAGCAGTCTCTTTGTGAATCTTTGTGAGGAAAAATGAAGAGCAGGTTCCGTCCCAGTCACTCAAACCTGAGGCCGAGCTCGCCTACCAGTACATCCCCACCAGGAATGTATCTGGCCAATTGTGCTATCGAGTGCACTATAGAACACTCGAGTACCTGCAAATGTCGACAGATGAAACAGGAGGAAAAAACGATTCCCTCTCGTTTGTCGACGTAGGCCACTACTGTGGTTTTGTTGTTCAACGAAACCACTGAGTGTCGCAAAACTTATCCTGAATTCTTGGAAGGCCAAAAGGCTGCCTTGAGTTCAGGATGTTGATGAAAAGGTACTAATCATTTCAGTCACACAACTTCAGGACAAAGTCTTACAGGTGTGCGCCTATTTCTCAATCGGTGAATCCGAAAGTAGACACACGATGTGAGGAGAATATGCAAGCATATTCGAAGGTTCCTTCAATCAGGCATTAGCCTAACTCTTTCCTCATATTTCAAAGAGGAAAGAAGGATGGAGGAATGGAAACAGACCTCCTTCATTTTCCACCATGGGGAAGCTTCTGCAAGACGACAGGGTACCAAGACAGTTAGCTCTAGCCACGCTGGCATTTCCCGAATCGGGAGCATGGAAGAGGAAGCAGGATGGAAATTGATGAAAAGAACTGCCGAGACCCAAGGGAAATAGATACTTCTCCTGAAGGAATCCATTCCCAGATCTAGGCAATACCACTGCCAGGTCCAGAGACTCGATAAGTATCATTTCATCCAGGTATCTGCAGTAGGAGAGTTTCTGCCTGAGTGATACTTCTTTCTCTCTTCCCTTTCACCCTCCTCCCTTATGGAAAAGAGGGTGGAAAGAGACACAGCTATGCACACTTTCCCAGAAGGGAAGAAGAGGGCTGTGTTTCACAATCTTCTCCTGAAGCCTGGGACTTCTTAGGAATTGTGGGGGGCTGGCTTGAACCTAAAGTCGAGCCAAGATGACTAAGACCCAAAGGTCTTGGCCATTGTCCAAAGGACAAGGCAGTGTCCTGGTACAAACCTTGATTACTGCGGTATTTGACAAAACTCTGAAAGAGAAAGGCAGAATCAAGTCAAGGTTCATTTCTAAGGGTTGAGCCAACTCAAGACTTACGAAACCAGAGATCTGAATTAGGACAAAGTCCTTCTTAGCATCAGAACTGCCCACAGATTGTGCCTGGTATAGGAAGACCCACCCCTGGACAGGACCAGTCTCCATAAGGCAGGGTTCTTTCCAGGAATGGTTGTATCCGAGGAGAGAGAGCCTAAAAGTGAAGGATCATGGATCCATCAGGAGACTGCCTGGAGGAAACCAGCAGTAGTCCTCCAAGATCGCCGCCTCTTGTTGCAGAAGAGAATGCCCTTCTCGGCAAGGAGAAGCAGAGAGAGAACCTAGTCCGGGTGAAGCAGAGTCAAAACAACCTGCAGTCGGCAAGACCCTCCAAGGCAAGAAGAACAAGAAGAATTCGTACTCTGTCGAGGTAGGGGAGGAGCTTGGTGTCTCGACTTGAATGAACTCCTTGCAGCAGCCCCTGAAACTCTTGGCACCTTTGGGAACTGCAAGGGTTGCGAGTGATGAAGATTATTCATTGGGGGAGCCGCGGTCCTGTCCCAGGGATCCTCACGCTGACGAATCAGCGCAAAGTTCTTCGAGAAACGAGGGCAATTGCAACTTGAAGAGGAAGACCCTCGCTGCTTCCGAAGCATGAAACTCCTGTACCTTGCTCCTTGGAGGGAGACTCTGACAGATCCCAAGAAACCCTCCTCAGCTACCTGGTTGTACTATGAGACAATCGGGGGACCAACATCCAAAGCACGCCAGGCAGCTAAACTCCAAAGAAAGACAAATTTGTCGGAGCTTTTTCTGTCCGTCTTGCACCTCTCGGAACAACTGAGAGGAAAAGAGAATAAGTGAGGAGAAAGAGTATCCCTACCTGCCCCCTGCCAGTAAGACCAGCAGGAGAGGCGGACCATGAGTGATAATCAACTGAAGGCGATTACTGCCACACGGGGGAAGAAGAGTGCTTGTGCCGTGGCAAAGCGCTTTCCTGGGAAGAGCAGAAAGTTCACCTGAACAGCGCTGAGAACCTGATTTGGAAAAACCAAGCAGGGCTGAGCAGAACCGCACAGAACCGAGCTGATCAAGCAAATGCAATCCAGACTGGGTGGTAAGCGGTGGACTGGGAGGCAAGCGGTAAGAGGCGAACCGAGCCGAGCAGAGCCAGTCTCACGAATGCGACCGGGGGATGGGTGGGACGAGCGAGCCGATCGCACGAACATAATCAGAACTGGACAGGGCGGAACTCATCTCCCGTGAACTAGCACTAATTTCCTGAACTCTAAACTCCTTCGAGGCCGAGGCCCCTCAAGAAACAGTTTTAAAGGGGAATCCTGTGTCTGCTATCCTGCATTCTCGAACCCTAAGGTTCAAGACACGAGGATGAAACCCACCCAAGCAACCAAAGCAGCTGGAGGGCAGTATTGAGACACCTTGGTGTCTTGGCACTCACTCTCGTCCTGTGCCTCTTGTCAGGAGAGCACTTGTGATTCACAGGATTTGAGCAAACTAAGAGACTCCCAAAAATCGGGAGGGGTTGCTTTTAGTTTCCTAAGATATCGAAAAGAGCCAGGCACAGAACCAATCTTAGACACAGACTTCGAAGACTGGTAACGAGGGTGCAGCCTCTCGTGACCCCTGAAACGCAAGACCCCAGAGGAGAATGCGAATTGGGTCCTGCCCAAGGGTGGAAAAAGCCAATGAGAGAAACTTGTCTCCCAGAAAAGAGTCAGCCCCTTAGAAGTCCCGCAGGACTTCCAAAGGAGATCTCTTCCCTGCTTCTTCTGGTGTTTGAACCGATAGGATCGAGACACCAGGCTGGGAACCCGACCGAGCACTGGTAAGCACTTGGGGAGCGCTTGTAGTGCTGGCAGGAAGAGCTGAGACACCTGGGTGCCTCGGCCCTTTCTCTCGCACTGCTCCCAAGCTGGGCTGGGGTGAGTACTCTCCAGACCAGATTGGGATACTTGATATTCCACAGAATCTTGAGCACTCGGAGCGGCTTGCAAACGAGTGCCTGAACAGCCCCCGTCTTAGAGGCGGAACCTCTAGGGCTGGGAACGGGAGCACAAACCGAGGTCTGCACACCCACGGCTCCCGAAAAACAGGGGTATGTGAATCGGATCCTGAACCCGAAGGTAAGGAAGAGCCAACGAAAGACCCACTGCCTCCTCGGAAGGAGGCAGTCCCTAGACGTCCAAGGGCATCAAGGAGGAAGAAGCAGCCTTCCTCTCCTTTGGCTGGCGGAGGTTTATCCAGTTCCCGGGACCATCTCAAACCTCAGGAGAGGATGGGAAGTGGCAGCAAAAGACAAAATCAAAGATAAGTTGACGAAGACAGCGGCTACTTCCACAGGGCAACTTCCTTCACCTTCACTCTGACATCTTCTACAGGATGGTGGACACGAAACATCATAACCTCCAGGGCAGCTAGGCAGGATCACAACGGAAGCGGCCCAGGACACCACCACCAGGAGAAGCAGCAGGCACGATCAGGACAGCTGATGCAGGAGCTATGGAAGCGGTTCAGAAGGCAGGAGCTACAGCAACAGCCAGGAAGGTCACATGAACATCACCAGCAGTGACAGGAATGATCTGGATGGCTGTGGCAGGAGACCAGGAGAGCCACCCAGAGACTGTCGCTGAGTCAACAGAAGCATAACACAAAAACAGCAGGAGCAGATGGACCAAAGATATGCCAGAGGCAGTGACACAGCAAAAATGAAGGCCAGCAATGACAGCGATAGATCTACATCAGCAAGAACAGAGTCGGAACAATCTGAATTGGAACTATGCTATTCCAACCAGGTATTGTGGTCGATCCATAAGCAACACTTTATGTACGCCAGGACTCCTTCATGCAAAAATATCCCAACTGAGATATCCAGCCAACTACTGCTGTGCCTACGATGCTCACTGTCAACCTGAAAGAAAAAGCAAAGATGATTAGTAGAGAGAGACTCCTCTCGCTCTGATGGGAACTGCCCTATGCAACAAGAAGAGGGCCCCTGAGAAGAGGTTGCTCGACCGCCGCAGCCACCCCCTCCTTGCGGACTTCACCCAACGAGCGAGCAAAGAGGGCGGAGGAGAGAGCTCTCTCTCAAAGGAGAGATAAGGAAGAACCTACAGGGAGAGAAGTAAGGAGGGGAGGCCACTAAGGTGCCGTGGAAGTGAAACTTACCCTCGACGCCCACAACCTTCCCCCCCTGCAACTCTCCATAGCACAGGCGGCAAAAACAACACTCAGCTCAAGTAGAAAGGAAGTAGTCATGCCCTTATTCAAGGAGGGCAGGAGCCCAAGAAGGGGAGCGAACTTTTTACGTCCTGATCGATGTAGGGGAGCGAAGATACTACATCCCAGTCTAATATCCCCTAACGTAAAGGGGAACGCCTTCAGTTATCTAAATAAAGGGCTACTGGAAGAGAAGCATTACCACTCAGTTACGGCCCTCTAAATACGCCCTTGGCCGTCAAACCCAAGACACAGACGCAGAGAACAATGGCTTATGCAAGGCTATCACAAATCGTGGGTTTGTGTATTAATAAATATCAAACACAAGGAATATATACACAAAAATACAGAAAGATCCCACTGGGATAATACAAGAGCTTAACGACAGTCTGGCAAAGAGATCTGAAAACACGTCTGCAACGCATGACGGCTGAAAGCAAACTGGAATGTTTACATCCGGGCAGGCGGGTATTCCCTGCCCACCTGACGTTAGTTACTACCTAATAACCAGAGTTTAACGGCCATGTCCAGCTTGTCCGCAAGTAATTCCTAATGTAAAGGACCGATGGTTTGTATATCGTGTCGGAACAATATAGAATTTAGGCCAAAGGCCAAGCACTGGGACCTATGAGGTCACTCAGCGCTGAAACAGAAATTGACAGTAAAAGGTTTGAAAGGTGTAACAGGAGGAAAACCTCACAGGTGCACCATGAATCATTTTTAGGAGAGGGTGGAAAGTAAGACGTCAGAAAGAGAATATGAAAGAATGTAAAGTAAAAGGAACGAAAGGGGATGCAGCTAGGGGTCGAAGGGACACTGCAAAGAACCTTAAGTCATGCCTACAGTGCACTGCAAGAGCCAAAATAAACTTGGCTGGCAGCAGTGGGTGAGTGAGGGGTATTCTCACACTCAATCCCCATCACCATCACCTAATGACCTTATTACCAGATTTAACAACTGCTTCAGTTTGTGCTAAGGATAATCATATATATATATATATATATATATATATATATATATATATATATATATATATATATATATATATATATATATATATATATATATATATATATATATATATATATATATATATATATATATATATATATATATAAAATATATAACTCCTTTTTTCCATAAGAACAAATGAAAATTCTTCTGATGAATGTTACTGATCTTTAATAGCCCCAAGTCATGACTAACCTACATTTTTACAAGCTTTTATATAACTCGATTCTGCATCTGTCTGTCTGTCATCAAATGTTGTAACTCAATTTTCGACCTGTTCCTTTCGTCCGATGGACTTGAAATTTTGCATGGTTACTCAATTCCGGTGACATGAGCAAATGGATGTTACAGACTAAATACACACACAAAACAAAGCCACTACAACACCTTCTAAAAACATAACAAACATCTCACACGTCTCGAACTCTCGCCATACCCGCGAATAACTTCCTGCTGGGAAGAAAGGGCGTTGGGTCTGGTATGGTACATGAAATTTTCTAAGCGATGTCAGGCAGGGCAGCCGATCGAGACCACAGGTCTACCCCAAAGCCAAATCAAAAAGTCCTTCAAAGAAGGCATCGTGCTTACCCCATACAAAAATGGGAATAAAAGCACGTTAAAAGAAAAAGAAGAAGAAGATGATAGGTTAGCAGTGACCTCTCCCAGTATCTCAGGATTTGTATGAAACTCTTCGGATTTTTCACGACTTCTTTGACTCGGTAAATAACTCTTCGGATTTTTCAAACCTTCTTTGGCTCGACAGGACATAAATTTCGTTAGCTACAGTCATAAATCGGTTACAATTTCTGTCAAAAATAAAAAGTGTAAAATAAGAAAATATAAAAAAACCTTTTAAAACACACTTTTATTAAAGTGCACTAAAAATAAAAAATTATTTTTTGAGACATATCAGGATTTTCTTACAATTAATCATGTATACAAAAATGAAGGTGTGGGCCCCAAACATGGAAGGAAATGCTACAATGAAAAAAAATATATATATTTCTTTTCTCGTAGCATTTCCTTCCATGTTTGGGGCCCAGGTTTTTTATATTTTTTATAACATACGAAGCCATGTTCAATACTCTTCCTGGACACTGCAAATCACTCCATTTGGTTGGCACGGCATTAGTCCCGAACAGAACTTAATTTGCAGCACCAATGATTATGGTAGTGCTGCTTAAGATGCAAATCAGAGCTGTACTATTTTGTACTTGTAGGTTTTCTAGTACTAAGAAGATTAATTTTTTCTCCTTCCTCAGAATTCCAGTTTGTGAAAGACAATAGTTGCTTAATTCATCAGTGTGTGAAAGTTAAGATAAAACTCTTTTGCACGCTATAGAAAATCACTAAATTTTCACGAGGTTTTGGTTAAATTATTTTGCTAATGTAGATTTAATTAATCACCCAAAAAGAATCTGTTAAATCCTGCATGCATAATTATACACTTTACAAACAATTATAATAAAATACTGTCTATAGAAAGTTAGCCAGACGAGCAAAAGCTTCTCAGAAGAATATTTACGCTGGTTCAAAGATCTGTCTGTCCTTGAGTAGGAATTTCGATATTTATTGGCCAACCTCTAGGATAAGGATGATAATAATTCCACTTCGAAAAACCAAAAGATTTATTCGCTGCTATCAGCAGACCGGATTTTGTCCATGAGGTTCACTACATAACCTTTATCTTTCAAACAATATCGATTAAGAGTTCTTTCTTCCATGTATACAAGTTCAGTGTAATTCAAATGATCTTTTTTATCTTTCTTTCTCTCCCACTCCACAGCGACCATATCCAAAAAACTCTCTTGCAGAAACATTACAGCCATACTCTCTGATGTTAGATCCAGGCGGTTCACAACAAGGCCGTAGTTATTTCCTCCTGAATGAAGACAGAGATATGCTTCCAGACATTTCCGCTTGTATGAAGAGCCGTGGTGGACTTGCCACATCTGCGGATGGTGGGGTTCTTTGTTCAGGTGCAAATCGCAAGCCTTTGTCCAGACCGGGGAGTTAATGTCATGAACCCATCTCAGTGTATAACCTACAGCTTGTGAAAAGGCAAATTTTGAGAGGTCATGACGTTCAATGACCTCTTCTGGTAACTCTGGAAGGAATCTGCACAAACGCTGATAACTCTTCTTGAGCCAAAAGCGATGGTCTTTCATTTGAGAGAAATGTTCCCTCATTTTAAATTCTTCCCAAACTAAGTTAACTATGTCTTCATATCCTGTGATATTGAAAGAGGGAGAGGTGGGGGGAGTTTCTTCACTTCCCTCTGATTCCTCTGCAAAGTATATCCACTGGAGGTGAGTCTCCTCAATGAAAGCATCTTCGATCGCTTTCCTCAATATGAGATGCTCAATGAGCTTCCGGTACTTGGCATCCCAAACGTCCATGATGACCAAAGCAATGTTGTAATAAAAAGAAAAATCGGAGGCCTTTTCCAGCACTTCTTTTGGAACATCATTATTTTCCAGAGACTTAGCTCCTGCGAGCTTTTTCTTTTGCCGCTGAAGTTCCTGATTTTTACATTTTTCAATTCTGAACAACACTGGGCCTCTATCTCTTTCAGGCAGCGTCTTCATGAGTGTTTGTTCTCTCTCACTCTGAATCACATTTCTCCAAGAGTTATCCGATGATATGACTACGTTTACAAAATCAAAAATATTTTTTCGTTGTTCCTTGTTATATCGCAATAAAAACTTTTCCTCCATATATACAAGTTCGCTGTCACTGATCTTTTCACTTTTACCTTTCTTTCTTTCCCATTCGATCGCAATCATATCGACGTAACTTTCTAGCAAAAATGGCAGAGGCAAATAGCCATTCTCCAAATTGAGCTTTGATAAATCAATCCCATACATGCAATCACTACGAATTTCACTCGATACCTGAAGCCATTTTTCAAGCATTTGAAGTTTTGCTTTGGGGTTTATATTTTTGCACCACGCCTGAGGATGATGGGGTTCATGCTTAAGGTGAAGGTCGCAAGCAGCTCTCCAAATGGGGTGCGAGGACTTGTGAATGAATTTAAGCGTGTAGCCAATTGCTTGGCTGAAAGCGTACTTGCTCAGGTCATGACGCTCAATAATCTCAGGGTGGAGATCACTTAAAAAAGACTTTAGCCTTTCGTAACTTTTTTTAATAAGCATACGATGGATATGCACACCATCAAAGTGAGCTTTCAGATTGAATATATTCCACACTAGATCGATGATAACGTCATCTTGATCCTGAATCAGCCAACTGATGTCTCCACTTTCCTCTGCATCTTCATTGAACACGCAAATGAACTTGAAATCTTTTTCCTCAAAGTACTTCTCTTTGACGGCTTCCTTCAAGATCAGAGTCTCAGCATGTCGGAACATCTGCGGCGACCATAACTGCATCATGACCCTGGCAATGGCCAGGTTAGAGGCCTCAGTCTCGCTGTCCTTGTCTTTTTCCTTCGAGGGGGTCGCAGGGGTCGCAGCAGCAGCAGCAGCAGCAGCACTTGTGCCACCATGGTGGAATCTCTTTGGCTTCCCCTCATACTCATTTGAAGTGTTCTCTACATACTCCAGAGAGGTCTCAAATATGCTTTCTACTACATGATGAAACTGCTCAGGTACAGTTTTCTTAACTTCTTTGATAATTGAAGCGGCCATTCTCTGTGCTCATGTCATGATTAATCAGGCAGGATTTTCTCTTGCACTTCAACTCGCAATCTGGAATGATAAAGAAGGGCAAAGTAAGGTTAAAACAATCAATAATAATAAAATCTGTGCTTTTTTAAGCATCTAAAACCAACGGGGAGGGTAAAATCATTATCTACTCACAGAGCGAAAACACACCAAACCTTCACCGCCCCTCCCTTTAAAAGTTCAATGAATGAAGACCTGATTGCTGGGCAGTCACGTTTTCCGTCAAAACAAAACGCTAACACAAAATGGAAATACAGTAACCATGTGATATTTTTGTAAACAGAATTGACGTCTTAATTTACATCAGTATGAGAAAACGGAAATTCTACTCTAATAATTAGAGCTGATTTTTCAGCATCTGCCTGCATTCTGACGGCTTAACAGTGAGTTAGCTAAATAAAAACATAAGGTACTAGCAATATATGACATTGCCTTACTAATTGAAAGCAGAGTCTGTGACCGTACAAAACAAGTAAATAATGCGCCGAAATTTCTTCGCGGCAATCGAGTTTTCTGTACAGCGCATAATCACGGTCATCGAAAATAGATCTACCTTTAGGTGGTCTCGGTGTAATGCTGTATGAGCCGCGGCCCATGCAATTCTCAGCCGGCCGTGGCGGCCTGTGTTGTTGCATTGCAACAAGCACGATTATGGCTAACTTTAACCTTAAATAAAATCAAACCTACTGAGGCTAGAGGGCTGCAATTTGGTATGTCTGATGACTGGGGGGTGGATGATCAACATACCAATTTGCAGCCCTCTAGCCTCAGTAGTTTTTTAAGATCTGAGGGCGGACAGAAAAAAGTGAGGGCGGACAGAAAAAAGTGTGGACGGACAGACAAAGTCGGCACAGTAGTTTTCTTTTCAGAACACTAAAACAGACATAAACTGTGGTGCCCGTACTTCAAAATAAAAACTCAAATGAAGTAAAAGAACACTGAAAGATATCAACAGAACAATGTAATCAAGTGTAAATGAAAAAAACATGCAAATGATAAATATGACCATCTACGAAAATTATTGAATACTCTACGTAATATTAATCAAACCAGTTCACGCTGCCTATATTTCTTGAATGAATTATGATAACCAGACTGTATTTTTCCCCATTCAAACAAGGTACATGTAAAGCAGGGTTGACCATAGGAAGTACAAGCAAAAATGGGCAATAGCCATAAAATCTAAGTAGCAATTCGTGGTTACTTTACTTATATGCTAAAATAACATAATGCCTTTCCCATCAGGTGATACATTATGAATGAAATTAGTTCAACTGAAAAATGTAAAGTAAGGTAATTGCCATCCTTTAATTCACACACACGTGCATACATACATTTATACACCTTTACACCAAATATTAAAAGAGATAGAATACAACATTGCATCATATATATCTACAGAAATAATAATTACTGTATTATTAGTACTCAAAATGTGCATAAAGTACGTTCTCACGGAAAGTTTCTACATACCACAACATCCTCATAAGAGAGGAAAGAAAAAGGAAATTGCAACAGTACAACTAAATTTACAGAATAAGTAATAAAACATAAAAATACATAGTACATAACAAACTAACAAAAATGCCAACATCAAAAAGTAAACGATTAGGGAAGGCATGAAGACTGAAAATTCCATAAGCGAAGAAAAGTGAGGTGAAGCATGCCTTCAAGCAAGGGGGTACTGTAATGCATTGTACAGCGGATATGGCACATTTTTTGTGGTCATTGCTTGGCGTACCGCAACTAAACGTGGTATCTGTAATAACCCAGCTACATGCATAATGGTACCAGTATACTCCCTTCAATCATACAAAACATAACCGAAAGGAATTTCCAGTAACCCAACTGTCTGGAGAAAAGAAATCCACTGCATTTGAACTTAATATAAGCATACACACACCAAATTACATATAATTTTCTGACAAATCACCATCTACGCCACGTTCTTTCTGCTCTTACACTTCAGTTTGTGCAGTGCTTTCGCAACTGTACCAACATGTGTGTTCCTTTGTTTCAGCAGCTACAGTATACCTACCCACTTCTTTTATTCTGGGATCAAAGGCCATCGGGGCAAACAACCTCATGCCCTTTTCCAGCCAAGTTTGTAAAAAACTAAAACTGGGAAAACTTATGGTGTGGCTTAATCTCTGAGGAATTAAAGAGGTGGAAAGTTCCTGAACAGCATGATCCTAAGATTACCAATTTCCACAGGGAGGAGGTGGTTTCTCTTCAAAAACTATACAATAATTGATACGATAGTTTACAGCCCAATTTTTTTGCAAGGAAAAAAAAAAATCACGGAAATTATTAAAGTTTCAACTTTTGGATACACTGACTTGCCGCATTTAGGCATTTACCAAAACTGAAATTCATAGAACGCGATGGACAGTAGGCTATACTGTTCATTTAGTTCCTCTTTAGTCTACTAGATTGTGTTGCACTGTAACTCAATATCACAGACACTAATCGTGTTAGGTTCTTTTTTTTTCATTCACCTCCACTAACACTCATTATCTTGGGAGTCTCAACAGACCTACATCTTTTGAGATGAAACAAGTTATATTCAAAATTATGTAACTCAAACCACTCCCTGATGACAACTATAGTAAAAATGACATGCAAACCAGGTAGGCTATAGGCTACAGCAGGAAAAGAAAAATGTTACTTGAAGACAATGACCAGTCTGCTGCCAACTCAACAAAAACATTTTATTTTAATGAAAAGAATACGGGGGTTTGAGAACACCTTAACCATTTTCATTAATCACTGCATGATATACAAGAATCTAATAAACCTACTTTTATTTGAGAGACTCTAAAATGCCTAAAAAATAAATACAGTAAAACCACAATACCTGTCACTTTTATTCATCATTACATTTATATATTAGCCCATACAGGAAATCTAATGTAAATTACTACAAATAAAAAAACATCCATGATTATTAACAATACAATGAATACCAAAATCTCTGGCAACTGATTAATCACTGCATGCGTCTGCAATAATTCGCTTAGAACCTGGGGAACTACTCTAAATATAAACAGGCTATACGGAATAGAAAGACACTGAGACTTCAATTTACACATAATAGGCTCATGAATCCCCAATTTCATATATTTAGAAATACACACATTCAAAAAGTGCACTTCTATATGCGTGAACAAAGAACAAAATTTCATACTTCCATTGCTTTCTTTTCGACCAACACACCGCCCTCACAATGAGAACCATCACAAATGATTGCTGGCTGTTGAACAACGCAAGCTGAAAACCAGTAGACCACGCTGGTAACTACACTGTTAAGCGTTCGACAAAGGTGCTGAGGTTTAGTTTAGCCAGGACCTTAACTAACACATTTGACACTGCATTATACTACCAAAAACTAGCGGGAGGTGTCTTGTACAGTACACTGTTCAAAGTACCATTTCGACCAAACAATTAGTTTGAAAGATATTTGAGAAAAACGATGATTCGCGGTCCCTGAAATGGATAGTAGTCTTTAACAAAATTAATGTAATAGCACCTACTTACTTTCAAGCTTCTGAGATACACTACACTTTTACGTGATGTTATTCGTTTATGGTTCACGCACAGGTTGTTCACACCATTCTCTGTATGCACTAAAATGACTATATTTTTAACATTTATTTCTCTTCATATTCACAAAGCGACATCTGACGAAACGTCACAAAACGGGACGAAGTGACTTATGATGTTTAAGATATTTAATTAAACTGTTAAGCCAAGCGTTGTGGCGCTTGTGGCCATACATCGCTTATGACAATGAAAAGCGGGTGTTGGTGGGTGGTTGGACAGCAAAATAAAGAAATCAAGAAAATACAGATTACAGAGATAATTTTGAAGTGGGAGCTGGTGAGTAGTTGGACAGCAAGATAAAGAATCCAGAAAAGAAATAGATTAAGTACAAGGAGTTAGATGTGGGCTGAAGGAAAAACAGTTGAACTAAGAAGGCTGGACAGCAAGGAAGAGGAGATGGAGGAAGAGTAAATAGCTGAAGGTGCAGCTAAGGACAGCACCTTTCAGCGTTCCCTATAGCACACCACTTGAGGTAGAAAATGCACTAACCCCAAATGGAAACAGAATGGGCAGCGCATGACGAATGTGTAAGTCCAACCTTACACATGGCAGTGTTACCAGACAAGAGAAAATTTTAATCTTACGTCTGGCATACGTAGAAAACTTTTCGATGTTGTATATATCAGCACAGTCAGTTCATAGAAGGAATCCGTTTCTGTTGCCTGGTGGACGTACGCAAGTCCGCAACCAGTCTCTGTAAACCCTTTGGCACTGCACCACTCACTGCGTAAAGTCCTGTGCTGGCATAAAGCCAGCTTATTCTTAGAACACCAAAACGACTTGCTGTTGAAAACCAGTGATTAAAAAGCTTGTTCTCTTTTAAAACGTGGGCTGTGTGTGTGTGTGTGTATATATATATATATATATATATATATATATATATATATATATATATATATATATATATATATATATATATATATAATCTCACTTTTGAAAACTGTGCAATTATCATTTTTTATATGAAATTACCCTCCTATGGACTGCTGGCCAAAAGCAGGTGCAGGAGATTCAAGGACCCTATCTAGATGCCTATTAGTTTCCAAGAGAGCATTTTCCAGTTTTACAGTATCTTGACTTCCTAGCAAAGCCTATTTCATATGCAAAAAAAAAAAAAAAAAAAACTAGTCGCAAACTACCCGCATTTGTACTAGCGTATCATTCCAATATTTAAACCCACGGTCTAACAAAACTACCGTGCATTGATTATATATATATATATATATATATATATATATATATATATATATATATATATATATATATATATATACACATACATATGATTATTATCACTTTTGTACGTGATTCATTTGTCACACATTGCCACAGGTGAAGAATAATGAGACGGGGTGTAGGTCCTGACCTGTTTCGACTTTATTTCCAAGCCATTGACGAAGGACTGATACAGAGTATAGGAAGTCACAAATATGTATACTACAGGAACAGTACTGAATGTCGAGGTAGGAGTGGCATTCAAAACTCATTTGGCTAAAAAATCACAATATACTCAGAGTATATTGTGATTTTTAGCCAAATCAGTTTTGAAGGCCGCTCCTACCTCGACACCGGCCTGTGGGTGGTTATGTAGACTGTAACGGTTGTGTATGTTCGTCAGTACTGTTCCTGTAGTTATAGTAGGCTATACATATTTGTGACTTCCTATACTCTGTATCAGTCCTTCGTCAATGGCTTGGAAATAAAGTCGAAACCGGTCAGGACCTACACCCTGTCTCTAATTTTTTCACCTGTGGTAATGTGTGATACATACATATATATAATTATACATACATATATATATATATATATATATATATATATATATATATATATATATATGTGTGTGTGTGTGTGTGTGTTGTGTGTGTGTATAATCACATATACAAAGACAAATATAGTCAGGATCACTCCTAGTGCTTCATTTCCCCAGTGGGGAATCTGCAAACGATTCATTCAACTGTAGTTCTTTCATTATACCAGTACAATAGTCAGTTCCATAAGAAAGACAACACTGAACATTACCCAAAGTGCACTCGCAAGATGGTCAATACCAGTAGGGTAGTTCGCGAATAGTAACCATATCTGATTCTCAAAGATAAAACGTTTGTTCTGGTCAATATTTAGATGAAATGAAATGACGGGAAAAAAAAAGAGCCACTGTCAAACACCGTTGATGAATGCATTGAGCTCCTCTGGAACAAATCCATCCATCAGGATTTATTATGCTGCTATTGCTCTTATATGGTGTATTTTTTTGCAGTGCTCCTCTATAAAATAAATATATTTAATGGACAATTTTTAAATTGATCTGATGCATTCAAAGCGCTCATGAAGTAAGGCAAAAAAAGATTCATCCACATTTTTCACCAACAATAGGTTCAGTACCAAGTTTGGCAGCGTTATACCGTCGCTACAATAACGCTAGAAAACTTAAAAGACAAATGATTCGTGTTAGCCAAAAAAGCACAAGCAGTGAAGACTACATTCAAGAAGCAGTCAGCAACAAAAAATAGCCGATGCTGCCGCATTCATTTCTCTCGTGCTACGTGGGTCTTCCAAATTCTCATATCGGAACAAAAACACATATTGCTCCGATAGGGCCTATTAGTAAAACGAAACAATAAAATAATTGTTTCAAGGTTTTTGTCACATGATATATCTTTCACAATTTCGACGAACGGCTAAAGAATGTGCCAATGATTCATTAGTTGGCAACACTACCATAAACACGCCCTTGGGCGGGACTAAAATTCGTATCGGCTGCGTAAAACGTTTTGACGATTCGTCAGCACTCGCTGATAATTACACAACAGTTTTACTTTCTTTCCCACATATCAATGTTGTCTTATATAAAGAAAGTATTGAGAGTATAATAAGAGAATAATCTCTAGCATGTTTCGCGTCATGAATTCACGAAAGCGACTGGCGAGACAAACTTTCTGAAAACTGGACTTTCACATCAGGATTAAAGTTTTAAAAGGAAAATGTGGTTTTTCAATTAAACTAATTTAAAATACTTTATGGAACACTTAGATTAGTATAATGATAGACTGCAAGACATAATATCCTTTTATTCAGTAAAATGATTACCGGTTTCGGGCCAAGCTCACCATCATCACGTCTGGCAACAAAAACACGGGAAGAAACAACAAAAACACGGTTAGAAAAATGGAAAAATCGCCAAAAACATGTACGAACATTGGAATGCGGTAACAGAAAAACGAGGGTTAAAATATGGTAATGTACAAGCATAAAAAAACGAAACAAAGCAAAACTAGATTATGTTAATACCTGCAACATTAAAATACACACTTAAAATTCCAAACGGCATTTCTGTGGGCCTCTAGTTGTCACTGAGGGAATCTTTCAATTTCAAAGTGTAGATAGAGGCTTAGCATTATAGTCAGCCGGTGGCCGACGGGCTGTGGGAGCCAAGCACTGTAGAGAACGGAATGAGAATTTAAGCACAGCGGTGATCACCACTTTTTGCATGATAAAGTTTTGACACTGGATGGTGGTTTTGCTGAAAGCCTCTTTGTTCTAATGGATTTTCCAAGATCTTCAAACCACCGCCCATACAAAATGAGTATGTGAATTTTTGTCACTTGTACATGCGTGAAATTTTCTATATTCACAGACATTAAGCCCCAAATATAACTTCTACCTTCTACTGACCACATATTCATATTCACACATTTATTGTGTGGCTGACCCTTTTCCGGATAACACACGAGTCGGAAAAGGTAACGGGATATTCTAAGAAAATATATCGACGCATTAAGGAAAGTTCACTACTGGAAAAAGCATGGTACCAAGTGTTCTGTCACATTATTTCAGCACCAAATAAAGCAATTTTGGAATTTTTCTTAATGGGATTTTGCAAGCAAATTTTCCGTCATGAGACTTTTAGATACGCTTATAACTGTACAGCGAATGATTCTTGAGGGGAGAACAGACGGCAACTGCGGTGAACGACTTCCGAACGCACTACAAATACAACCATAGTCTCCCGACCTCAAGCAACGAGTGCGTCACCGTCACATGTGGATCTGTCGTCTCGTCCCCTGCCGTCACTCATTCTCCTGAATCTCCTCGCTCACTCAGCCAGGATCCAGAAAAGATGAAGCTTAGTTGCGTCGTGGGCCAATTGCCTTACACGACAGAAACGTTTTGTGTGGACAACTTCGCAAGTCTTTCCCGACTGTTGTGATGCATATTCTTGAACCGTCTCGTATTTAACATCAGATATCGTTAAAAAAATATCACGCCGAAGAAAGTATTAAGAAGCCTTGCCCTTCCACAGAGTACGGCAGTAAAGTACTGCTAAAAAATGAAAATTAATTAGATTTGATCATTCTCCCGTCAGTAAAGTACTGCTAAAAAATGAGAATTAATTGGATTTGATTATTCTCCCGTCACAGTTGTCCTGGCTATGTAAACTCCAAAATTAACAATTTCAGTAAAAGAATGCCCTCGCACCTTCTCGAATTCTTAACACTCTTTAGGTTACGCCTGTCACCACAAAGCCTTTGATTCCGATGCAAGCGTAAAAAGTAATTATGAAGTTGTAGGAGGATTCGAACCCACATCCAGAGAATTTGAAAGAAGTCACGTTGACGATTTGACCACAAGAAAGACCTAGGTTCGATCCAGATGTAAGTCAGAAATTTATTTCTATTCCATACGTGACTGCCTGTTTATTACTTCTATCATATTCACCCAGAAGGGCAATTCGAATGAACTGCGGTTAACTGGATTACTGGTGGGTCAGGAAGTTGGGTAAAACTCGCTGGTAAGCTGAGCAGGAAGACTGCCCAGGTAAAAGCCTTAAGTAGAGCGATACTTAGGTCCCATCTTTTATGACCTTCAGTTGAAAGGCATGCGTTTGATCCTGATGTGTCATATATATATATATATATATATATATATATATATATATATATATATATATATATATATATATATATATATATATATATATATATATATATATATATATATATATATATATATATATATATATTTGTTCCGACACGACATACAAACCGTCGGTCCTTTACATTCGGAATTACTTACGACGAAGCTGGACACAGCCGTTAAACTCTTGAGCAAGGTGGTTAGGCAGTAACTACCGCCAGGTAGGCGGGAATACCCGCCTCCCCGGCCGGATGTGAAGTTGTAAACATTCCAGTTTGCTTTCGGCCGTCATGCTTTACTGGTCTGTCGAATCTCTCCGCCTGACTGCCGGTAAGCTCTTTATTATCCCGGTGGGATCTTTCAGTATTTTTGTGTATATATTACGTGTGTCTGATATTTATTAATACACATACCCACGATTTGTGATAGCCTTGCATAAGCCGTTGTTCTCTGCGTCAGCGTCTTAGGTTTGACGGCCAAGGGCGTATTTAGAGGGGCGTAACTGAGTGGTAATACTTCTCTTCCAGTTGCCCTTTATTTAGATGCTCAAGGCGTTCCCCTGTACGTTCGGAGATGTAAATTGGGACGTAATATCTTTGCACCCCTTCGGTAATTCTAAGTACTAGCTCCGTGTCTGTTTTTACCTTGGAAACTGGTTTTTTCTACACTTTTAGGGCTTCTGATACTGGCGGTGAGTTAGTTTGTTGTCGGCCAACCGTTATTTGCCCCCTAACTCTACTCAGCAGTAAAGGGGGCTGTGGGAATTCGGGGTTTTGGGTGGGGGAGAACACAGAAATAGAGCGGACATGTTTACGCTGAGGAGGCGCCCTCTGGAGGGGAAGAACGAGAGGGAGCCGTTCGCCAACTGGAGGGAGTTAAATGCATTTCGCCGTGTTTAGTACTGGCCTGGGGGTACCCATACGTTAACAAGTTATTACACTTGCCGGACGGGATATGAACCGTTCCAAACAGACGTACCCGTGCTCTGTCTTGTGAAGATCGCATATGGAAACCTCTTGTTGGATGGACGTCAGGGGTTAATTACATTTGTGCGACAAAAATTGAAGGCAAATCCATAATTAGCAATCAAAAAACTAGAAAAAGTCAAGTTAGATGGAAATCACTGCCACGGAGCTGCATCTACCCACCCCTTCAGTGATTGGGACATAAGAGTTCGCTTCCCTTCTTGGGCTCCCGCCCTCCGTGTACAAGGGCATGACTACTTCCTTCCTACTTGTGCTGAGTGTTGTTTTCGCCGCCTGCGCTATAGAGAGTTGCAGGCGCAGGCGGTTGGGCGACCTCTTCTAAGGGGCTTCCTCTCGCTGCGTAAGGCAGTTCCCCTCGTAGCAAGAGGAGTCTCCCTCTACTAATCATCTTTGCTTTTTCTTTCAGCTTTTTCTTTCAGGTTGACAGTGAGCATTGCAGGCACGGCAGTAGTTGGCTGGATATCTCAGGGGATATCTTGCATGGAGTAGTCCCGACGTTCATTCAGTGTTGCTTTGGGATTGACCACAGTACCTGGTTGGAATGGCATAGTTCCACGTCGGGATCGTTCCGACTCTGTTCTCACCAATGTGGATCGATCACTGTCATTGCTGGCTTTCATGTATGCTGTAGCACTGCCTCTGGCGTATCAGTGGTCCATCTGCTCTGGCGTATCAGTGGTCCATCTGCTCCTGCTGTTTCCTGTGTAATGCTTCTGTTAACTCGACAACAGTCTTTGAGCAGCTCTTTCTGGTCTCCTGCCGCAGCCGTCCTGATCATTCCTGTCACTGCTGGTGACATTCCTGGCCATTGCTGTAGTTCCTGCCTTCCGAACCGCTTCCGTAGCTCCTGCATCAGCTGGCCTGATCGTGCCTGCTGCTTCTCCTGATGGTAGTGTTCTGGGCCACTTCCTGCCTAGCTGTCCTGGAGGTTATGATGTCTGCCATCCTGTAGATGTTGGAGTGAAGGTGAAGGAAGTCGCCCTGTGGAAGTAACGTTCCTGGCCGTTGCGGTAACTCCTGCCTTCTGAACCGCTTCTGTAGCTCCTGCATCAGCAATCCTGATCGTGCCTGCTGCTTCTGGTGGTCATGTCCTGGGCCACTTCTGTTGTGACCCTGCCTAGCTGCCCTGGAGGTTACGATGTTTCGTGTCCACCATCCTGTAGATGATGTTGGAGTGAAGGTGAAGGAAGTCGCCCTGTGGAAGTAGCCGCCGTCGTCTTCAACTTATCTTCGATTTTGTTTTCTGCTGCCTCTTCCCTTCCTCTCGTGAGGTTCGAGGGGGCACCGGGAACCGGACAGACCACCGTCAGCCGCCCCCTAGATTCTGACCCCTTGTCGTGGGTAGGGGGCTTAGGGACCAGCAGAAGGGTCTTGACACCTGATTGGGATTCCTCTCCACTAGTCTTGAGACTCTGCTGCCGATCCAACTAAATTCGTCAGAACTATCTCTTCTTTCTAGAAATTTTCATTCTTACTACATCCTTCTCCTCCATGTCACATTTTTATTAACATTTTGGATTAATTATGTGGAATTTTCCACTTTTGCAAAAAATTTCGCTGCTTAGGTGAGTCTGAGAAGGGACCGTGTTTTGGGAGGGGTTGGCATCTGAAGCTAATTGTGGGAGTTGTGGTGGTTAAGTCACCACCTGACATGGTTTGGACCCAAGAGGTAGTGATGGGACCCTCCCATTGCTATCTTGAGGGCGGAACCATCTCAGGCATCAGCCCATCGGAATCCAGGGGGCTGGTGTTTGGGATGGGACTCTGGCTTTTGTCCGGAAGCCCACCAACATGCTTGAGTGGGGGGAGTCGGTCCCCATTGGTGGGGGCAGAGCTCTCAGCAGGCGGATAGGCTTATACCTGGGCCACTGAAAGCGTGTTGGTGCTATCCCGTCAGGGTAGGGTATGGGGTGGACCATTGGGAGTCAACTCTCACTTGTGCCATTGGCGGAGAATCCCAATACCTGACTGATCCACGGTGCCTTCTTGATATAACCAAGCAGTATATAAAATGCTCTCTCAAAATGGATTTGGCCTCATGTATTCCCTCCCCCTGGATCTGGCGACTTACTGGCACGGGAAACTGGTTTAAACTTATGGATTCTGGCGTGATCCGACATGGACACTGAGCTCGACCATTGGACTAACCCAGACTCACGAGACACCAGGGAGGTATCAAAACTGGTGGAATTGACTTAGATAGAGTGCTCTATTGCACTAACATTAGCCTATCATTGGACTATGAATGCTTGTTCAGTGTAGCCAAGCAATTTGGAAAAGTAGAAAGAATAAAATTGAATCTAGAAAAAGACAAGCGGACTTTTTCTGCTTATATTAAATTCTCTTCTTCCCAGGAAGCATATGAGGCTCAGAAGAAATTACATGGCCATGTCCTCAACGATGCAGTACTCAGCACGAAGGTGTTTTCAGTGAGAAATGTGAATGATGATCTATTTGATTTTGTACCAAAGGATGAAGAACATGGATCAGTCCCATGCAGCAGAACACTCCCCCCCTTTTGGCATGTTGCTAGCTTTAAGGAGGGAAGGGATAATCTCATAAAAGGTGCCGAATGCATTGAGAACAAAGTTGGTACTATCCCCATCGGAAATTTGAAAAGGTATGGGAAGAACTTATTAATAAAAGCAGGAAACGAGACTAACAGTATTGTTAACCAAATTCAAACCACCTGAAGATGGGAATATTGAACATATTTCATCCCATAAATTCTTTAACACTTTAAGAGGGGTGGTATACTCTAGAGATCTTCATGCCTTTAATGAGGAGAGATTCTCCAACGATGCCCCCTTGCATATACAAGTTAAAAACTGGGAGGCGATGCAGCCATCCTACTAACCTTCTCCTCTAGTTATTTACCTGACACCTCATCATTGCGGCCACGAAAGGATGCAGGTAAAAAATACAAACGAAGCCAAAACAATGTCGTAAATGTTTGAATATGGCCATATTCAAATCTCATGTATTAATAAAAAGATGTTCTGTATGCTCTGTAGAGCACGACAACCCTGAGTGTGAAGCAGCCCGGTACTGTTTTCAGTGCAAGGCGACCACACTCAAATTCTAGGACCTGCCCCAGGCACAGGTTCAAGAAGAAGTGCTGGCAGTGGCAGACAATGAACACATCAGCCTTAGTGCAGCAAAGCGGGTGGTAATGGCAGCAAACAAAAGTGCCAACTCCACTTATGCTTCTGTCATAAAACTTGATGAAAAATTCTAATAAAGCAAAGCCTCCAATAACATCTACTAGATAGGCTCTGGAAACCTGCTTCTACATCGAACCATAAACAATAATCAGAACCCTGAATCACGAAGTACTTTGAAGCCTAGTCCAAACACTGCACTTCAAAAGCATGGACAATCTATCACCACAAAGTGGAAATCAAAATAAAGGCAGGAAAATCAGCACCCAAACAAAGCTTGCAAACATATTCTGAAAATTCCCAAACAAAAAGAATCAAAGGAACAATCCCAAATAGATAGAGCAAACTTCTAACCCATCAATCGTTACACCACTAACAAAAATAATAATAAAAGCTGCTTCCAACTACCAAGAAACGCACAAGAACACATCCCCAGTGATGAGGTTTTATAATAAAAACATCAAATGGGTTCAGTGTTTTGGAAGAGATCTCCCCACCCAGAAAGGTGGTTCCAAATGTAGTATAAAGCCCAAAAACAGGTGAGTGCAATTACCAGTCATGCTGTCCTAAGACTCAAATAGGAGCAACAACAATATTCAGAAGACCAGTGAACACCCTGACCATCAAAGGCATAACAAAAATCTGATGGTCAACCAAAAACCCTTGACACTTTAACAGATGAAAAGGGATCAAAAAAACCACCTCTGATAAAGGAGAATTTTCCTCTCCAACCTAGGATCAGTACTTCCCTCCAGTGAGTGGGAAGTAGTACTTTTAACACCTTTTTACATTCACTTGCTCGACATCCTTCAGTGGAACTGCAAAGGTCTCAGAGCCCGTTCTGAAGATCTTAAAGTTTTAATGAATGAATTCAATCCAGGGATCGTATGCCTGCAAGAAACAATGATAGGAAACTCTCCTTACAACCCTGGACTAAATTATGCCATGTTTAAATCATATCCCCAGTTGGTGATCGTGCTCATGGAGGTGCTGCAATTATTATTAATAAATCTCTGCAGCACTCCACAATACAACTAAATACAACTCTCCAAGCTGGTTGCTATTGTCTGCCATCTTGGAAAAGAGGATCACGGTCTGCTCACTATACCTCCCACCAGACCTTTCTTTTAACATTGGAGATATTCAGTCCTTGATTAACCAACTTCCAGCTCCTTTTTCTTCTAGCTTAGGTGATTTTAATGCCCACAACCCCTTTGGGGAAGTCAGTTTTTAGATAGTAAAGGGAAAATAATTGAGGACCTTATTGACAGGAATGATGTTGCACTATATAATAATGGGTCAATGACCTTCCACAATATTCATCATAATCATCTTTCTGCACTGGACCTTAGTATTTCTTCAACAAATATCCACCTTGACTTTAACTGGTCTGTTAATGAAGATTTAAATGGCAGTGATCATTACCCGATCCATTTGAAATATGCTGTAAATGCTCCATCTGAAACATTACCTAAGTGGAAGGTAGAGGATGCTGACTGGGACAAGTTCAGTCAAGGAGTCAATCTAGATAAGGAATTTGAGTCCTTTCATTCTCACCTGGATGCCTATGATTACTTTATTGAATCTACTTTGAAGAGTGCTGAAAGCTCGATTCTCAAAGACAAAAGGTAAACCTCGCAGACCTGCAGTTCCCTGGTGGAATAAGACATGTGGTACTCTGAGAAAAAGTGACTAGGAAATGCTACAGACGTTACAAAACTAGTGGCTCCCCTCAGTCTAAATTAATCTATAAACGTGCTTTAGCCAAGCAGCGGCGTTTTATAAGAAAGCCAAAAGAGAATGTTGGCTTTATTATATCAATGGAATCAAACTCCAAAACTCCATTGAGAGTGGTGTGGCGCAAAATTAGGAAACTGAGTGGAAAATTTGTTGCGCCACCATTACCCTCATTAAAAATCAATGACACTCTGATCACAGAGCCCACTGAAGTTGCCAATGAGCTGGGAAAACACTTTTCTAAAGTTTGCAGCCCTGAACAATTATTCTCCAGAATTTCAAAGAATTAGGAATTCTGAAATGACTCTGAAATTTGATTCGGGAAAATCTGAACCATACAACCACAATTTTCCCTAAGAGAATTTCGTGAAGCACTCTCTTCAACTGAATCCACAGCTCCAGGGAGGATTCAATTTTATATGAAATGCTGAAACACCTCCCAGATGATGCCAAAAATATTTACTCAAGATTATAAACAAAATATGGGAAACTGGAATTTTGCCCAAGGACTGGAAAATATCCATAATTGTCCCTGTAAAAAGCCTAATAAAGATGCTTCCCAAGCCACCAGCTATAGACCAATAGCTCTTACCAGCTGTGTTTGTAAGCTGATGGAGAAAAATGATAAACACTAGATTAGTTTGGCACCTGGAAACCAAAGGATTACTATCTCCATTTCAATTTGGTTTCAGGAAAAATCGTTCCACCCTTGATCCTTTGCTGAGGCTGACCAATCAAATCCAGCAAGGATTCGCCAAAAGTGTCAGACCATTGGCATTTTTTTGACCTGGAGAAAGCATATGACACTACCTGGAGAATTGGCATCTTAAAACAATTGCACAAAATGGGCATATGTGGAAGAATGATTAAATTTATATATTCCTTTTTAACAGAGATTTTTTAGGTTAGAGTGGGCAACACACTCTCCCAACCTTTTATGCAGGAGGAAGGTGTTCCACAAGGAAGTGTGTTAAGTGTGACACTTTTTCAGTTGCAATAAACAGTGTGATTGAAAAATATCATCACCTGTTAAATGCTCGCTTTTTGTTGATGACCTTGCAATATACTGCACAGGATATGATGCCTCGTCTGTATGTAAACATTTGCAAAGGTCTGTTAATGCTATTACAAAGTGGGCTGATGAGAATGGTTTTAAATTCTCCTCTTCCAAAACAGTTTCTGTAAGATTTACTAGGTGCCAGCGTGTGGAAGAGGTTCCCACACTTAGTTTAAAAGGATCCATCATTCCTTATGAAAAGGAAGTTAAATTTTTGGGAATGACCATTGACCAGAAATTGACATGGGCCAGCCACATAAATGCCTTAAAGACTAATGTTAAACAATCTCTCAATATTTTAAAGGTTGTCTCTGGATTTAGTTGGGGAGCTGATAAAAAATCCCTTCTGAGACTGTATGACTCTTGTGTCGATCTAAGCTAGACTATGGCTGTCAGATTTATTCCTCAACCTGTAAAACCAAGCTAAAGGAACTGGATGTTGTACACAACATGGGGTTGAGAATATGCTCAGGGAGCTTTTAGAACTTCGCCTGTTGAAAGCATTTATGTCGACACAGATCATTTACCCCTTGATCTAAGAAGGCAAGAGCTAGGGTTAAGATACATGGCTAGAATTAAAAGTGCTCCCAAAAATCCCTCCTTCCAAGTGCTGAAGGAAACAGACTCTCGGGTTTTTCTGGTACAAGAGCTTCTAAACCATTCCAAATTAGACTGAATGAGGATGTTAGGAATAATCACCTTAAATCCCAGAAAGTCCTGGAAGTAGAATATCCTGTAAATCCTTCCATGGCTTATCCCAGAAGCATCAATATGTAAAAAACTGTTTAACAAAAAGGACTGCACTGAGGAAGAGATTAGGGGAAATTCTTAGAGCATGATGTTACCCATACTAATTTTACAAAAATTTATACAGATGGATCAAATTCAGATAGTGGTGTTGGCTGTGCTGTTATCCTTGGTGATACAGCGTACACAGCTAAACTACCTGACTTTGCATCAATATTTACTGCCGAACTAACAGCCATAGTGTCTGCCCTAGATTTAGTTTTTCAAAGTAGTGACTCTAATTTTGTCATATACTCAGACTCTAAAAGCACCTTAGAAGCTATTGAAAAATTTAATAGCTTTCATCCATTAATTCAAAAAGTTCAGGAGTGGCTTTTTCATTTGTATATTGTCGACGTAAATCAGTCTGTTTCTGTTGGGTCCCTTCTCACGTGGGGATTTGTGGAAATGAGATGGCAGACAGGGAAGCGAAAGCTGCTAGTATTTTATCAGAAACCTCTTTCAGAAAAGTGCCTCATACAGATCTAAAAGGTCCCATTAGATCTTATGTTTTAAACAAAATGGCAAGAAAGGTGGACTTCTCCTTCTTGCCAATAATAAGAAATATAGAAAAATTAGGGATAATGTATATTGTCGTGGTCTTTCGTCATTCCAGCTTGACAGACGAACAGAGGTTATTTTAACGAGATTAAGGATTGGGCACACTCGCCTGACCCATCAGTTTATTTTTGAAGGAAGCAGCCCTCCAGAGTGTGCTTACTGTGACGAGACACTAACAGTGGAGCACATTCTGGTGGTCTGTCCCAGATATTTTAACCAAAGAGAGAGATATTTTAGGGTAAATCCTGTCTGATATTTTGGGAGATGAAGCAGATATTTCTGCTATCATCTCTTTTTTAAAGTGTATTAAAATTTTTAATAATATTTAATTTTATTTAATAATTTATTACATCACATAGAATTTTAATGACATTAATTTTTTTATATATAGCACATCATTTATTAAACTTCATTCCCTTATTTATTGGTCACATCACTTCATTTTAACCATCTTAATCATTTCACATGAATTCATAACTTTAACATAATTTATTTTCTTTCCATTACGGCACTGAATGGCCTTGTTGGCCCCAGTGCCTGGGCTTTTGCCCTAAATATCATACATCCATCCATCCATTCATACTGCCGAAGTTTGCTAATGACCATTTGTTATCAGAGTGCCAGTTACCTTCATCAATACAATTATTTTCATTAACTTCAACCTCTGAAAAAGAAACATGGACTTTAACCTCTGAAAAAGAAACAGTGATTATTATTATTATTAGCAGACTTCCCAATAGTCCCTATGGTAGCCATGGGAGCCATCTTATCCCGCTCCCTATACGCCTTCAGCATATTTATGTGGCATAGTTGGGATAGTTTCCTCCTCTCGGGAGTTTCTATTAAATAATTTACAGGACTAATTTTTTTCAAAATTTTCCAGGGGCCAGAGAAAGATGCCTTCAAAGGGTTACCAATAATGGGTAGAGGCACCAACACCTTATCGCCCATAGCGAAATCACGTTCCTTAGATTTACGATCAAAGAAAAATCTCATCCTTGTTTGACTTTTCAACATATTTTCCCGGGCAAACTTCCATGTCTTGGTCAATTTGTCCCCAAGATTCGACACACAATCCAACAAATTAATGTGAGGGACGTCTGCCTCCCATGATTCTTTAACGACATCAAGAGGATCATGAACACAGTGACCAAAAATGAAATTAAAGGGTGAAAAACCTAAGGACTGACTTGGTGTTGATCGAAATGCAAACAACAAATATGGCAACTCCCTGTCCCACTCCGAACCATGACTTAGGCAATACTTTATCATCATCGATTTCAACGTCTGATGAGACCTCTCCAAGGCTCCCTGACTCTCCAGATGATATGGAGAAGAGGTTACATGCTTAATATTTAATTCAGCCATTTTATCCCTAAAATCATTACTAATAAAATTAGTTCCACAATCTGACTGAATTATTTTGGGCATGCATGGTAAAGAACCTCAATTAATACCTCCACAATCTTAGCACTCTTAATACTACGTAACGGTCTAGCCTCTGGATAACGAGACATCCCACCTTAAATGGTAAAAATATATTCATTACCAAGAAACTGGCAAAGCAGTCCCTCAGCGTCTATGATGACTTCCTTGAATGGTTCCGAGACAACAGGGATGGAAACAATGGTGCTTTCGGAAAGAGTTGGTCAGGCATGCCAACCCGTTGACAGACATCACAACTCTTCACATATTTCTTGACGTCTGCCTTCACCTTGGGCCAAACATATCCCGCAAGCAATTTTCGCGTCGTCTTGTGAATACCAAAATGCCCTGCCAAGTCATTCTCATGGGCTAACGACATTAAACCTCTCCTGTAATCAAAAGGAACCATTATACAAAATATACAAAATATTATTAATAATCTTAAATTTAGCTTGTCAAATCTGAGATCTCACCTGCCTCAATAGGAGATTTGCAGAAGTCCTTCTGAGCTTTAACTTCAGCAGTCCAATTCAATTTATCTTTACCTATACTAATATCCCCAAAACTACATTACTACTACGGTCTAAACTACTTAAATCTACGTTTACTGGTGACTCTGCAGCGTGAACAAGTGCAGACCAAGAACGAGTGACAACATAAATTTCGTTCTTGGGACTAATTAATATTGGACAAGATTTATTTTCAAAGGCCACATCATTTCCAATGACTATATCAATATTCTTCACGGGAAACTTTCAACCACGGCCAATTTAATCGTTCCCGTAAAAGAAGGACAATCCAAAGCACAACTTTCAATTGGATAAGACTGTACCGTATCTGGAAAACCCGACAATAGCACAAGTTCTTTGTGCCCACCAACAAAACCCTGTGGCAAAGCCTCTCGTAAGATCAAAGATTGTGGGCTCCGTGTGCGAAAATTCATCAACTTCTTACAGGACCCATCAACCACAGCGACACTGCCAAGAGACACAGAACGAGAAAAAGGCTTCAGGGATTCCATGTCAGACAGTCATTGGTCGGCTGTCTTTGTCGAATTAGAGTCTCGGTCCCTCTTTTTTCCCACTCCCATTACAGGCCTAGCATTGCCTTGCTGGGACTTCTGGAAGGCATAACACCTGCTTTTAACATGCCGACTCTTTTTGCAGAAGAAGCACGATACTGACTTAGCCTTCTCTGGGACATAGTTATTAACCTTATTATTATTACACTTGTTGGGAGGAAAATATTTATTAGAGCTACCAGCTTTGTTACCCCTATTATTATTACTGTTATTACTACCATTAGTGGACCTATTATAACCAGTATTATTCCAACCAGTTCTTTCCCAACCAGGCTTCATATTGGAGGACATGCCACCTAACTCATTTTTGTGGGACAGGTGGTACTCATCACTGGCAATAGCCACCTCTTGTAGAGTATCAAATTTTAATTCCTCTATATGAACCTTCAACTTGTCTGGAACACACCTTTTGAATTCCTCTACCAACACTAGCTCTTTCATTTTTTCAAAGTCGTCAACTTCCTTAGACTTGAACCAATCCTCCGCAGATTGCCTTTTCCCTCACGCAAACTCTACGAAGGTTTGATCTTTCGCCTTTTGTAAATTTCTAAAGCGTTGACGATACGCTTCAGGGACCAACTCATTCGCCTTCAGAACAATCGATTTAACACTGTCGTAATCTGAAGACAATTCCTCATCAAAGGTAACATAAACTTTCTGCCCCCTACCTAGCAGTTTGCTCTGTATAAGAGTAGTCCAAAATTCTTGTGGCCAACCCAACGTAGTCGCAGTTCTTTCGAATTAAACGAAAAATTCCGCAACATTACATAACTGGAAATTCGGAACAAATTTAAAAGCCTGCGCCAAATTGATTGTAAAACTTACCAACCTATCTGGAGTTAGGGAAGGAGCTGAAAAACCTGTTTTTCATGTCTCCCTTTCAAACTGCCTCTCCTTCTCCCTTCATCAGCCATAAATTTTTCCAAATTAAATTCTAAAGTTTTTAATTCAATTTGTTTGCACAATAACTCTACAGAAGGTGCGTCCTAAAACTGTTTAACTCTTTCACCACCTGATCCCTTTCCAGGTTTTATATATTCATAAACCTGAAGCAGCAAGAGACCCTTTCTGATTGACACCGGATATTCAATTTTCAAAATAATAAATGTCTACCTGTTCTAACTCAGGCTTATTTAACTCAGCCAACCTTTCCTGCAACCCTCTCACTCAGGAGCTCATTAATATCCAACGTAGACATGATTGACAATTTACACTAATAATCTTCACTAAAACAACACGGCTAATGCCAAACCAAAAGTAAAAAATTTTAAAAAGTAAATTGTATTTTTCCTAACTATACAAACACGAGGTCCTTTACAATAGGGATTACTTTCAGGCATAGGCTGGAAGCAGCCGTTGAACTTCAAACAAGGTGGTTAGGCAGTTGACTACTATCCGGGAGGTGGGAGTACCGCCTGCCCGAATGTAAACATTCCAATTTGCCTTTTGGGCCAGGTATCAGATTGAGGGGTGGCATGAGGTGGGCATAAAGTGTAAAGGACCTCGGGTTTGTATAGTTAGGAAAAATACAATTTACTTTAAAAACTGTTATTTGTTCCGACACAATAAACAAACCCTCGGTCCTTTACATTAGGAGACTTACTGATTGGAGGGAGGAATCTGATTAAGTCTCTATGAACTGATTGGAGTTCACCACCTTGTCTTCCCTTCCTGGTTGTGAGAGCGAGGAAGGGAAAAAACTGCCTCTGACAAAAGATCGGGTTGTAAGAAACGCAGGATCATTTGTCAGACTTCTGGGTCCCTTTGCATGAAAGAGGAACATGTCAGTTCATGCAAAGTAGGCTAGGAAGAACTTGGCGTCGGATGACATAAAGGCAAATACAAGCATTGGGTTTGTTTTATAGTCATGGTCTCCTTCCCCCCCCTTGAAAGAGGAAGGAGTGGATTGCTTCTATCAACCTGAACGGAAAAATAGAACAGGAGCTCCCGTTGGGTGCTTACCTTCATCGACCGCCAGATCCAGCTTGCAACGGCACGTCCGCTCCCTGCCCGTGGGAAGAGAGCCAGGATGCAGAGAAAGAAGAGAGGCCAGTCACTCCACATTCATTCTCCCAATCACAACCGGACAACTTAGGCGAGATGCAACTTGTCCTGTTAGAGGAACCAGGCAGCCACACAACCCAAGGAGCAGCCACCACAGGACCCAAGAGAAAAAGTGTCCAAGGTGAAAGTAGTCTGCTGGGACCACACCCCTGCCTTCAGCACCTGTGACACCGACATATCCTTCCAGAATGCGAGGGACGGACCAATGCTGCGGACCTCGTGAGCTCCTCGGACAAAGCATACCGGTGTCGTCTTCTCCTGCAGCAGAGTATGCTCTCCTTATCGTCTCACGAAGCCAGAAAGAGATGGTGTTCTTGGACACTTCTTTCTTGGTCGAGCCAGTACTAACAAAGAGTCGTCGACACTCAGGCCGGAGGTGTCGAGCCTCTTCAGATAGTGCCGCAGCACTCTAACAGGACACAGTAGCATCTCGTCTGGTTCATTAACTACAAAGTCCTCTAGGGAGGGGATCGTGAAGGACTCGAACCGTGCATCAGGGACTGAAGGATTCCGAGTCTTTGCTATGAAATCCAGGACAAAATCGAGCTTAACTGATCCCCATCCCCTCGAGTGTTTAGCATCAAAGGAAAGTCCATGAAGTTCGCCAACTCTCTTCACCGATACCAGGGCCAGCAGGAAGATGGTCTTGAGGGTCAGATCCCTGTCTGACGACTCTTGTAAAGTCTCAAACGGTGCACGAGTCAGGCTCCTTAGAACGAGTCGCATCCCACGCAGGGGCCTGAGATCCCTGGGTGGGCAAGACCTTCAAAGCTTCTCATTAGTAGAGATATCTCGAAAGAGGAGAGATGTCTACTCCTTCAGCCATAGACTAGGCCGAGTGCGGCACGGTAGCCTTTCACGGCTGAAACGGAGAGGAAGCTTCTCTCAGCGAAGGAAGACGAGGAAGTCCGCGACCTGCTGAATAGTAGCTCTGACCGGAGAGATACCCTTTGTCCACAACACCAACCACAGAAGACGGACCACTTTCCCCTGGTATACCACTGCCTAGGATCATCTGAGGTATCCTGCCATCTGTTGCTGCGTGACGCGAAAAAAGCCTCTCGCTTGCAGAGATGGTGGATAACCTCCAGCTGTGAAGACACAGGGAATGCACTGCCAGGTGGAACCGCTCAACATAAGGTTGACTCAGCAGGTTGGGCCAGGGGGGAATCTCTCTCGGTGCCTCAGAGAGGAGAGCTAGCAGGTCCGGATACCAAAAGGCCTGGGGCCATTTGGGTGCCACCAGAATCATTCTGAGATTCGGGCTGATCATCACTCGGCTGATCACTCGGCGAATCAGACAGAACGAGGGAAAGGCATATACGTCGAGGTTGTCCCATGTGTCCGGCATGACAGAACAGAAGACCTGGAGCTTTTCTGTTGTGCCGGGTGGCGAACAGATCGATGGCTGGGCGCCCCACAGGTTGAACAGCCTTCCTGCTATCTCCTGGTGGAGGGGACCATTCAGTCCCTACCACCTGGTTCTGGCAGGCTGAGCTTGTCTGCCACGAAACTCCTCTTGCCTGGAACGTACCTGGCTGACAGCTCTACCGAGTGAGTCGTGGCCCACTCGTGCACCTGCATTGTCAACTGATGAAGCTGGTGGGACACCAGGCCTCCCTGCTTGTTGACGTATGCCACTACCGTGGTATTGTTGCTCATCAGTACCACGGAGTGTCCCATCACTCGATTCCGGAACTCTTGGAGGACCAGGAAGGCCGCCTTGAGTTCCAGGATGTTGATGTGAAGGCGCTTGTCATCTCGGTGCCACACTCCCGAAGTCAGCAACTCCTCCAGGTGTGCGCCCCATAACTCGGTCGATGCATCTGAGAACAGAAGCATGTCCGGAGGGGGAGTTTGCAGGGATACTCCTATCAAAAGGTTCCTGACGTCTGACCACCAGTGAAGGTCCTCCTTCACCTCCTCGGAAAGAGGGATGAGGAAGGACTGGGGGTCTCGGGACTGGGACCAATACTCCTTTAGTCTCCACTGAAGAGACCGCAGGTAAAGACACCCATGAGGTATTAGCTTCTCCAAAGACGACAGGTGACCAATGACAACTTGCCATTGCCGGGCTGGCTGCTCCTGTCGTGACAGGAACAGTTGTGCTGCCTGCCTGAACTTGCTGATACGAGAGTCCGAGGGAAAGACTTTCGACTGCCACCATGTCTATCAGCATGCCCAGGTACTTTATTGTCTGCTTGGGGGTGAGATCTGACTTCTCGAGGTTTACCACGATCCCTAGATCCCGGCAAAACTCGAGGAGCCGATCCGTCCTGTAGTAACTGCGAGCGAGAGCCCGCCAGGACTAGCCAGTCATCGAGATACCTCAGCAGACGTATCCCGTGCGAGTGGGCCCAAGCTGACACGGGAGAGAAGACTCTCATGAACACCTGGGGAGCGGTCGAGAGCCCGAAGCAAAGTGCCCTGAACTGGAGGACCATCTCCCCGAGGACTGGAAATACGCATCCTTCAGGTCCACCGTAAGCATGAAGTTGTTCTCCCTGATGGAGGCCAGCACGGATTGCGCTGTTTCCATTGTGAACCAAGTTTGGCGAATGAAACGGTTCAGGGGAGAGAGGTTTATGACTGGTCTCCATCCCCCTGAGGCTTTCTCTACGAGAGAGATACAGCTGTAAAAGCCTGGAGACTGGTCCGACATGACTTCTACAGCACCCTTGCTCAGCATGGCTTGCACTGGCTTGCTGTAGCGCAGTGTCCTTCGAAGATCCTGGTACATAAGTTTGGAGATGGACTGGAGAGTAGGGGCCAGGGAGGCCGAGACTTGAAGGGTAGTAGATATCCCTCCTGAAGGACATCCACTATCCAGGTCTCGGCTCAGTGTTGCTGCCATGTTGCCCAATGGCTCGACAGGTACCCACCCATCTTTGGCAGCTGTTGGGGGGGAATGCTGCCCCTAGCATTTCCCCTTCTTCTTCCCTTTGCCCCCCTTTACCAGCTTGGAAAGTGGGCTGAAAAGGGCGGGAGGGACCCTCCCTTCTCGAAGAAGGAGGAGGCTGGGTGTTTCCCTGGGACCCCTTCGAAGACTGGGACTTCTTAGGGGCCGAGGAAGTACCAGCCTGGCCCGAAGACCTGGCTGCAGTGGAATGCGAAGACCCGGAGGTCTTAGCCACTGCCTGGTGGACAAGCTGGTCACTGTCATCGCCCCAGCGTTTGTCTACCATGGCATCCACCAACTCTCTGACTCGGGACCTACAGACCTGGAGAAGCGAGAGAGAACGGCATCTCTCTGCGTCAGAACCAGGTTTGCCCACAGGTTCGCAGTCTGGTGGGTGAGGTACCGATAGCCCACCCCCAGACTGGCCCAGGTCTCCCAAAGGCAGAGTTCTCCCAGGCAGCGGCACAGATGGTGAGAGTCAGAGCAGCCGAAACCTGGGATATCCAGGTATATATATATATCATAGGCATATATATATATATATATATATGATATATATATATATATATATATATATATGTTACTGATATATATATATATATAGTATATATAATGCGCCAGGTAGATAAACCTTCAATATTATAAACCTATAAACAGTATATATATACTATATATATATATATATATATATATATAAGATATATATATATATATATATAGATATAAATATGTGATGTCCTGATACAACTATATATACGCCTATATAAACCCGATATATATAATGATATATATATATATAGTATATATATATATATATAGTTATATATATATATATATATATATATAGATATATATATATATAAACGATATATACACATATATATACCACTGGAGTAATGTCTTATGTGGATGTTTTCTGTAAAGGCTTTTTATATATTCTCCTTGTATTTGAACATGTTCCATTGCTCAGGGACCAGGAACAACACTGTTTATTCAGGTGTCAGGTGTGTGACACACGCCCCCTGTAAGCGTTGGGCAAATTTGTTTCCGTATCTACTTAAGCTGTCAAAAGGGATATGGGATGACAGGTTTTTGATAACAGTGGCTGGTCTAAAAGTTTGTTGTTTGGACAAGTGTTAAGACAGGTTTATCAACATTAACTAAAGATATGAGATTTCTGACAAAGCTGAGATAGCAGTCAGGCAGAGAGCCAGTGAACAATTCCGTTGTTTATTTTCTACAACTCCAGGGTCAAAAAAATTGTTTATTCCTTTCTTTTTTTCAAGGAAGATTCCCAGGACCCATTTAAAAAAATGCCTAACTGGCACTGTTTATTCTCATTTCAACAGCCGATTGTTCAGTCCAGACAGAGAATCTGTAGAGTTTGGGGTTTGTACTCTCTAATACTCTCCTCAGAAAAAGCCTAAAATTTTATAAGTGTTTGTAATAGTTTTATCAAAAATTGTTCCCTTTCTAAGGTCTGAAAATATGAAAAGTTTATTAGTGAATATTTCAGGAAAATACATAGAATGTGTGTTTTTCCGCGAAATTTACAAAGGTTCTCACAATCTTAGTGAAAGGTAAAGGGGTTTTTGTAAAAACATTATTTTTACAGTTCCAAAATAAGAGTACTGAGAGTATTTTGAAAAGTAAATTATTTGAATCAAAAAACCTTTGTTTCCATTTTATTCGTACATCATGTTTTTGAATTTTTTTGTGTGTTCTTGTATGTTTGCATTTTCCCATCGTGTTCTGGACCTTTACAATTTTATAATTGTACTTACAAACTTTTGTGTTGGGATTTAACATTTATTTGTTTAACAGTTTACAAATTTTTATACTTTAACATTGCATACCTTGATTCCTGATTTACATTTGTTAAGATTTCCTTTTCAAACCTTTAGTAATTCAATAGCCTCTGAATTCTGCTTGAATAACATAATTTCTTGATAAAGTTTTGTGTTAATCTTGTTTAAGAATTAATTAAATCTTGTGTTGTTTTGTAGTAATGCTAAATTTTTCAGATTGTGAATTCTAATTATAAATTTTGAAAACTTAAAATAAAATTTTGTATTTTAAAATTATTAAACACAGTGTTTCAATTGTTGACCATCAGTGAATGGGGAGTTATTTATCTGTTAATAAGGCTAAGATTATAAACATGTTTTGTTCTATTGAGTTTACTGAAGTGAATTAAGAGAGCAGGGAAAACGATTATAGTTGTTTGATGGAGTGATGCCCTTAATATCTAGTATATTCTAATAGGCCTCACACATAACATTAAACTTAATTTGGTTTTTCAAACGATAAGTAAGTTTTAGATGGAACCTCGTTACCACTATGTGTGTTCAGTTGTAATTTTATTGTTGAGGGTTCAACCTGGCAGACCCAGTGAGGTAAATTTTTGGATTTTGTGGGTCTAGTTGTGTGATAACCAGGTACTTGGTACACTTAGAAAGATATGATAATTATATATATAATATATATATATATATATATATTAGAACCATATATATACATAAGAAGGATTATTAGTATATCTATATCCTGTATATCCTCGGAATTAAAATGCTTGTATATTTATATATGTGTATAGTCTGTATATATAGCCTATATATATAGAAAGAAATTGTATATAACACTATTTATATATATACTAAAAAGAGTTATATACTATATCATGTCATATATATATATATATATATAGCACTAACTAGATACAGTATATATGATACAATCTGTATATGAACCTTATCAGCAGTACCTCAAAGGGACTGTATGCAATGCAAAGTTCTCCATATTCTGTAAAGAGACAGAGAACAGAATCATCTCATTACTGCTGTACGTTCCTGCGGCCAAGGCCTTCATCAGACAAAGAAGTCTGTTTTTATTTTCTCTCCTCTTCTCCAGGTGAGCTTACCAAATCTGCAACACCTATTTACCCTGTCAAATTATCCTCCATAACCTCCGCGTGATTAAACTATCTAAAAACTAACATCCAAATTTCTACGTATGGTAATTGAGTCCAAGAGTCCCATAGCTTTGCGTTTCGCGGCCTCTGGATCATTCTTTATATGTAATAATAGTGAAAAAACAACACCTTCTTTACATGCCAAATCATTATCAGATTCATAGCTCTGATGAAGGAGTGTTCGTAATTTCAGGGGGAAAGAAATCATGTTTAATAATCCGTAGAGATTCAATTATAGTATTTTCAACTCCTAACCAAAATTTCAGAATATTATCAGTGATCTGTTTCATGAAGGAGAAAAATTAAGAAAATGTACCTAGATCCAAGGACTTGAAATAAATTATCTGCCGTGCGTTGTCATTATACTGACACTGGTGAAGTCAACTACGATCACTTTACATAAACTGAGGCAGGATTTTGGCCCTAAACGACTATACTACAACTTACTAATTATCTGAGTCCAACGCTTCCACCTTGCTTTTCGGGCTTTCACATGCGTTATATAATAATCATCATATTAAACTGTTTAATGAAAAAATTTTTGGAAGATTAAATTGTATCTCTTAATATTTTAAGAGATTAATTTTTTTTTTTTATCCAATCCTAAATGAAAAGTTTAAATTCTTGTAGGTTTGGTATTTATTCATTTGAGGTGCCTTCAGCACGAATTGTTTATGCTGCATTGTTTATTGCGTGACAATGGACCTAAAGAGTTTTGGGGAAATTGGTTTTCCGTAAATTCAGGAACGGTAACTACATTCTAGACCAGTGACTATGAAACATTTTGATGACATACAATTTGGAACCATTTGATAATTAATTGTCCTATTATAATTATTAAATGTGACGGAACTAAATGCTGTGGTTTATAAGAGGAGCTTGAACTGAGACGGTTCCTCTGCAAATCTACGTAGGGTTGTTGGGTGATGTTACCCAAGATCAGAAAATTTTAAATTTCCATTTTTTTTTTTGTCTTGTTTGGTTTGCCATTTTCGGTAATGTAGGTGAAGGAGGAAAACTAACTTATATATATATATATACCTATATAGAATATATATATAATAAAGATATAGATATATATATATGGATATAAGGTATAATATTCATATATATAAAATATCATACTCAAATATATACTGTAGAGGCAGTCTCTTCTTTTGAGCAGCCTCGATTACCAGAGCTCTGGACTTTAGCACTTGTCTAGGCCCGAGTTAACCAGATCTTCCGGCTGTTGATAACCGAGGAAGCGCGATTATTTCTGGTGATAGAAATTGATCACTTTATCGCTATAACCAGGTTGAGTCCACAATATGTGCCGTCCTTGTCGCCAAGTAACCAGTTGGTTCTTAACCACGTAAAATAAGTCTAATCCTTCTGGGCATGATATGATTAAAGAAATGTTAATTAATCAGCTCAATGGTCTGTAAAACTAAGGTGTCACTTTTTGAGAAAGATTGATATGAGTTCAGAGAGGTGAAAGAGAGAAAGAACCCAGAGAGAGAGAGGAAAGTGAAAGAGACATCCATTGTCTATCTGATATAATTTGATGTCATTTGAAGACCACATGAAATCTTATAGTTTAAAATGAAAATTTAATTTACCCACACCTGAAACCTGTTCAATGCTTTAATATATTATATAGTTATGGTATTTTCATATATATATATGTGTGAACGTATATTTATATAAATTATATATATATATATGTAAATATGGAAACAACAGTGTAGTTTATTGTCAGCTCAACCATATATATATAATATAAAATATATATATATATAAATATATATATATATATATAAACACAATATTGAACATATTAGTTTGGATAAGGTTCTCAACAACTGATTAGAGTTTCATGCAAGAGCTGAATAGCCTAGTAACCTAATTAGTTCTCGAATATTAACCAGTGGGGTGCACCATTCAAAACTCATGTAAACTCACAGTCTTGATCCTCAGTGTCTTGTGTGGTGTCATTAATCGAAGGCAAGACACGATGCCACTAAAAGGCAAGCTGCCTGTGGTTGGAAATGACTCGTTATTCCACAATTTGAGGTGCGTCACTCTTCCACCGCTTTTTTAATAAAATGTCAATCATTTTCCATTAGTTGTAAGATAAAAAAGTATAATGGAAGAGAGGATTACCTTCAAACTGATCTAATGGAATCAGAACAGCTAAGAAACCAGTGAAAAACTATGGTTTAATAGACGAGGACGTTAACACAACAAAGAGTCTTTTAATTCTTGAAGGCTTTTTTTTTTCTCTCGATGCAGTATTTAATTGGAACCTAAAAATTGTTGCTCACCCCTCGAGTAGGACGCCTTGACGAGGTGAGGGGCTAAGGGACCCTGGCCTTTGGGCCCGGGTCCTGACGAATCATCCTACATAGTTTTTGGTTTAAATGGCGTGGACATTTCCACATTCTGCAAAATTTTACTGCTTAGGTGAGTCTGAGAAGGGATCGTTTTTTGGAAGGGGTTCGCATTCGAAGCTAATTGTGGGTGTTGTGGTGGTTGAGTCGCCACCGAGATAGTTTGGACCTAAGAGATGGTGATGGGATTTTTCCCATTGCTACCTTGAGGGCGGAACCATCTCTGGGGATCAGCCCATCGGAATCCAGGGGCTGGTTTTTGGAGGTGGGACTCCTGGCTTTTGTCCGGAAGCCCACGAGTACGGTTGGAGTGGGGAGTCAGTCCCCATTAGTGGGGGCAGAACTCCCAGCAGGCGGATTGGCTTATACCTGGGCCACTGCAAGCGTACTGGTGCTATCCTGAAAGGGTAGGGTATGGGGTGGACTGTTGGGAGTCAACTCTCACTTGTGCCATTGGTGGAGAATGCGAATACCTGACTGATCTACGATACTTTCTTGATATGACCAAGCAGTTTTGGGTGGGTGGATGAACCAGTTTGTGTGTGGTGGTCTAATGTGTGCATGCTTGGCATCTTGGGGTCTCTTTGTGGGCTTTAGGAGTGTGTTGGGGTGGGGAAGCTGAGCAGTAGAGCTGCCCAGTTTGTCCTTTTGATATGCTGTCGGGGTCTGTGGGGGCTCTTGGGTGTCGGGTGTGCACTTTTGGACCTTTGCATGTGGACTGGTTTAAACTTATGGATTTGGTTTTTAGTTCTCCCTCCCCTGGATCCGACGACTTAACGGCACTGGCAACGACTTCTGGCATGAACATGGATACGGGCTTGGCTGTTGGACAGAACCAAACACTGAGACACCAGGGTGTTAATAAATCTGGTGGATTTGATTCAAATAATAGGGTCCTTTATTGCACTAATGTAAACTTATCATTAGATTACGAATGTTTATACAGTGTAGTGAAGCAATTCGGCAAAAGTGGAAAGAATTAAATTAATTCTAGAAAAAGATAAGCAGTCATTTTGTGCTTTTATCAAATTTTCCTCTCCCTTGGAAGCTAGTGAGGCACAACAAAGACTCCATGGCCACATTCTAAATGACTCAGTTGTCAGCACGAAAGTGTTTTCAGTGAAAAACTTGAATGATGAGCCATTTGACTTTGTTCCAAAGGCTGAAGAACATGGACCAGTCCCATGTACCAGAGCTCTTCCTCCCCCTTTATGGCATGTTGCTATCTACAAGGAGGGAGGGAAAATTTGATAAAAGCTGCTGACTGCATTGAGAGCAAGGTTGGTTCCATTCCCATTGGAAATTTGAAACGGTATGGAAAGAATCTTCTAATAAAAGCTGGAAATGAGACTCAAGCAGTTCTGTTAGCTAACTTTAAACCTCCTGAAAGTGGAAATATTGAATCTATTTCATCTCACAGATTCTTTAATACACTGAAAGGAGTAGTTTACTCAAAAGATCTGCATGTTTTTAAAGAGGAGGAGATTCTCCATCGATGCCCTCCTTGTGTATCTCATGTAAAAAACTGGGTGGTGATGCAGCTATCCTTTAACCTTCTCCTCCAATTACCTACCTGATACCATCATTGTTGGCCATGAGAGGATGCAGGTTAAAAATATAAAAGAAGTCCTAGACAGTGTCGCAAATGCTTTGAATATGGCCACATTCAAAACTCTTGCGATAACAATAAAAGATGTCCTGTGTGCTCTGCAGAGCACGATAATTTTGATGATTGCAAAGCAGCCCGATACTGTTTTCTTTGCAAGGGTGATCACACACCAAACTCTAGGGCTTGTCCCAGATATAAATTTGAACAAGAAGTGTTGGCAGTGGCAGATAATGAACATATTAGCATTAGTGAAGCAAAGCGCACGGTAATGGGGGCAAACAAAAGTGCCAACACTACGTATGCTTCTGTAATAAAACTTATGAAAACTTCCAACAATGTAAGGCCACCAATAACTGTGTCTGATGGAAGATATCACAAACCTGGTATTTCTCGAACCATAAATAATAATGAAAATCTCCAAACTGGTGAGAAACTTTCGTCGGCAAGTGCTTTGAAGTCCAATAGCAAAAATTGTACTTCCAAAAGCACAGAAAATTTATCTTCCACCACATCCACAGCTGTCGATTCATCTCCAAAAATAAGGGTGCCAAAATCAGCCAATAATTCAGGAAAATATTCTGAAAATACTTCAAACCAAAATAAGCTAAAGGAACAATCCCAATTAGATAGAGCTAGTTCAGAGCCATCAATCGCCACAGCCACAAACAAAAATAATAATAAAACTACGGTTGCAACTACCAAGAAACGCACAAGAAATAGTTCCCCAAATAATGATAATTTTATAATAAAAACTTCAAATGGGTTCAGTGTTTTGGAAGACATCTCTCCTCCTAGAAAGGTGGTTCCAAAAGTAGTTTCAGAACAAAAACATCTGAGTTCAATTCAGTCTTGCCGCCCTAAGACAAATAGGATTAGTGGTGCACAGAACCACAGCAATAATTCTGAACATCAGGTTCATAATAAAAATATGAAGATCAACCAAAGACCCTGAACACCAATTCAGATGAAAAGGGATTAAGAAAACAATCTCTTATAAAGGAGAATTTCCCACTCCACCTAGGAACAGTACTTCCTCCAAGGAGTGGGAAGTAGCACATTTTACCACCTTAGCATTCTTGCTCGATATTCTTCAGTGGAACTGTAAAGGTCTCAGAGCCCGTACAGAAGACCTTAAAGTTTTAATGCATGAATTTAATCCAGGGATTATATGCCTACAGGAAACAATGTTAGGCAACTCTGTTTATAATCCTGGACTAAATTATTCAATATTTAAATCATATCCCCAATTGGTGATCGTGCCCATGGAGGTGCTGCAATTATTATTAATAAATCTCTACAGCACTCCACAATACAATTAAATACAACACTACAAGCTGTCGCTATTTCAGTCATTTTGGAAAAGAGGATAACAATCTGCTCCTTATACCTTCCACCAGACCTTGATTTTAACATTGGAGATATTCAGTCGTTAATTGACCAACTTCCAGCTCCTTTACTTTGCTAGGTGATTTTAATGCCCACAACCCCCTTTGGGGAAGTCAGTTTTAGATAGTAAAGGAAATTAATCGAAGACCTTATTGACAGGAATGATGTTACCCTGTATAATAATGGGTCAATGACTTTCCACAACATTCACGATAATCATTTCTCTGCACTGGACCTTAGTATTTCTTCAACTAGTATCCACCTTGATTTTAATTGGTCTGTTAATGAAGATTTAAATGGAAGTGATCACTACCCGATCCATTTGAAATATGCTCTGAATGCTCCATCTGAAGTTTTACCTAAGTGGAAGGTAGAGGACGCAGACTGGGATAAATTTAGTAAGGGTGTCAATCTAGATAGGGAGTTTGAGTCCTTTCATTCTCATCTAGATGCCTATGATTACTTTATTGAATCTACTTTGAAGAGTGCTGAAAGCTCGATTCCAAAACAAAAGGCAAACCTCGTAGACCTGCAGTTCCCTGGTGGAATAAGACATGTGGTATTCTGAGAAAAGTGACTAGGAAATGCTACAGACGTTACAAAACTAGTGGCTCCTCAGTCTAAATTAATCTACAAACGTGCTTTAGCCAAGCAGCGGCGCTTTTATAAGAAAGCCAAAAGAGAATGTTGGCTTTACTATATTAATGGAATAAACTCCAAGACCCCACTAAGAGTGGTGTGGCGCAAAAATAAGGAAACTGAGTGGAAAATTTGTAGCGTCACCATTGCCCTCATTAAAAATAAATGACACTCTAATCACAGAGCCCACTGAAGTTGCCAATGAGCTAGGAAAACACTTTTCTAAAGTTTCCAGCCCTAACAATTATTCTCCAGAATTTCAAAGAATTAGGAATTCTGAAATGTGTCTGAAGTTTGATTCGGGAAAATCTGAACCATACAACTACAAATTTTCCCTAAGAGAACTTCGTGAGGCGCTCTCCTCAAGTGAATCCACAGCTCCAGGTGAGGATACAATCATATATGAAATGCTGAAACACCTCCCAGATGATGCCAAAAATATTTACTGAAGATTATAAACAAAATATGGGAAACTGGAATTTTACCCAAGGACTGGAAAATATCCATAATTGTCCCAGTTAAAAAGCCTAATAAAGATGCTTCCCAAGCCACCAGCTATAGACCAATAGCTCTTACCAGCTGTGTATGTAAGCTGATGGAGAAAATGATAAATACTAGACTGGTTTGGCACCTGGAGACCAAAGGATTACTATCGCCATTTCAATTTGGTTTCAGAAAAACCGCTCCACCCTTGATCCCTTGCTGAGGCTGACCAACCAAATCCAGCAAGGATTCGCCAAAAGTGTCAGACCATTGGCATATTTTTTGACTTGGAGAAAGCATATGACACTACCTGGAGAATTGGCATCATGAAACAATTGCACAAGATGGGCATATGTGGAAGAATGGTCAGGTTTATATATTCCTTTTATCAGACAGACTTTTTAAGGTAAGAGTGGGAAACTCCTTCTCCCAACCTTTTATGCAGGAGGAAGGAGTTCCCAAGGAAGCGTTTTTAAGTGTAACACTTTTTCAGTGGCAATAAATAGTGTGATTGAAAAATCTCGCCCCTGTTAAATGCTCGCTTTTTGTCGATGACCTTGCAATATACTGCACAGGATATGATTCCTTGTCCGTATGTAAACATTTGCAAAGGTCTATTAATGCTATTACTAAGTGGGCTGATGAGAATGGTTTCAAATTCTCCTCTTCCAAAACAGTTGCAGTAAGATTCACTAGGTGCCGGCGTGTGGAAGAGGTTCCCACACTTAGTTTAAAAGGGTCCATCCTTCCTTACGAGAGTGAAGTTAAATTTCTGGGGATGACTATTGACCATAAATTAACATGGGCTAGCCACATAAATGCCCTAAAGTTTAATGTTAAACAATCTATGAATATTTTAAAGGTTGTCTCTGGATTTAGTTGGGGGCTGATAAGAAATCCCTTCTGAGGCTATATGACTCTCTGTGTCGATCTAAGTTAGACTATGGCTGTCAGATTTATTCCTCAGCCTGTAAAACCAAGCTAAAGGAACTGGATGTTGTACACAACATGGGGTTGAGAATATGCTCAGGGGCTTTTAGAACTTCGCCTGTTGAAAGCATTTATGTCGACACAGATCATTTACCCCTTGATCTAAGAAGGCAAGAGCTAGGGTTGCGATACATGGCTAGAATGAAAAGTGCTCCCAAAAATCCCTCCTTTCAAGCACTAAAGGAAACAGACTCTCGAAGTTTTTCTGGTACAAGAGCTTCTAAACCATTCCAAATTCGACTGAATGAGGATGTTAGGAATAATCACCTTAAATCCCAGAAAGTCCTGGAAGTAGAATATCCTGTAAATCCTCCATGGCTTATCCCAGAAGCATCAATATGTAAGAAACTGTTTAACAAAAAGGACTGCACTGTAGAAGAGATTAGGGAAAATTCTTAGAGCACGATGTTACCCATACTAATTTTACAAAAATTTATACAGATGGATCTAAGTCAGATAGTGGTGTTGGTTGCGCTGTTATCCTTGGTGATACAGCGTACACAGCTAAATTACCTGACTCTGCATCAATATTTACTGCCGAATTAACAGCCGTAGTGTCTGCCCTAGATTTAGTTTTTCAAAGTAGTGACTCTAATTTTGTCATATACTCAGACTCTAGAAGCACCTTAGAAGCTATTAAAAATTTAATAGCTTTCATCCATTAATTGAAAAAGTTCAGGAGTGGCTTTTTCATATATATTGTCGACGTAAATCAGTCTCTTTCTGTTGGGTCCCTTCTCACGTGGGGATTCATGGAAACGAGATGGCAGACAGGGAAGCAAAGCTGCTAGTATTTTATCAGAAACCTCTTTTAGAAAAGTGCCTCATACAGATCTAAAAGGTCCCATTAGATCTTATGTTTTAAGTAAATGGCAAGAAAGGTGGACTTCTCCCCTTCTTGCCAATAATAAGAAATATAGAAATATTAGGGATAATGTACTACCGTGGTCTTCATTCCAGCTTGACAGACGAACAGAGGTTATTTTAACGAGATTAAGGATTGGGCACACTCGTCTAACCCATCAGTTTATTTTAGAAGGAAGCAGCCCTCCAGAGTGTGCTTACTGTGACGAGACACTAACAGTGGAGCACATTCTGGTGGTCTGCCCCAGATATTTTAACCAAAGAGAGAGATATTTTCAGGGTAAATCCCTGTCTGATATTTTGGGAGATGAAGCAGATATTTCTGCTATCATCTCTTTTTTAAAGTGTATTAAAATTTTTAACGATATTTAATTTTATTTAATTTATTACATCACGTAGAATTTTAATGACATTAATTTTTTTTTTTTTTTATATAGCACATCATTCATTAAACTTCATACCCTTATTTATTGGTCACATCACTTCATTTTATTTATTAATCATTTCCTTCATGAATTCATAACTTTAACATAATTTATTTTCTTTCCATTACGGCGCTGAATGGCCTTGTTGGCCCCAGTGCCTGGGCTTTTGCCCTAAATATCATACATCCATCCATCCATCCATCCACAAAATATTCAAATTAAACTGCAATTGAATTTATTTCCTAAAAGAAAAAAAAACTTAGAAATAAAGATCACCACCTGGGTTCTTTTAGACCAAGATGAACCCAGAAGATTGGAAAGCAAAGAAGTTTGACTATAAAATCAACACTAATTCACCACTGAATTATTATCCTGTTGGTATGGAAAACAGTGTATCGAAGAAATGGATTATAAAACTGTCAATGAATTTCCCTGGAAAATTAAACTGACAACTTGCGTTGTAGAACAGTGTTCACTGTAATTAATTTTAAATAATCAGCATAAAAAGATAACCTAGAGGGAATTAAAAGGTGATTTTCTTGCAGATAAAGTGTGTTAGGTCATTTTTTGTTAGTTTAGTGCTCTGTCCCAAATAAAGGGGAGGACTTTGCATCTGGACCGGCAAACCAACGCTCTATTTAAGATTATAGATTACATCAAAGGAAAGTTAAACATTTAGAAATCACACGAGGATGGATGTTAACCAGCATGTAAATAATGGCTACTTGTCTTGCACTGTGGGAGAGGAAAGATAAATAAAAATTGAGGGGAGGCCAATTCCCAAGATTGGCATTTGCCACTGGAGAAGCAGATTAGTTGGAGATGCAACCTGTCCAAAATTTAGCTAACTTCTCTAAATGCTGACTTGTTGATAATCGATCAATCAGACCCAACACCGGAAAAAATCCCAGGGTCTGTGTTCTCTGGTGATTCAGGATAGAAAATATGAAGATGGAGGGCAACAAAGATAATTTCGAAGGTAATTACAAGATTTAGAATTGCCAACAGGATATTCAGTAATATTTATAAGGATGGTACTAATGTCCCTATCCATAATCCATACTTTTTATATTCTAGATACATGTTGCAAACACATCTAAACCTAATGTTGATTAATAAGGGAGCTTTAGCTTTTATTTGTCACACTAAAGAATTTTTAAATAGCCACCAGCTATCCACTAAAAGAGTTGTCAAAACATGGCCTCAGGTGTCAACCTCTGAAATTGGACCATGATTGAACTTGACTAGATTTAAGTATAAGAAGGAAATCATAATTACCAACCAGTTGATGGGACTGAATTGACATAAAAGTCTATGTTAATTATTGGACAAATTAGAGCGTGAAAAATTCAGCTTATCTCAAAAACTATCTTTTCAATGGTAAATTTGGCATGGCCATAAGAAGACAAAAATTAACCCACCTTTTCCAAAAATGTGAGCTTATTGTTTTAAAAAGTTCTGCAATTCTGATATTTTCTGGGAAAATAAACTGCTCCTAACAAAAGGACTTTCTCATGTTTGATGACCCTTGATGATGGCAATTTAGCTTTTGTCACCAAACAAATCAGGATCCGGAAATTTTGAGGTCAAAAAGTCCTAAATATCAAAATATATTTCTTTTGGATTAATTTCTGGGATTTTCCACTTTGCTAAAATTTATTTTGACCTGATAAATAAGAGAAGATATTTATTCTAAAATCGGGTTAGCTGGATAGGCTAAATAGTGAGAAACTGGAAGGAAATCATCAACAATGCCCAATAATGTTTTTAGGATTACAGACTGATAGCTCAAAGCAGATTTACTTGCATTTTCACGGACCACAGATTCCAGGGGTCTGGTCTCTGAGGATAGACTTGGCATTTCTGGTTTGCCTAAATATGATTAGGGTGGGGATCATTGTATTCTTGGAACTCTCAGTCAAAGCATTACACTTGGACCACGCAATAATGTTGTTCCATCACCTGCTGGGTAGGGTAGGGACATGGACAGATGGGAGTCAGCTCACTTGTGCAGGTTGGCTCTTCAGAAAAATTTCATGAAAGGCTGATGGCTCTTTTTCCAGGTTTTCAATTAATTTTTTTTTTATCCAATCCTTAATGAAAAGTAGAAATAAAGAATCAAGTATCCCTGGACTCTTCAGTGGTACTGTTTTGGCACAGATGATGACCTCTGCACCCACCTTGGAGACTGAAAATTCTCTAAATGTTAAGAATTTGCAAGTGCTTCATGTAATACACATAACAGTCCAGTGTGACTATGAAACTGTTTTGATGACTTTCCATCCCTTTGGAACCATAATTGAAATCCGGATGAACTTCTACAAGTTGTCAAAAGGGGAAGCAAATAAATCACTCTGTTATAAGAGGAGCTTTGACAGATAAAGTACCTAAAAATCTGGATATATATGTACCATCTGAATGGGCTCAAGATACCCATCAGAAAAGACAAGGTAATAAAAATATCCAGAACTCCCAAACCTCCCATGTGGGTAATTGCTAAGCTAAATGAAAATTATTAATATAAGTTCTGCAAGGAACCAGGCTTCAAGAAGGTGGGGGAATAAACTGAGTCAAGATATATCTGAGGTTTGGAGAAGGTAAAGTATTTCATGCTACATCAAAAATTCATGGGATCAAATGATAAACAGGCAGTGGAAATCATCGCAAAGATCCGGTCCCAAGAGGTTTTAATTTGAAAAGATTCAGAAAACCAGGATTTTCAGGATAACCGAATCAGCGTGATTAACTATTGCAAAACAAACAAGCAAAAACAGCTTATAGGCACTCTAACCATTGAGTGCTATTATTGCCGAATTGATCGCCAATTTAAGTCAGAACCCACCCGCCACTGGAACGGTTTGGACTCCTGTAGAATTTAATTCTGGGCATGATATGATTAAAGAAATCAGACCAAATCGAACTGGGACAAGTCTATTAGAACTGGGCCAAGTGCATGTCTCCCAAGAACAAAGATTGAATTTCATAGAAGGTGAAATCCGCCAAAATGAACCGGTCCTCGAATATGGAAAGGGAAAGACATCCATTGTCAATATAATAATTGTTGAAGACCCTAAGCCATATGATGGGGAAAATGAAAAGCTGAAATAACTAGACCCAATCCTCCTCCAGAAGAAACCTGTTCAATGAAGGGAACTTAACTATTCTAAGTTTGGTTTTCATCAAGGGTGTGTGAGAACAAAAAACTGTATAAACAAACTCTGCCCATTTTGCATGTTCTGAAAACAACAGTGTAGTCTTTATTGTCAGCTAACCATAGAGAATCTAATGATTCAGGAGGAGAATTTAAATGACTGAACAGGTTATCCAAGGGAAAAAAAGCTAATGTTGAACACATTAGCATTGGATAAGGAAAACAACAACTGGGATGATCAAAGAGCTATGCAAGAGCTCTAAACCTGCTAACCCTTAGTAGTCTACCGCAAGGGGACCAGTGGGGCACCTTCTCCTGCAGTAGGTGTATCAACTCCAGTGGTAGAGGCCCAGGTATCTGGGTCAGGTGCTCAGTCACTGAAGGCAAGAACACATTCCACCAAAGCAGGCAAGCTGCCTGTGGTTGGAAATGAGTCTCCAGATAATGAGGCTCTCCGTCATCTCTTCCATCTCCTACTTTTAAACATTGATTCATCTCTTCCATCTAAACAAAAGTAATAAATTGTTGCAGGCATTGACTAAAATGATCTAATGGAATCAGAACAGCTAAGAAACCCCAAGAGAGGAAGGACTCCTTCAGGCTCTCCCCCATGTACAGTACTCCAAGTAAATTTGCTTCAGTATATAATAACTGCTATAGAGTGCTTAGCCAAGTGAAGCAAGAGCTTTAGTGGAACCCTTCCAAGGGAAAAACGATGACTAAATTACAACTGCAGATATTCCATCATCCTCCTAAAGAAAATCAAACTAGGAGAAATAAAGATTACAAGAGTAGTGATAGGAAACCATCAATTTCAGACCACCCAAAAAGAAAGAAGAAAGGTCTTCAAATCTACTCCATAATGGAACCTATATTCAGTATCCTGAGGTTTGGAACTGTAAAGGATATAGCCGTTCGTGCAAAATGTCAGAGGTCCTCTTTTAGATTTTAAATCAAAAGAATTTTTTGGGATTAGTATTTGATAATCACTTAACTGAAAGCCCACATGCACCAGCAAGAAAATCTAAATTAATTTGCTTGCAGGAAACTCAATTGGTCCACTTTTAATGATCTTTTTAAAGAAAGTCTTTACCTTAAAACCCTCCAGATTTGGTGATCAACACATGGAGGAACTGAATTCTGTGAGCAAATCACTGGAATGAGCCTTTTCAATAAAACTTTGAGGCTCTTGCCTGGAAGATCATACTGGACAAGCAGAAGTTCCATCTACCTTATCAGTCAAACTTTATCAAATGCTGACATCCAGTGTTGTGTTTATCTTATTTTAGCTGACAACTGATAAAAGAAGCACTTGGAATTTAATGCCCATAATCTGTTATGGGAGGAAATATTTAGATAATGAAGGTAAATATTACAGATGAGGACATTATTGATAATAATGATATTGTGCTTTTTAAATGAACAGGTACTATGACTTACCATAATATAATTTTAATTCCTTCTTAGCTGTTGATCTCAGTATATGTTCCTTTGCAAAAAAAGTTTCAGACATTATTTGGTCAGTAAATGAATTTTTAAAATAGCAGTCCACTTCCCATCCTTTTAAAGTAATGCCAGAAATACACCCTACAGAAATGCCATAAAAATGGAAATCATGAGAAGCTGACTGAGAGAAGAATAAGAAGGAAATCCCTGATAAAACATTTGAATCTTTCAACAACCACATAAAAGCATATGAAAATTCCAAACACTGTTTTAGCACAAGGGTATGAAGTTCTTTATTCCAAAACTACTGGCATAGAGGTTATACAATCCTTGACTGTTCCATTGTGGGACAAAAGTGCCTGGGTGAAAAATGATCAGGAGATGTTAAAGAAGACAAATCAAGGGGCACTCAACTTTTCAACTTCCTTAATCCATGGCAAAACAACACTGATGGTTTTTGTTACTTGGTAAAAAGTCCAACGATTTACTGTATAAATGAATTAACCAAAAAACCAATAAACTTGTATATAAAAGGTAAAGAAAACTTAGATGTTTAAAAAATTTTTGCATAAAAAATAAATTTTTAAGAACATACTTACCTGGTAACCTATTAAAACCCTTCAGATGTAGCTGAAGAGACTAGGGCAAAGATCTGAGGAATAGTTTCTCTTAATGTGGTTCAGGTACCTGGGTCAAAAGAACAGGTGGTACACTGCAGGTCAATTTCAACCAAATTGGCCTATTTGAAATGATAACCACAGGTATACATTGCAAGATTTAAAATCTCAGTCACAAGTCAAGAAATGCATGTAAGTATGTTCAATGTATGACATTTTATCCTGGTGAAGATAACTAATTTATATATGATGCTTAGGAAGTTACCTGAAGAGGCCAAAAGCTACCTTCCTAGGATCATTAACAGGATTTTGGAGACTGGGATTATGCTGAGATCCTGGAAAATTTCCGTTGTAGTCCCAGTTCAAAAACCAAATAAAGATCCCACCAAACTAAAAATTACAGACCTCTAGCACTAAACAAGCTGTGTTTGCAAGTTAATAAAAAAAAAATGATAAATTTTCACTTTGTATGGCACTTACAATCAAATAAGCTTTTCTCTCCTTTCCAATTTGGGTTTAATTAAAATAGATCGACCCTTGACCCACTTATGAGACTCTCCAACCAAATTCAGCAGGGTTTTATCAATCAATGTCAGACAATAGGGTCGTCTTTGATTTGGAAAAAGCTTATGATACTACCTGGCATTATGGAATTCTTAAACAACTACAGAAAATGGGTATTAAGGGCAACTTAAGTCAGTTCATCCATTCCTTCTAATCCAAGAGATTTATAAAAGAGTAGGGAACTTTTTATTTTCCCCTCCTCTAGACAAGAGGACGGTGCTTCACAAGGGAGCATTCTCAGTGTGACCATCTTTGCTGTTGCCATAAATAGCATCTTGGATGAAATTCGAAGCCCTGTTCGAGCTTCACTGTTTGTGGATAATTTGGCCATTTACTGCACTACTTATGATGCTATATCTACAGAAAGCTACTGATTCTGTCTCCAAATGGCTAAGCTAAATGGGTTTAATTTTCACCCATTAAGTGTTGCTGTCCGCAGACGTAAAGAGCTTATACAGTAAACCCCTTGTATTAAAAAGTTGTCACGATTATTAATATTTGCCTTATTCGCAGATTTCTCTATGGAACATATATACACATTATTCGCGATATTTTTCACTGAGAAATATTCACTAATTACCATATTTTCATATCATTTTCATGACTAAATGCACTTTGCACCGACACGATATACAAACCATCGGTCCTTTACATTAGGAATTACTTACGGTGAAGCTGGACATGGCTGTTAAACTATTGAACAGGGTGGTTAGGCAGTAACTACTGTCAGGTAGGCAGGGAACACCTGCCTGCCAGGATATAAACATTCTAATTTGCTTTTGGCTGTCATGGGTTGCAGACGTGTTTTTAGATCTCTTTCCTGACTGTCATTAAGCTCTTTATCATCCCAGTGGGATCCTTCTGTATTTTTTTGTGTATATTTACATGTATTTGATATTAATATACAAACCCAAAGATTTGTGATAGCCTTGCATAAGCCGTCCTTCCCTTGTCTGTGTCTTAGGTTTGATGGCCAAGGGCATTTAGAGGGGCGTAACCGAGTGGTAATGATTCTCTTCCAGTAGCCCTTTATTTAGATACTGAAGGTGTTCCCCTGTACATTCGGAGGTATTAGATTGGGACGTAATATCTTTGCTCCCCTACATACATTGGGACGTAATAAGTTTGTTCTCCTTCTTGGGCTCCCGCCTTCCATGTACAAGGGCATGACTACTTCCTTTCTACTTGTGCCGAGTGTTGTTTTTGCCGCCTGCACTATGGAGAGTAGTCGGGGGGGGGGGGGGGGTTGCAGGCGTAGTTGGGAAGTTTTGCTCCCACAGCGCCTTTGGTCACCTCCTCTCCTTCCTTCTCTCTCCCTGTAGGTTCTTCCTTATCTCTCTCCTTCACCCTCTAGTTGGGTGAAGACCGTCGGGGAGAGGGGGGCGGCACAGGTGTTCAGGTGACCTCTTCTCAGGGGCCTCCTCTCACTGCATAGGGCAGTTCCCCTTGGAGCAAGAGGACTCTCCCTTTACTAATCATCTTTTCTTTTTCCTTCAGGTTGACAGTTAACACTGTAGGCACAGCAGTAGTTGGTTGGATATCTCAGTTGGGATATCTTTGCATGAAGGAGTCCCTACATTCATAGTGTTGCTTTGGGATCGACCACAGTACCTGGTTGGAATGGCATAGTTCCATGTTGGGATTGTTCTGGCTCTGTTCCCGCCGATGTGGATCAATTGCTGTCATTGCTGGCCTTCATGTATGCTATGGCACTGCCTCTGGTGTAACTATGGTCCATCTGCTCCTGCTGTTTGCTGTGTTGTGCTCCTGTTGACTCGGCGACAGTCTCTGGGCGGCTCTTCCTGGTCCCCTGCCGCAGCCATCCTGATTGTTCCTGTCGCTTCTGGTGATGTTCATTTGACGTTCCTGGCTGTTGTTGTACCTCCTGCCCTCCAAACCGCTTCCGTAGCTCCTGCATCAGCTGTCCTGATCGTGCCTGCTGCTTCTCCTGGTGGTCGTGTCCTGGGCTGCTTCCATTGTGATCCTGCCTAGCTGTCCTGGAGGTTATGATGTTTCGTGTCCACCATCCTGTAGAAAATGTTGGAGTGAAGGTGAAGGAAGTCGCACTGTGAAAGTAGCTGCCATCTTCTTCAACTTGTCTTCGATTTCGTCTTCTGCTGCCTCTTCCCTTCCTCTCCTGAGGTTTGAGGGGGTCCTGGGAACTGGATAGACTTCCGTTGGCCGAAGGAGAGGAAGGCTGCTGCTTCTTTCCTCTTGATGTCCTTGGATGTCTAGGGACTGCCTCCTTCCCCAGGAGGCAGTGGGTTTCTTCTTGGCTCTTCCCAACCTTTGGGTTCGGGAACTGACCCGCATACTCCTGGGTTTTGTGTTTCGGGAGCCACAGGCTCGCAGACCTCGGTTTGCACTCCTGTTCCCAGTCCTAGAGGTTACGCCTCTAAGACGGGTGCTGCTTCTAGTGCTCATTTGCGAGCCGCTCCTAGTGCTCGAGATTCTGTGGAATATCAAGTATCCTGATCTGGTCTGGCGAGTAGGCTACTTTCCCCAGCCCAGTTTGGGAGCCCCTTCGAGTAGGACGCCTTGACGAGGTGAGGGGCTAAGGGACCCTGGCCTTTGGGCCCGGGTCCTGACGAATCATCCTACATAGTTTTTGGTTTAAATGGCATGGACATTTCAACATTAGCAAAATTTTACTGCTTAGGTGAGTCTGAGAAGGGATCGTTTTTTGGAAGGGGTTCGCTTTTTTGGAAGGGGTTCGCATTCGAAGCTAATTGTGTGTGTTGTGGTGGTTGAGTCGCCACTCGAGATAGTTTGGACCTAAGAGATGGTGATGGGATTTTTCCCATTGCTATCTTGAGGGCGGAACCATCTCTGGGGATCAGCCCATCGGAATCCAGGGGCTGGTTTTGGAGGTGGGACTCCTGGCTTTTGTCCGGAAGCCCACCAGTACGGTTGGGAGTGGGGAGTCAGTCCCCATTAGTGGGGCAGAACTCCCAGCAGGCGGATTGGCTTATACCTGGGCCACTGCAAGCGTACTGGTGCTATCCTGAAAGGGTAGGGTATGGGGTGGACAGTTGGGAGTCAACTCTCACTTGTGCCATTGGTGGAGAATGCGAATACCTGACTGATCTACGATACTTTCTTGATATGACCAAGCAGTTTTGGGTGGTGGATGAACCAGTTTGTGTGTGGTGGTCTGATGTGTGCATGCTTGGCATCTTGGGGTCTCTTCGTGGGCTTTGGGAGTGTGTTGGGGTGGGGAAGCTGAGCAGTAGAGCTGCCCAGTTTGTCCTTTTGATATGCTGTCGGGGGTCTGTGCGGGGCTCTTGGGTGTCGGGTGTGCACTTTTTGGACCTTTGCATGTGGACTGGTTTAAACTTATGGATTTGGCTTTTAGTTCTCCCTCCCCTGGATCCGATGACTTAACGGCACTGGCAACGACTTCTGGCATGAACATGGATACGGGCTTGGCTGTTGGACAGAACCAAACACTGAGACACCAGGGTGTTAATAAATCTGGTGGATTTGATTCAAATAATAGGGTCCTTTATTGCACTAATATAAACTTATCATTAGATTATGAATGTTTATACAGTGTAGTAAAACAATTTGGAAAAGTGGAAAGAATTAAATTAATTCTAGAAAAAGATAAGCAGTCATTTTCTGCTTTTATTAAATTTTCCTCTCCCTTGGAAGCTAGTGAGGCACAACAAAGACTCCATGGCCACATTCTAAATGACTCAGTTGTCAGCACGAAAGTGTTTTCAGTGAAAAACTTGAATGATGAGCCATTTGACTTTGTTCCAAAGACTGAAGAACATGGACCAGTCCCATGTACCAGAGCTCTTCCTCCCCTTTATGGCATGTTGCTATCTACAAGGAGGGAGGGAAAAATTTAATAAAAGCTGCTGACTGCATTGAGAGCAAGGTTGGTTCCATTCCCATTGGAAATTTAAAACGCTATGGAAAGAACCTTCTAATAAAAGCTGGAAATGAGACTCAAGCAGTTCTGTTATCTAACTTTAAACCTCCTGAAAGTGGAAATATTGAATCTATTTCATCTCACAGATTATTTAATACACTGAAAAAGATTTGCATGTTTTAGGAGGATTTACTCAAAAGATCTGCATGTTTTTAAAAAAAGGAGGTGAGATTCTCCATCTCCATGCCCTACCTGATACCATCATTGTATCTCATGTAAAAACTAAAAGGGTGGTGATGCAGCTATCCTTTAACCTTCTCCTCCAACTACCTACCTGATACCATCATTGAACCTTGGCCATGAGAGGATGCAGGTTAAAAAACATATAGCGAAAAATGAAGTTCTTCACTCCTAGACAGTGTCAGAGTGGTAAAATGCTTTGAATATGGCCAAGAACATACACATTCAAAACTCTTGCGATAACAATAAAAGATGTCCTGTGTGCTCTGCAGAGCACGATAATTTTGATTGCAAAGCAGCCCGATACTGTTTTCTTTGCAAGGGTGATCACACTCCAAACTCTACGGCTTGTCCCAGATATAAATTTGAACAAGAAGTGTTGGCTGTGGCAGATAATGAACATGTCAGCATTAGTGAAGCAAAGCACACGGTAATGGGGGCAAACAAAAGTGCCAACTCTACGTATGCTTCTGTAATAAAACTTATGAAAACTTCCAGCAATGTAAGGCCACCAATAACTGTGTCTGATAGAAGATATCACAAACCTCCTATTTCTCGAACTATAAATAATAATGAAAATCTCCAAACTGGTGAGAAACTTTTGTCGGCAAGTGCTTTGGAGTCCAATACCAAAAATTGTACTTCCAAAAGCACAGAAAATTTATCTCCCACCACATCCACAGCTGTCGATTCATCTCCAAAAATAAGGGTGCCAAAATCAACCAATAATTCAGGAAAATATTCTGAAAATACTTCAAACCAAAATAAGCTAAAGGAACAATCCCAATTAGATAGAGCTAGTTCAGAGCCATCAATCGCCACAGCCACAAACAAAAATAATAATAAAACTACAGTTGCAACTACCAAGAAATGCACAAGAAATAGTTCCCCAAATAATGATAACTTTATAATAAAAACTTCAAATGGGTTCAGTGTTTTGAAAGACATCTCTCCTCCTAGAAAGGTGGTTCCAAAAGTAGATTCAGAACAAAAACATCTGAGTTCAATTCAGTCTTGCCGCCCTAAGACAAATAGGATTAGTGGTGCACAGAACCACAGTAGTAATTCTGAACATCAGGTTCATAATAAAAAATATGAAGATCAACCAAAGACCCTGAACACCAATTCAGATGAAAAGGGATTAAGAAAACAATCTCTTATAAAGGAGAATTTCCCACTCCACCCTAGGAACAGTACTTCCCCTCCAAGGAGTTGGAAGAGGCACATTTTACCACCTTAGCATTCTTGCTCGATATCCTTCAGTGGAACTGTAAAGGTCTCAGAGCCCGTACAGAAGACTTTAAAGTTTTAATGCATGAATTCAATCCAGGGATTATATGCCTACAGGAAACAATGTTAGGCAACTCTGCTTATAATCCTGGACTAAATTATTCAATATTTAAATCATATCCCCCAACTGGTGATCGTGCCCATGGAGGTGCTGCAATTATTATTAATAAATCTCTACAGCACTCCACAATACAATTAAATACAACACTACAAGCTGTCGCTATTTCAGTCATTTTGGAAAAGAGGATAACAATCTGCTCCTTATACCTTCCACCAGACCTTGATTTTAACATTGGAGATATTCAGTCGTTAATTGACCAACTTCCAGCTCCTTTACTTCTGCTAGGTGATTTTAATGCCCACAACCCCCTTTGGGGAAGTCGGTTTTTAGATAGTAAAGGGAAATTAATCGAAGACCTTATTGACAGGAATGATGTTACCCTATATAATAATGGGTCAATGACTTTCCACAACATTCACAATAATCATTTCTCTGCACTGGACCTTAGTATCTCTTCAACTAGTATCCACCTTGATTTTAATTGGTCTGTTAATGAAGATTTAAATGGAAGTGATCACTACCCGATCCATTTGAAATATGCTCTGAATGCTCCATCTGAAGTTTTACCTAAGTGGAAGGTAGAGGACGCAGACTGGGATAAATTCAGTAAGGGTGTCAATCTAGATAAGGAGTTTGAGTCCTTTCATTCTCATCTAGATGCCTATGATTACTTTATTGAATCTACTTTGAAGAGTGCTGACAGCTCGATTCCAAAAACGAAAGGCAAACCTCGTGGACCTGCAGTTCCCTGGTGGAATAAGACGTGGTATTCTGAGAAAAGTGACTAGGAAGTGCTACAGACGTTACAAAACTAGTGGCTCCCCTCAGTCTAAATTAATCTACAAACGTGCTTTAGCTAAGCAGCGGCGCTTCTATAAGAAAGCCAAAAGAGAATGTTGGCTTTACTATATTAATGGAATAAACTCCAAGACCCCACTATGAGTGGTGTGGCGCAAAATAAGTTAACTGAGTGGAAAATTTGTTGCGTCACCATTGCCCTCACTAAAAATAAATGACACTCTAATCACAGAGCCCACTGAAGTTGCCAATGAGCTAGGAAAACACTTTTTTGAAGTTTCCACCCCTAACAATTATTCTCCAGAGTTTCAAAGAATTAGGAATTCTGAAATGTGTCTGAAGTTTGATTCGGGAAAATCTGAACCATACAACTACAAATTTTCCCTAAGAGAACTTCGTGAGGCGCTCTCCTCAAGTGAATCCACAGCTCCAGGTGAGGATACAATCATATATGAAATGCTGAAACACCTCCCAGATGATGCCAAAAAATATTTACTGAAGATTATAAACAAAATATGGGAAACTGGAATTTTACCCAAGGACTGGAAAATATCCATAATTGTCCCTATTAAAAAGCCTAATAAAGATGCTTCCCAAGCCACCAGCTATAGACCAATAGCTCTTACCAGCTGTGTATGTAAGCTGATGGAGAAAATGATAAATACTAGACTAGTTTGGCACCTGGAAACCAAAGGATTACTATCGCCATTTCAATTTGGTTTCAGGAAAAACCGCTCCACCCTTGATCCCCTGCTGAGGCTGACCAACCAAATCCAGCAAGGATTTGCCAAACAGTGTCAGACCATTGGCATATTTTTTGACTTGGAGAAAGCATATGACACTACCTGGAGAATTGGCATCATGAAACAATTGCACAAGATGGGCATATGTGGAAGAATGATCAGGTTTATATATTCATTTTTAACAGACAGACTTTTTAAGGTAAGAGTGGGAAACTCCTTCTCCCAACCTTTTATGCAGGAGGAAGGAGTTCCCCAAGGAAGCGTTTAAGTAACACTTTTTCAGTGGCAATAAATAGTGTGATTGAAAAAATCTCACCCCTGTTAAATGCTTGCTTTTTGTCGATGACCTTGCAATATACTGCACAGGATATGATTCCTTGTCTGTATGTAAACATTTGCAAAGGTCTATTAATGCTATTACTAAGTGGGCTGATGAGAATGGTTTCAAATTCTCCTCTTCCAAAACAGTTGCAGTAAGATTCACCAGGTGCCGGCGTGTGGAAGAGGTTCCCACACTTTGTTTAAAAGGGTCCATCCTTCCTTACGAGAGTGAAGTTAAATTTCTGGGGATGACTATTGACCATAAATTAACATGGGCTAGCCACATAAATGCCCTAAAGTTTAATGTTAAACAATCTATGAATATTTTAAAGGTTGTTTCTGGATTTAGTTGGGGGGCTGATAAGAAATCCCTTCTGATCTAAGCTAGACTATGGCTGTCAGATTTATTCCTCAGCCTGTAAAACCAAGCTAAAGGAACTGGATGTTGTACATAACATGAGGTTGAGAATATGCTCACAGGCTTTTAGAACTTTGCCTGTTGAAAGCATATATGTCGACACAGATCATTTACCCCTTGATCTAAGAAGGCAAGAGCTAGGGTTGCGATACATGGCTAGAATGAAAAGTGCTCCCAAAAATCCCTCCTTTCAAGCACTAAAGGAAACAGACTCTCGAAGTTTTTCTGGTACAAGAGCTTCTAAACCATTCCAAATTCGACTGAATGAGGATGTTAGGAGTAATCATCTTAAATCCCAGAAAGTCCTGGAAGTAGAATATCATGTAAATCCTCCATGGCTTATCCCAGAAGCATCAATATGTAAGAAACTGTTTAACAAAAAGGATTGCACTGAAGAAGAGATTAGGGGAAAATTCTTAGAGCACGATGTTACCCATACTAATTTTACAAAAATCTATACAGATGGATCAAAGTCAGATAGTGGTGTTGGTTGCGCTGTTATCCTTGGTGATACAGCGTACACAGCTAAATTACCTGACTCTGCATCAATATTTACTGCCGAATTAACAGCCGTAGTGTCTGCCCTAGATTTAGTTTTTCAAAGTAGTGACTCTAATTTTGCCATATACTCAGACTCTAGAAGCACCTTAGAAGCTATTAAAAATTTAATAGCTTTCATCCATTAATTCAAAAAAGTTCAGGAGTGGCTTTTTGTATATATTGTCGACGTAAATCAGTCTCTTTCTGTTGGGTCCCTTCTCACGTGGGGATTCATGGAAACGAGATGGCAGACAGGGAAGCAAAAGCTGCTAGTATTTTATCAGAAACCTCTTTCAGAAAAGTGCCTCATACAGACCTAAAAGGTCCCATTAGATCTTATGTTTTATAAATGGCAAGAAAGGTGGATTTCTCCCCTTCTTGCCAATAATAAGAAATACAGTAGAACCTTGGTTCTTGACGCTAATTGTTCCAGAAGAAGTGTCGAGATTCGATTTTGTCGAATTCTGAGTTAATTTCTCCCATAAGAAATAACTGAAAATGGATTAATCCATTCCTGACCACCAGTCATTACCCCAATCTTGCCTTTTTATACAAAACTTTACACAAATTACAATTAAATAGGTTCAGAGTTGAATAACTTACCGTATCAAAGCACTTTTACATTTTAAATGCATACTGTATCAAAAAGTTGGCCTATGACCAATGCGGCCGTATTACCATAAATGAGGAGGCTAAGTATTCTTATAGGCACTACCAGAATGTACTGTAACAGGTACACATGAAAACTGTTGTTAATAATGATAACAATGAAAAACAAGCCATATCACATGAAATTAATAATACAGTATTTATAAACCAAATTACTGTATGTCTGTTATCATAAAATTTATTATTAATTTCATGTGATAATATGGCTTATTTTTCAACAGCAGCATGTGTGGGCTTTAAATGCTTTTAAATAAGCATGGGAAGAACGCCACCAACAACGCCAACTAGCGGCAGCTGCCCGAAACTCTTTTTTCTACAAACATCATATGATTCATGAGGTCAGATTCCGGTTTGTTGTTTGAACTCCGATACAAAATTTACTCAACATTTCGTGTTGAAATCCAATTATTTCAAGTTCTAGTACAGTCGAGGACCGGGGTTCTACTGTATAGAAATATTAGGGATAATATACTACCGTGGTCTTCGTCATTCCAGCTTGACAGACGAACAGAGGTTATTTTAACCAGATTAAGGATTGGGCACACTCGTCTAACCCATCAGTTTATTTTAGAAGGAAGCAGCCCTCCAGAGTGTGCTTACTGTGACGAGACACTAACAGTGGAGCACATTCTGGTGGTCTGCCCCAGATATTTTAACCAAAGAGAGAGATTTTCAGGGTAATCCCTGTCTGATATTTTGGGAGATGAAACAGATATTTCTGCTATCATCTCTTTTTTAAAGTGTATTAAAATTTTTAACGATATTTAATTTATTTAATATATTTATTACATCACGTAGAATTTTAATGACATTAAATTTTTTATGTATATATCACATCATTCATTAAACTTCATACCCTTATTTATTGGTCACATCATTTTATTTATTAATCATTTCCTTCATGAATTCATAACTTTAACATAATCTATTTTCTCTCCATTACGGCGCTGAATGGCCTTGTTGGCCCCAGTGCCTGGGCTTTTGCCCTAAATATCATACATCCATCCATCCATCCAAAGCCCCTTGTGAAGAAGGTTTATAGGGGTATTCTGTGTCTGCTGTCCTGTGTGCTCGAACCCTAAGATCCAAGACAAGGATGGGACCCGGCCAGGCAACCGAAGCAGCTGGCAGGTTTGTCGAGACACCTGGGTGCCTTGGCATGATGTCTCGTCCTGTGCCTCTCTCCAGGCGAGTGTTCGTGATTCATAGAATCTTGAAAGAACAATCATGGGGAGCAGCTCCTTTTGGCTTCCTAAGAAATCGAAAAGGGCAAGGCACAGAACCAGCCTTAGACGCAGACTTCTGAGGACTGGCAACGAGGGCGCGGCCTCGAGAGGCTGTGCGCTCACTACCCCCAAAATGCGAGACCCCAACGGAGAATGCGAATCGGTTCCTGCCCAAGGGTGGGAAGAGCCAACGAGAGAAAAATGCCTCCCTGGAGAGAAGCAGTCCCTTAGAAGTACCGCAGGACTCCTGAAGGGAACCTCTTCCCTGGTTTGTATATCGTGTAGGAAGAATCAAACAAACAGAATAAAAGAAGAAAAATACTAAAATACACAGAGCTAAAGGTTAATAATGGCAAAAATAAGTGCAAAGAGCCAAAGAAAAGATGCCTGCATCTGACAGTAGCTAAAAGTAAAGTGGAGAACAGACCAACAAGTGGGCAGGGCTTCCCCTTACCTGTCGACAGTTAATTACCTTGTTCACAAGCTTATCCTATGTAAAGAACGAAGGTTTGTATTAGCACAGGAACGCACAGGAACATCTCGAAGCAGCACTCAACCTATCATTTGGTGATATGGTTTATCGCATTAAAGTATTCTGATTTTCAATTAGTTGGGTAACTAATTTGAAAATAGGCCTTAAACAGGTGTCTTCATTAATTCTTAAATAATTACTAAAATCCTTGGAGGCAATATTAAACTCTCTGAATGAATTCATGCGTTAATACTTGACACATTCTTTCAGCTAACTTTTCACTGGACATCTTTTTAGACATTTATGATTTTTTGTAACTGTTAGTAAGCCAATTATAGATAGTTTTCCTATGCTGTCACAGAATACAGGCACCTGATGAGCCGCCGCCATGTTTTAGGTCAAGCTGCGGCATTGTAAACAAAGGATATATCAAATTTCGTTGTTATTCTAAGGAATTATGAGCCATATCACGAAAAATGGCAACCAAGGACAACTCGCAAATAAATAAATAAAAAAAAAAAATAAAATAAAAATAAATAAATCATAATAAAAAATAAAAATAGATAAATAGAAAATAAACAAATAAAAATAAATGAAAATAAATAAAAATAAAAAATTTTAAATAAAAAATAAATGAAAATAAATAAATAAAAATAAATAAAAAAAAAAAATAAATGAAAATAAATAAAAATAATGAAACTTGTAAATAACAAGACCTGTACAAGTTGACACCTGAACAATGGAGTTCTGATGTGGATTTGCTGCCTGCAGTTACGTATCCAGATACCGTGAACTATTTGGTTAATGATGTAACCCACTACACATTGGACCAGCTCAGGGCCGCCTCATGGAGGCCTGCAGGCTTTCCTGTAAAAATATTGAATAGCAATGTGATATGTTAATGAATTACTTTGTGAAATCCTTATGCCATAGGCTTCTTTAATTACTCACCATTATCACTAATTACACTAACAGTTAATAACACTCACCGCCAACGAAAAGATCTGAGCAGATTTTCCTGTGTCTTGATGGCTGACAGTGACGCCTGTTTAACCTGGAAATCAGGAGCGCTCTCCTTCTCTCAGTAATCTCTTGAGTTTTCTCTCCTTGATTTCTGACAACAGCAGGGACTGAGTAATATGATTTGCCATCTCTGTCTGACCTATTGCACCCCCTTGGACTCCCCAAGTAACTCTTGACTAAGCTTTCATTCGGAGGTAGAAAAATGGCGACAGTTTGTATCCCCGTTATTTGGTCCGATTCAGTTTCACCTCACAGTTTATTCGACGGCGATGACGACGTGTGAAAGGCCTTGTACGAACACGAGGAAAAGAAACTGTGTCCGCTTTAATTAAAGGTCCCATTCGCACTTTTTCACAGCTTTGTTTACCCTCTGTGGAACATTTGTTTACAAAATTTGGAATGTTGTCACTGTCGAAGAGAATATTACCCGGCGTTCGCTTGCATGTGGCGTTACATTGCGGCCAACTTTCTTTTTTAAGTATTATTTCTCATTTTATGGCGTCCGGATTTTTAAAAAGTTTGTCGTATCTCCTCTATTTTCTTCAGTCCGCATTATTTTAGTATTTTTCATTATTCTACAAACAATACATATTTATCAAATGTAAATAATGGTCGAAAACTACTGCTCGCAGATGTTGATTTAGTCAGCATTTCTTCTTTCAATATATATTACTTAAGTAAGGTCTTGTTTTGGGTATGCGATGTAATTAGAAAGGTGTATGAATTCTTATTACCTCTTGTCTTCACCAAGCTTCTCCACAGAAGCTGTTTGACTTTGGGTCTGAAAAATGGTGGCAAATACCCAAACCAAAGAGACCTGAATAACTAAACGTTATGCACCATAGTCCATACTAAATAAGAAAAGTGTAAAGCTGAACAACATACAGCAGATAAAAAAACAATGAGTGCGTTAATCTGGGTGCTAAGTCCCCTAAAAATTGATGATTTGACTAATTTAAGAATTTCACTTTCACTTTGTTTCACTTTGGTTTGATGTACAGCCCTCCACAGGGATAATTTCCCCTCGGGCCCATGTACGTTTTCAAACTTTATAAACTTGCATTCTTCTTGTATGCTCCTCACTTCAGGCAGTATTTTGTTGTATAGTCTTGCTGCGCAGTGTACAAATGCTCTCTCGCCTGACTTACAATTTGTTCTAGATTCAAATAACCAATATGCTTCACTTGTTTTACTCAGCAGCGATAATTTCATGATATATGACGTACGTTTTTGGAATTTCCCTGTTGAACAACTTACTCATTTAGTTAGTGAAAGAGCCAGGGTTATCGTGTTAAGCAATAATTACTCACATTCCATGAGAAACCTGTGTATTAAATCCGTTCATGGTAGTTAGCGACTGCTGTGGTCCGCGGCCAGGGTGAAAGGCATAGGCCCAGTCACATTATCCCAAAAGACTTCACCGAAAGGATGTATGTATGCGTTTGTGCGTATGTTTGTGTTTGTTTTAATTAGTGTATAAATCAGTGATGATAAATAATGCTATTTTTTCTCAACAGTACAGATTCATATCAAAGCAGCCGTAAATATAAGAGAACCAATATTATAAATGAGAGGATGCGCCACTGCCTCAAGAATGGCGAGGCGTTGCGTCTCGAACAACGCCGGGATGAGACTGCGTTTGTACCACAGCGGCGTTGAAAGTAAACAAGTGTCTCGTTCAAAGAACTTCGAACACCGCTAGAAAACTTATAGCAGTGAGCCGTTTAATCGTTTTAACAACTGTAGTACGTCATCGACAAAAATCTGCATTGGTGAGAAGTTTTGGTCAAATTGAACCTAGGCAATGATTACAATTTGGACTTGAAACTAATTGTCATGTTTTGATGTGCTGAACGTTGGTGGCATTCGCTTCGTCATCAAATAACACGACCAACTACACCTAACCTAACTTTCCAAGGTAAAAACGGGCGCGGAGCTAATACCTGCCTGGATGTAAACATTTCAGTTTGCCTTCGGCCGTCATCCGTTGCAGACGTGGTTTCGGATCTCTCTGCCTGACTGTCGTTGAGCTCTATATGATCCTGGTGAAATCATTCTGTGTTTTTGTGTATATATTGCGTGTTTTTGATATTTATTAATACAAACCCATGATTTGTGATAGCCTTGCATAAGTCGTCGTTCCCCTCCGTCTGGGTTCTTGGGTGTGATGGCCAAGGGCATATGGGTGTAACTAAGTGGTAATGCTTCTCTTCCAGTAGCCCTTTATTTAAATACTGAAGGCGTTCCCCTGTACATTCGGAGATTGGGACGCAATATCTTCGCTCCCCTTCATTGATTGGGACATAGGATTTCGCTGCCCTTTTGGGCTCCCGCCCTCCGTGTACAAGGACATGACTACTTCCTTTCTACTTGTGCTGAGTGTTGTTTTTGCTGCCTGCACTGTGGAGAGTTGCGGGGGGGATGTTGCAGGCATCGTCGGTAAGTTCCACTTCCACAGCGCTCTTGGTGGTCTCCCCTCCTTCCTTCTCCCTCCCTGTAGGTTCTTCCTTATCTGTCCTTCAGTAGAGATCTTTCTTCTTCGCCCTCTTCACTCACTCGTCGGGCAAAGACTGCGAAGGGCGGGGTGTGGGCGGTTGGGCGACTACTTCTAAGGGGCCTCCTCTTGCTGCGTAGGACAGTTCCCCTCGTAGCGAGAGGAGTCTCCCTCTACTAAACATCTTTGCTTTTTCTTTCAGGTTGACAGTGAGGATCACAGGCAGAGCAGTAGTTGACTGGATATCTCAATTGGGATATCTTGCATGAAGGAGTCCCGGCATTCATTCAGTGCTGCTTCGGGATCGACCACAGTACGTGGTTGGCATGACATAGTTCCATGTCGGGATCGTTCCGACTCTGTTCCCACTGAGGTTCGAGGGGTCCCGGGAACCGGACAGACCTCCATCGGCTGAAGGAGAGGAAGGCTGTTTCCTTCCCCTTGATACCCTTGGACATCTAGGGACTCTCGTTGGCTCTTCCCAACTTTTGGGTTAGGGAACCGATTCACATACCCCTGGGCTTTGTTTCAGGGGCTGCAGGCACACAGACCTCGGTTTGCGATCCCGTTCCCAGTCCTAGAGGTTCCGCCTCTAAGACGAGTGCTGCTTCAGGCACTCATTCACAAGCTACTTCGAGTGCTTGAGATTCAGTAGAATATTGAGCATCCCGATCTGGTCTGTAGAGTACTCTCCCCGGCCCAGTTCGGGAGCAGTGCGAAAGAAAGGGTCAAGGCACCCAGGTGTCTTGGCTCTTTCTGCCAGCACTACAAGTGCTCCCTGAGTGCTTACCAGTACTCGGTTGGGTTCCCAGCCTGGTGTCTCAATCCTATCAGTTCGAACACTAGAAGAAGCAGGGAAGAGATTCCCTTCAGGAGTCCTGCGGGACTTATAAGGATTTGACGCCCTTCTGGGAGACAGTTTCTCTTGCTTGCTTTTCCTTCCCTCAGGCGGGAACTGATTCACATTCTCCTGTGGGGTCTGGCATTTCTTCGGCCGCGAGAGTGCAGCTTCTGGAAGCTGCACCGTCATTGCCAGTCTTAGAAGTCTGCGTCTAAGACTGGTTCTGTGCCTGGCTCTTTTCGATTTCTTAGGAAACAGAAAGCAGCCGCTCCCGATTTTTGGGAGTCTCGTGGGTCGCTGGAATTCTATGAATCACGAGTGCTCTTTTGACGAGAGGCACAGGACGAGAGAAAGTGCCATGACACCCAGGTGTACCAGTGCTGAGACGCCAGGTGTCTCGATACTGCCCTCTAGCTGCTTCGGTTGCTTGGCTGGGTTTCATCCTTGTGTCTTGAACCTTAGGGTTCGAGCATGCAGGATAGCAGACACTGAATTCCCCTTTAAACCTTCTTCTCGAGGGGCCTCGGCCTTAAAGGAGTTTAGTGTTCGTGAAACTAGCACTAGTTCACGGCAGACGAGTTCCGTCCTGTCCAGTTCCGATTGTGTTCATGCAATCGGCTCGGCTCGCTCGCCCCACCCAGCCCCTAGTCGCGCTTGTGAGAATGGCTCGGCTCGGCTCAGCTCAGCTCGCCCTGCCTGCCTCCCAGCCCACTGTATACCCACCTGAATTGCGTTCACGTGATTGGCTCTGGTTCTTGGCTCTGTTCAAGTGAACTTTCTGCTCTTCCCAGGAAAGTACTTTGCCACAGCACAAGCGCTTTTTTTCCCCCATGTGGCAGTAATCTCCTTCGGTTGATTGTCGCTCACGGTCCACCCCTCCTGCTGGTCTTACTGGTAGAAAAGGTATTGGTACTCTTTCCCCTCACCTGTTCTCTTTTCCTCTCGGTTGTTCTGAGAGGGGTGAATTGGACAGAGCGCTCCCAACGAGTTTGTTTTTGGAGTTTGGCTGCCTGGCTTGCTTTGGGTGTCGGTCCTCCGATTGTCTCATAGTACAACTAGGTAGCTGAGGAGGGTTTCTTGGGATCTGTAAAGGTCTCCCTCCAAGGAGAGAGGTACAGAAGTTTCACGCTTTGCAAGCAGCAAAAGTCTTCCTCTTCAAGTTGCAATCGCCCTCATTTTTCAGAGAACTTCGCGCCGATTCGTCAGTGCGAGGATCCCCAAGACAGGACCGCGGCTCCCCCAGTGAATAATCATCACTCACAACCCATGCAATTCCCAAGGGGCTGAGAGTTTCGGGGGCTGCCGTGGTCCTTGCTTGCAAGAGCATTCTCGACCAGATGAATACTTTTCTTCGGAGAAGGAGTTCATTCAGGTCAAGACACCACCTGGACTGGGTTCTCTCTCTGCTTCTCTTTGCCGTGAAGGGTATTCTCTTCCACAACAAGAGGCGGCGATCTTGGAGGGAACCTGCTGTTTTCTTCCAGACAGTCTCCTGATGGATCCATGATCCTTCACTTGGTTCCAACATGATATACAAACCGTCGGTCCTTTACATTAGGAATTATTTATGGCAAAGCTGGACATGGCCGTTAAACTCGTGAACAAGATGGTTAGGCAGCAACTACCGCCAGGTAGGCTGGAGTACCCACCTGCCCGTACATAAACATTCCAGTTTGCTTTTGGCTGTCATGCGTTGCAGACATGTTTTCGAATCTCTTTGCCTGACTATCGTTAAGCTTTTCATCATCCCATTGGGATCTTCCTGTATTTTTGTGTATATATGGTGTGTCTTTGATATTTATTAACCCTTAAACGCCGAGCCTCTATTTACAAAAGTGTCTGCTGTATGCCGGCAGCGTTCGGGAGTTAGTGCCGAAGTGGAAAATGGCTCCTTTTTTTGTCATTGCCTGAAGTTTAGTATGCAACCATCAAAAATGAAAAAAATATATATATAAATATTGAAATATATGACAGCTTGAAAAAAAATTTCATATATAATTGTATACAAATTGTGCTGTGAGCAAACGGTTAAAGCTAATGAGTTATTTTTTTGTTGTATTGTACACTAAATTGCGATGATTTTGGTGTATAACAAATTGTAAAACGATCAAAGCAACACAGAGAAAATATTATCACAAAATGATAAATGAATTCGTAACGTGCAGACGTAAAAAAGTTTTTTCAAAATTCACCATAAATCTAAATATTGTGCTAGAGACCTCCAGTTTGTTGCAAAATGAAGGTAATTGATTGAATATTACTAGACTGAAGTGTTTAGCTTTCAATTGCAGTTTTCGACCATTTCAATCGAGTTCAAAGTTGACCGAAGGTTGAATTTTTCTATTTATCGTGATTTATATGAAAATATTTCAAAACTGATAAAAGGTACAACCATGAGTTATTTTTGTTGTATTCTACATGAAATTGCACACATTTTCATGTATAACACTTTATGTAATGCCTAATAGAAAATGGTGCGAAAATTACGACAAAGTGACTAAAGAAATTCTGAGATTTTCAGCTGAGTTAGCGCGCGGGACTTAAGGAAAAAGTTTTTTTCAAAAATTCACCATAAATCAAAACATTGTGCTAGAGACTTCCCGTTTGTTGCAAAATGAAGGTAAATGATTGAATGTTACTAGAATGTAAGAGGTTTAGCTTACAATTGAATTTTTTTACCAATTTGGTCGAGTCAAAGTTGACCATAGGTTTAAATTTTGGCACTTATTGTGATTTATATGAAAAAATTTCAAAATGATAAAAGCTATAACCATGAGTTATTTTTTGTTGTATTCTACATGAAATTGCGCACATTTTCATGTATAACACTTTTTGTAATGCCTAATAGAAAACGGTGCGAAAATTACGACAAGGTGACTAAAGAAATTCTGAGATTTTCAGCCGAGTTACACGCGCAGAGGTAAGGACAAAGTTTTTTTAAATTCGCCATAAATCAAAATATTGTGCTAGAGACTTCCCGTTTGTTGCAAAATGAAGGTAAATGATTGAATGTTACTAGAATGTAAGAGTTTTAGCTTACAATTGCGTTTTTCGACCATTTCAGTCGAGTCAAAGTTGACCGAAGGTTGAAATTTTGGCACTTAACGTGATTTATCTGCAAATATTTCAAAACTTATAAAGCTACAATCATGAGTTATTTTTGTTTTATTCTACATGAAATTGCGCACATTTTCATATATAAAACTTTATATAACAGCTAATATAAAACGGTGCAAACATTACGACAAAGTGACGAAAGAATTTCTGAGTTTTTCGCCAAGTTAGCGATGCATGAGACGTAAGGAAAAAGTTTTTTCAAAAATTCACCATAAATCAAAATATTGTGCTAGAGACTTCCAGTTTGTTGCAAAAATGGAGGTAAATGATTGAATATTACTAGAATGTAAGAGTTTTAGCTTACAATTGCATTTTTCAACCATTTCGGTCGAGTCAAAGTTGACTGAAGGTTGAAATTTTGGCACTTATCGTGATTTATATGAAAATATTTCAAAACTTATAAAAGCTACAACCATGGGTTGTTTTTTGTTGTATTTACAGGAAATTGCGCACGTTTTCACATATAAAACTTTATGTAACAGCTAATATAAAACTGTGCAAAAATTACGACAGTGACGAAAGAATTTCTGAGATGCGTCGCTGATGCTTTGTAGTGGGAGAAGAAAGAAATTCGCGCATGCGCAGCTGGGTAATGCTTGTAAACAAAACAACAGCGTGAGCCATGAACTCCCAGCATCCCTCAAGGTGCGTGATTTAAAATCTTTCGCAAACTAGGCATATAACTATTTTTCTGCTAATATTTAAAAAAACTTTTTATAGTCGACGTACCGTACGTCCACTTGGCACCCTACAGACAATTTTAGTCGATGTACAGTATGTCCAGTCGACGTTCAAGGGTTAATATACAAACCCACGATTTGTGATAGCCTTGCATAAGCCGTCGTTCCCCTGCATCTGTGTCTTTGGTTTGACGGCCAAAGGCGTATTTAGAGGGGTATGACCAAGTGGTAATGCTTCTCTTCCAGCAGCCCTTTATTTAGATACTGAAGGTGTTCCCCTGTGCGTTTGGAGGTCTTAGATTGGAACGTAATATCTTCGTTCCCCTACATTGATCAGGATGTATGAGTTCGCTTCCCTTCTTGGGCTCCCGCCCTCTGTGTACAAAGGCATGACTACTTCTTTCCTACTTGTGCTGAGTGTTGTTTTTGCCGCCTGCGCTGTAGAGAGTTGCGGGCGTCGTCAGTAAGTTCCGCTTCCACGGCGCCCTTGGTGGCCTCCCCTCCTTCCGTCTCCCTTCCTTAGGTTCTTCCTTCTCTCCTTTGGTAGAGATCTCTCTCCTTTGTCCTCTTTGCTCGCTCATCGGGTGAAGACTGCGAGGGGTGGGGCCGCTGGCGGTCAGGCGACCTCTTCTAGGGGGCCTCCTCTCGCTGCGTAGGGCAGTTTTCCTCGTAGCGAGAGGAGTCTCCCTCTATTAACCATCTTCACTTTTTCAGGTTGACAATAAGCATCGCAGGCAGAGCAGTAGTTGACTGGATATCTCAGGGGATATCTTGCATGCTAGCAAAATGTAAATTACCGGACGGAAGAATTTGAAAGCTTCAGCAGGCAGACCATCGCAGCTGGCCGATTTATTATTAGGTAGGTTGTTTATGGCATCACTTATGTTACCGGGCTTAATACGATCGGCGAAATGAAACTGAATATTATCAGCAAGGAGGTTATGTACATATCTTCAGGTGTCTTGATTGTTTATGCAATTCAGGATAGTGCTGAAGTGATTGCCTCACATTCTTGCGATAGCCTCATCACCGACGGCTTCTCATACTCTCTGTGATAGCTTTTTAGTTTTGGGATTTTTGGATTGAATGTCCTTCCAAAGATGGGGGTAATCGCCAGATTCTAATTTTCTAGACATTACATCAGCTCTTAGTTACTTTTCGTTCAGTCTGCAGTGCTTAAGGGCAAATTTCAACTGTGCTTTCGCCTGCCTCATTAGCAGTGCAAAGTGTCCTTCCCTCAGGCTACTATTTTGGCTCTACAGTAGAAACATTTCTCATGAATGTGTATATAGATCTTTAACCAAGTCATTCCACCCAGGTATATTACGAGAGTTGCCCTGACGAGATCTAAAGGTATCCCTGCTGGAGGCAAGCATGCACAGTAAGGCATCTACCAGTTGAATTACTGACTGCAGCCTGGTTTCCATGGTTTCCCTAAAGGATTTGGTTTTCTGATGGTTTTTAAAATCCCAGTTAACACCAGGCAGGTGATCAGTTGGGGGTTCACAGTAGACGGGGATCTAATTCTAAACCGTTTCCTTTGTGGGCTGGCTTTGGCACAGAGAGTAGGCAAGCTTCATTACTTCTCTGACGATGTTAAGCACTTGAAGGGATTGGGATCTGTCTCACTTTATTATGTTCCTGACTTCGTAGTGAAGACTCAGAATCCATAGGTCCCCAATGTAGGGTTCTTGTCCTTTTTGATCCTCTCTCTAGAGGATTTCGTAGAAATTGATCTGGACAAGATGTTACTGTCTCTTGTGAGGGTACTGCAGCACACACTCAAGAGAACTCAACATCTCAGGCCTGAGTGCCCCCTACTGATATGGGCTCTCCTCTGGGCTCCATACTGTTTCCTTCTACGCTGGGTGAGTCTCATTCTTGCAATTCAACTCCTAGAGCCAGGAGTCAAATTGCAGGCGTGTCACTCACCCAGTTTACATAGAAGGCAAATATGGAGCCCAGAGGAGAGCCCATGATAATAGGGGCATCGCCCCATCTGTAGTACTCAGTAAGAACCTTTCAGCTCATCAGGTATTTTGTGTGAAGAGGTGATCATGATGATTTGATGTTTTATCTGTGGAATGTTGCCCAGTGGCCATACCGTAGGCACGTTTTCTTTGGGCTGGTGGTGGCTGCTTTTGGGTTGGATAGTGAGCCTTGCTCGTTTTTGAACAGGTAGCACCTTGTCTAGGTATATGGTTGGCAGGAGACAGGATAGGAGTGACTACTACTCCTCCCTCTCTCTCAATGTCTTCTTTTCTCTCCAATGTCACAGTGACATTTCATATACAGTATAAGCTGGACGAACGAGAGCAGTTTAGCTATCTGACTGGGCATCAGTCTTTTCATGTGATGAAACTATGCAGGCTCCCCCTCCTCCCTTGACAAGGGGAGAGGAGGACAGGCAATAGAGCAGACTCATTGATTTATTTTGCCTGCTTTGCTGTCTCTGACAATTCTGTCTGGGTTCTTAAAGCCTGATTGAGTAATTGTGTACAAACCAGTTACTGAATGGTCCAGAAGTCTAGCAATTGCCAGTATGTGGAGTATACTAGAGGTGCAGGGTTTCTTCCTCTGTTCCTACAAGTTAAGTATACCTTAGTTTTACCAGACCACTGAGCTGATTAACAGCTCTCCTAGGGCTGGCCCAAAGGATTAGACTTATTTTACATGGCTAAGAACCAATTGGTTACTTAGCAACGGGACCTATAGCTTATTGTGGAATCCGAACCACATTATAGTGAGAAATGAATTTCTCTGCTCCTACAGACCAGGAAGGTAACATCCCAGGCTGGGTGAACCTACCAGTTGGTTCAAAGACTATCCAGATTCCTCCCACCAATGGGTAAGTCACCTATGTAAAGAACAAGGGTTTGTATTTGTGTAGGAACCACCCTGCTTTGTTCCTGTGGCTGAGGGAAAACATGATCGGTGACAGGTGAGTGAGGGGTATTTCCCAACTCACCCCCTATGGGCTAACCACCAGTTAACTACCTTGTTATCAGATTCAACAACTGTCTCCAACTTGTCCTGAAAGATACTTTTATTTATCTAGAAAAAATGCAAATTAGTTTAAGAATTTTATATTCTGTATTAATTTTGAAGATTGGTTATACTGTATTTATACATCTGTTTTAACCCTTAGTGGACGGATTGAGCTTCAGTGTGAAGTAAAACAGGTTTGGGGAGGTGGACGGAATGCACTTCAGTGTGAAGCAGAATTATGCACCACTGTTATGGTAATAATGATTTGAAACAAAGGTGCCAATACTTATATATGCTATAAATTCACTAATGGCAACTTTTATACAGACGTGAGAGTTAGGCCAGTATCAGTAATGCTTATGACTTCAAGGGGGAAGGTACTGCATCTCTCTCTCTCACACAAGTCTTTTTGTAAATTTGCTTGTAAATATACGAAGGGGTTGCTGTTGTTTTTGTTTTTGTCTTTTACGATAGTATGTCGGTTGTAAATGTAATTTTACAAAGAAAATTGCAAAGAAATATTAGAAAAAGCATGTAAAAGTACAAAAAAAGTTACTGAATCTTCCTTCTCGTAAACTTACGCATGAATATTTTACAACAGATATGCAAAAAATTTTTTACTGCTTTTATTTCTTATCTGTTTTGATATTGTGTGAGCAGTAATAATAATTTTACAAAATCCAAAAAACTTATTTATTAGAAAAAACATATATAAGTTGGTAAAATTTACGATTGTCTTGTAAATGAGGCCCCACAAGGGGTTGTAAATAGTCATTTTCAGTTTCTCACAGAAGGTAGGGAAAATTTTTAAGAATTTTTTTATTTATACAGTGTGAATGTACGTGTCATTCTCTGTCCATTGATGTGATTTTTTTTTTATTTTGCTGACCTCAAAGTTTCCCCGGTCTGGGGTGCTGCACATTGATAAATTATGCCGTCCCTTAAGGGTTAAGCATAGGTGTTATATAAAGTTAATTGTCGTTATAGTGTGTGCTTATATCTGAGGATTCTGTAACTTATCAAATTACCAGGTTGGAGATGAAGGGTGAAAAAATTAAGGAGCAAGAATCAGACTCTGACTGGGACAGCGTGTCAGAAATGGAGCCTCCACCAAAAACAGCTGTTCGGGTGAAAACTTCACAAAGTTCTCCTCAAGGTGAGCTTTTTATTGTGAGGTCTTATAAGTAAAAAAAAACCTATTGTTCTTTTGAGTACCAAATTGCCTGATCAAATCGTCATATTGAGAATTGAATTGCCACTTACGAGCAGTGCTTTACATTGTAGGTGGATGAGAAATACTTGTAGAGTACTGTATAGTGAAAGTCCCTGGTTTCATAATAAAGAATATTCATTGTTGTTCTTGTTGTGGTCTGTAATGGATGATGTGAAGTAGTGTTGCTGCATCCTTGTTTTACTAATCCTTGGTGTTTATCTTTGGTATTGGTGGGGAATTTGTTAGTGTACAGTACAGCATATAATTGATTTTATCAGGATTATTTTGTATGAAATTTTGCTTTTACTGTGTTTGTGCTCTTAGGCACCACAATTGATAATTGTAAGTAAATTTAGAATAATGGTACCTAAACAATATTTTATTTTTAATTTGAGTCATACATGTATTTATGAAAAATGATATCCAGTACAGGTTTTCTTGAGTTGGAATTTAGTGAAAAACTAAATAGGCAAATCAAACAATGGGCAGATTGGAAATCAAGTAAATTAAAATTGCTTATCAAAGTAAGATTATGTATAACTCTAGCAAGATCTGTACTGCTAAATGGACAGGATCATAGTACAGTAACAAAACTACAGTATCTAAAAGATTTTGTCAGTTTGAGAATAAAACTTTAAGAAGTATAATAGGTGACAGGCTATTGTTAGAAATGTTACCATAGGGGAAATGACAGACATTCCACATGTAGATGAGATGATGAAAGGGAGATGGAGATGGCTTGGACACCTCATTCACATAACATCTGGGAGAATAGTACTTGATGTTGTCAGCTGGGGTCATTTTGGCACCAGGAGAGTTGGGAAACCTGGACCTAGTTGGATGAGAACTGTGAGAAGGGATGCAGGAGAGAATGGAGATTTATGAAAGATATATAGATGGAGACAATGTTCATGAAGTATACGTTGCTGCTTTCACACATTTTATTGTAAATTAGGTTTGTTAGTATTCTGTGATGAGGTTGGTAAGTTGCCATACATATTACATTTGTGCATTTTTGTGTACTGACACGTAATGCCTTTCCTTGATAGATGCAAAGAAGTGTTTGCTATGGAATTTAGTATTTATTTTTAGAATTTCATATTTTTTTACTAGCATATCCCCAGTATTTTCTGACAAAAGCCAGATTAGTTGTCATTGCTCTGAATAACTAACTTAAACTATGTTGTTCATTTAATTGATATTGGCATCAATGACCCAGTTGTCATGATGCCAGATAACTCAAAATCATGTATTCATTCATTATTTAACAAACTCCTAGACCTTTAGCATTCTGTTATGCTTTCCCATATTAGAAACTCCTTGTAGTGTTCACTTACAGAATTATTATTGTATAATAATATATAAGGACTAGAAATAAATATGTCAGAAGGCTTAGCAGCTTCAACCATGGAGGTGCCAGCCATGGAAACTGCCAGATGAGTTAAATTTGAGTTAACCTTGAATGGCATTGCTCAGGAAGAACTTGATCATCAAAGCCATTATTTTGCTGTTCAAATTGGAATAAATCATGAAACCAATAGATTCTATCATGAGCAAGACAGCCAGAAAGGTGGTAGCCAAAATGACCATGTCATTTATTTATACTTTGATAGGACATTGATACATCATTTGGCAAACATTTTTTTATGAAAAAATACATTTTATTGATATTTGGCTGTGTTTACATTAATATTAATATTTGAAAATTAGTAGAGTAAATAATTTTTTTTAGAAATATGTAGTTACGAAAATAAATTGAAAATAATCAGCGAATATTTTAGATATATGCTCAGCTGTATTTATTAAGATATATTTTTGTTCATGACACTTACCTGCCAGATATATATATAGCTGTATTTTTCCGAAATCCGACAGAATTTCAAAACTCGCGGCACGCAGTGTGGCCAGGTGGTTAGTACTCATTCCCGCCGCTGGGAGGCGGGAATCGGGAACCATTCCCATTTTCTATTCAGATTTTCTCTGTCGCCGGTACTGTTAACATCTGTTTACAGTACCTCCGCCTCTGGATTTCGTTAACTTGCATATTTCCACTTAAGTATTCTCTTGACTTTTGGTATTGGATCTTGGACTGTGGATTGGCACATGCTTTTTCTGGACTGTTGTTGATTTTGCTTATGACTGCTCTTTAAATATGTCTGGTTCTAGTTCTGCTAGTTTTCGTGTATGTTGCATGAGTGATTGTAAGGTGAGGCTACCGAAAGCTTCGGTAGACCCTCACTCGGTTTGCTTGAGGTGTAGGGGTCATGTTTGTCTTATAGATGATCGATGTAAGGAGTGTGAACCTTTATCTGATGCGAGCTGGAAGTCGTATGATTCGTATGTTCGCAAGTTGGAGCGTGACAGGGTCAGGAGGTCCTCCTCCAGGAGTGTGTGCAAGAGTCAGGTTATTTCCTCTCCTGATAATTCTAATGTAGTTGATGTTGCGCCTGTCCCTGTGGTTTTGCCTTCGGGCCCTGATGTGGTGTCTCTGCGGAGGGTTTGGCCTGGCGGAGATCATGAATTCCATCTGTGCGCTCGAAAACAAAGTGACATCTCTTCAAAGTGTTGTGAAGTGTAGTGCTCCCCCCAGTGTTGTGGAGGGGGCCTCAGATCGGCCCCATAATGCTTCTAGGCCTGGACCGCTGTCAGACTCCCAGGACTCAGGGAGAAGGCATGTCGAAAGCCGCAAGAAGGTTACGGGGGCTTCCCACCGGTCTGACGTCCCTTCGGCAGGTCCTGTTGTCGCTTCCCAGGCTGCCAGAGATCGTGCTTCGGCACGCATTCTCAGGGACTGCTTTTCCCTCCGAGGCGTCCTCCTCGTAAGGGGTGGAACTCTCGGGACTCTCGTCCTCTGAAGAGGAGCTGTGTTCAAGAGGATGCGCTTCTCGTCAGTCTTCTTCGTCTGTTGGTTATCTTGAAAGCTTTTCCACCGCAGAAGAGGACTAGGACTTCGTCTGATGAGGACGTTTCTGAGCGCCCCAGTCGCTCTAAGGAAGAACCTTTCTTGCTCCTGTGAGGAAGAAGAAGCGTCCCCTCGCCCATCGTCTTCCCATAGGATTGTCTCTCCCCCCAGACGTGATTCTTCTCCATCTAAGAAGATTTTGTTGGAGATGCAGCGGCAGTTGTCTTCTCTTATTGCTGAGAGGGACTCTGCTCCTCGTTGTCGCAAGGACTTGACTTTGCCCGTCAAGAGGTCCAGGAAGTCTCCATCTCCTGCTCCTTTTTCTTCGTCTCCGTCTCCTGTGTCGTCGCCTTGTCGCCCTCTTAGCTCACAAGTTCCCCGTCGTGACGCTCGTCAACGTGACACTTCGCGACCTGCTTCCCGAGACGCTTCGGTTGCCGCTCTTCAGGACGCCTCTGTGCAGGACGCTCGGCAGGACGCTCTTCTGGTTTTTGGGCGGGACGCCCGGATGGACGCTCTTCAGGACGCTCTTCAGGACGCTCTCCAGGACGCTCCTCAGGACGCCCCTTCGGTTGCTCTTCAAGACGTGACGGAGCATTCTCATTCGTCTGGGCAAAGAAGATCTCTTCTTCGTATCGGACCTCAAGGCCTTCGTTCCCCTAAAGTGTTGGGTGACTCGGTTGTTTCTCCGGCTGTGGCGGGAGAGGTTTCTGGCGAATCGGATCCTGCTGACGTCGAGCCCTCGTCTGCTTCCTCTACTTCCGATTATCAAGTCTTAACCGGACTTCTTAAAGACTTGTTCGGAGACAAGTTTAAACCCTCGGCTCCTCTCTCTCCTCCTTCTCAGTTAGCTTCTTCCAAAGCGAGGAGAGCGCCAGGGTTTATGAAGATGACTTCTTCGTTGGCGACCAAGAGGGCTTTTAAGAAAGTCAACGTGTGGATGGAGGAATGGAAGTCCCATGGCAAGACCTCTTTTGCAGTGCCTCCGTCTAAGCTTTCTGGCAAGGCTGGTATGTGGTATGAGACGGGAGAGGATATCAGTCCTAGAGTTCCTTCCTCTTCTCAAGGGGATTTCTCCAGCCTTGTCGACGCTCCCAGAAGGTTGCATCTGTCTACTGCTAAGGTTTCTTGGACTTTGTCAGAGACAGATCATCATCTCAAGGGTCTCTTCCGCACCATGGAGGTGTTTAATTTTTTGGACTGGTGCTTGGGAGCTTTAGATCTTAAGCTTCGGAGCTCTGATTCAATTAGCCTGGGGGAGCTCTCTAGTGTCCTTAACTGTATGGACAAGGCAGTCAGGGATGGATCAGAAGAACTGGCGTCTCATTTTGGTACGGGCCTCTTAAAGAAGAGGGCCTTGTTTTGCGACTTCACATCTAAGTCTGTCTCTCCTTCGCAAAGGGCAGAGTTATTGTTCGCCCCTTTGTCCAGCCATCTTTTCCCCCAGTCTTTGATTCGGGACATTTCCTCGAGTCTTAAGGAGAAGGCCACGCAAGATCTTCTGGTGCATTCTTGAGACGTCCTCCAGCTCCTTCTTCTTCTTCAGCTTCAGTTTTGTCCAGGAAGAAGAAGCCCTTTTCATGGAGGAACTTCTTCCTCTAGATCGTCTCCGCGAGGAAGAGGTTTCACCAGAGGAGCGGCCCCCTCAAAACCTAGGGGAAAAAAGTGACTCTTTACGCCTCCAGACACCAGTAGGAGCCAGGCTTCTTTATTTTGCGGGAGCCTGGAGAACGAAAGGAGCGGACTCCTGGTCGCTAAGTGTTCTAGAGAAGGGTTACAAGATCCCCTTTCTCGTGTTGCCACCCCTTTGCACGTCGCCCAGGGATCTGTCGCCTTCTTACCACCGAGAGAAGCAACAGATTCTGTTAGACCTCCTGGAGCAGTTGATAGAGAAGAGAGCCGTGGAACAAGTTCTGAAGTTGGATTCTCCGGGGTTCTACAACAGACTATTCTTAGTCCCGAAACAGTCGGGAGAGTGGAGACCGGTCTTGGATGTAAGCATCTTGAATCGCTTTATTTCGAAAGAAAAATTCAAGATGGAAACGCCCCAGTCGGTTCTCGGGGCTTTAAGACCAGGAGACTGGATGGTCTCCTGGACTTACAGGACGCCAGCGTACTTCCATGTTCCCATACATCCTCAGTCAAGGAAGTACCTGAGGTTTGTGCTGGGGGACGAGTCTTCCAGTTCAGAGCTCTCTGCTTCGGTTTGTGCACTGATCCAATGATCTTCACGGTGATCATGAAAAATGTTGCGAGTGGCTTCACCTGGCGGGTGTTCGTGTTTCGTTCTACCTGGACAATTGGCTCATACGAGCCTCTTCTCGGGGAAGTGTCTGGAGGACCTGACTTTGGCGCTGAATTTGACGAAGTCCCTGGGACTTCTTGTGAACCAAGAAAAGTCCCATCTGATCCCGACGCAGTCCATCGTCTATCTGGGGATTCAGATGGATTCAGTGGCTTTTCGAGCTTTTCCATCCCGAGAACGGCAACTGCTTTGCTTAGAAAAGTTTCGTCCTTCCTAGGGAAGGAAACATGCTCGGTGAGGGAATGGATGAGTTTGCTGGGGACCATTTCCTCGCTGGAGAAGTTTGTTTCCTTGGGAGGCTTCATCTCAGACCGCTCCAGTTTTTCATGGCGGAGAACTGGATGGACAAGGAGGATCTGGAAGAGACATTGACGATTTCTCCTTTAATCAAGGATCATCTGAAGTGGTGGTTCGACCCCTTAAAGCTTGCGGAAGGGGTTTCTCTTCGTCTTCAGAGCCCCGACCTGGTGTTGTTTTCCGACGTGTCCAGGGAAGGATGGGGAGCAACACTAGGAGGGGAGGAAGTGTCAGGCACCTGGAGAGGGGAACAGGTGTCCTGGCACATAAATCTCAAGGAATTGGGTGCTATCTTTCTGGCCCTTCAATTCTTGAAGTCTGTCTGAGTTTCAGGCAGAATTGTCCAAGTAAATTCGGACAATACCACAGCTCTAGCGTACCTCAAAAAACAGGGGGTACTCTCGATCCGTTCCCTGTTCATCCTAGCGAGGGAGATCCTGCTTTGGACTCATGCTCGGGGGTCACAATTCTCACGAGGTTCATTGCGGGCGTGGAGAATATCCGAGCGGACCTTCTCAGTTGGCAACATCAGCTTCTACCGACCGAGTGGACCCTTCACAAGGAGGTATGTTTAGAGTTGTGGAGGATATGGGGAAGTCCTCTAGTGGACCTCTTTGCTACGTCCAGGGCGACAAGACTCCCCCTGTATTGCTCTCCTGTCCTAGACCCAGGAGCGTTAGCCATAGACGCCCTCCTCTGGGACTGGAAAGGCCTAGACCTTTACACTTTCCCTCCCTTCAAGATCCTGGGAGAAGTGATAAGGAAATTTGCAACGTCGGAAGGAGCAAGGATGACTTTAATAGCCCCCTTCTGGCCAGCAGCGGATTGGTTCCCAGAGACCTTGGCCTTCCTAGTGGACTTTCCAAGGACGCTTCCACTGAGGGTGGACCTTCTCAGGCAGCCGCATTTCGAAAGGTTCCACAAAAACCTCCCCGCTCTGAGTCTGACTGCGTTCAGACTATCACAAAACTGGCAAGAGCAAGAGGATTTTCGAGAGCAGTGGCAAAGGCTATCGCCAGTGCCAGGAGACCTTCTTCGAATGCGGTCTACCAGTACAAGTGGGCTGTTTTTAGGAAATGGTGCAGGAGTAAAGGAGTTTCCTCGACCACGACCTCTATACCACAAATAGCTGACTTCCTTTTTTATCTCAGGCATAAGAATAAACTGGCAGTCTCGACTATTAAGGGCTATAGGAGTATGCTATCGGCAGTCTTTAGGCACAGAGGCCTGAACTTGTGCGACAACAAGGATCTTCACGATCTACTGAGATCCTTCGAGACTGTCAAAATTCCTCAACTCAGGACGCCTTCTTGGAATCTGGATGTTGTCCTGAAGTTTCTTATGTCAAGTGCTTTTGAACCGCTGTCTTCGGCTTCCCTCAAGAACGTGACTAGGAAAGCTGTCTTCCTAACGGCTCTGGCAACAGCTAAGAGGATTAGTGAAGTGCAAGCCATTAGCAAACATATTGGCTTTAGGGGTCCTAATGCTGTATGCTCCCTAAATCCTTTGTTCTTAGCCAAGAATGAAAATCCTTCAAACCCTTGGCCCAAGTCTTTTGAGATAAAAGATTTGACGGAGATGCTTGGGCAAGAGTCAGAAAGGGTCCTGTGTCCTGTCCGGGCTCTCAAGTTCTACTTAGCCAAGACCAAGGAGACTAGAGGCTCATCGGACAGTCTGTGGTGTTCGGTGAAGAGACCTGATCTTCCCATGTCTAAGAATGCCTTAGCATTCTTTTTAAGAAGTACTATTAGAGAGGCTCATTCCTCCTGCCTAGAAGGTGACATGAGACTTCTGAAAGTAAAGGCTCATGAAGTAAGAGCTATCGCGACTTCGGTGGCTTTCCAAAAGAATATGTCCCTTAATGATATTCTTGGTGCCACCTTCTGGCGAAGTAATTCAGTGTTAAGCCGCATTACTTGCGGGATGTGAAGACGACATTTGAAGACTGCTCTTCACTGGGACCATACGTTTCCAGACACGATGTTGGGAGAAGAGGGCAATACTCATCCTATCCTTTAGGGGTTAGGTAGTATTTTTTAATCTTGTTGTTGTGTTTTTTGGTTGTTGGGTGGCCATTGAGATGGACGTCCCAATTTTTTAGCCTGTTAGGTTCATTGCCTTAGATAGGTCGGTCAGGTGGTTGGTCGTTGCTCCTTTTCCCTCTCTGTATGGTCGCATGATCTAGTCCTATTGTGGTCACGCCCCCGTGGACAGGTCATCTAGATCTCTCCAGCTTTATAGGTCCCTACCTTGCTGGAGACTCTAGAAAAAAGCAGAAGCAGGCTTGGGTGACAGATAACCTCGAAGTCAGCTATGCTAACAGGTAAGGAACCAAGGCGTCAATCGCCTACATTTATTTGTTTCCTAAATCCTATTCTGTCTCTTCCCACCTCCAACGGTGGGATTCAGCTATATATATATCTGGCAGGTAAGTGTCATGAACAAAATGATATTTTAATTATAAAATAAAGTTTGTTCATACTTACCTGGCAGATATATATACTTTTAGTGCCCACCCGCCTCCCCTCTTGAGACAGTGGCACTAGAAAATCTGAATAGAAAATGGGAATGGTTCCCGATTCCCGCCTCCCAGCGGCGGGAATGAGTACTAACCACCTGGCCACACTGCGTGTGCCGCGAGTTTTAAATTCTGTCGGATTTCGGAGAAATACAGCTATATATATATCTGCCAGGTAAGTATGAACAAACTTTATTTTATAATTAAAATATCATTTTTCTTTTTTAATAAGTGGTATCTCTTCTTTCTCTACTACTCAGTACTTCCACTTACTTCTTCTTAATGTGACCTTGTTCCATATGAATAGTTTTCATTTACTGAATACTAATAATAATAATAATAAATGGGCGCCGTGGCAGAGTGGTTTAGCTCATCGATAGACTGGTTAAGCAACATTGGGGCTCGTCAGTTGCTGGATTGGTAACTGCTCTCCTTGGCGTTGATTCCTTGGGAAAGGATCTTTACCATAATTTCTTCAGCTGTAAATGAGTACCTATTTGCAATAGGGTAGGGTCTAGCTATGGGTTAAATAGCAGAATTCGGCAACGATGGAAAGAAACGAAAGAGTGAACGACAACAACGTAAATGGAACCTCTGGCAACAGAGGAACTTCGTCCGGCAGCCAGGTATACAACCCAGTCGACGGGGGGACGGTCAGGTATGTGGAGGTAGTCATCCAGCACCTGACCACCACAACGACAGTAACCAGCGACCAGAGACAGGAGCTACAGAGGCAAACCAGAAGAAGAAATGGACAAGAGAAGAAAATGAGAAAATATGGAAATGGTACATCAGAAGCGACCCGACAGAAAGAGGATACAGAAGAAGACTGATCAACATCTGGAATGAGAGAAATAACACCCTTCAAACAGAAATAGGCTGGCAGACCAAGTAAGGAACATAAAGGAAAAGCACTGGCTCTCCACAACAGAAAGAGAGGAACGGGAAAGAGAAATAACACCCAGCAGCAAAGGACAAGGAGACGAAGTGGGAGAGAATGACACAGAAAACGACAGGAATGATGAGCTACCAAACAACAACACACGAGGAAACACCAAAGATGTAACAGAGAGGTTGGAATGGGTGGAAAAGATCAGACAATGGATGAAGCCAGGTACAGAAAGAGCAAAGATCCCCTCCATGAAAGCCTACAACACAAAGAAACTAAGGCAAAAAACAAGTGAAGTTAATGAAATAATGAGACTAATCCACACCACCAGTATCACAGAAACAAATAACCTGGCATAGGCCTAAGCAGGAGCAAGACTAGTAGTAGAACTCATGGGGATACAAACACCAACACCACTGTCACAACCAACCCAACAGAAACCAAAACAGCAACCGCCGTGGCAAAGGCGCCTGGAAAATCAAATCATGGCGATGAGATCTGACTTGAGTAAACTGAAAGAGATGGCAAAAAAGAGGCGAAGAAGCAAGAAAACAAGAGAGGAACTGAATGAGAAATACTGTACAAAGTACAGAGAAGGGACTAAACAACACAATAGAAGATATAAAACATGCTTAAAGCCAAAGCACGTAAGATCCAATGGTACATGAATGGGAATAAAGGATACCAACAGAACAAACTCTTCAGAACCAACCAGAAAAGACTATACAGCCAACTAAGAGGGGAAGATAACCACCAGGAAATTCCTGAAGCCAAACCAAGTAAGAGACTCTGGGAAAACATATGGAGCAATCCGTTGTCACACAACAAACATGCGACAGGGCTCCAGGAAATCAGGGCAGAATAAATGGGGAGAATAAAACAGAGATTCACTGAGATCACGACAGACACAGTCAGACACCAACTAAAGAAAATGCCCAACTGGAAAGCCCCAGGTCCCGATGAAGTCCATGGATATTGACTCAAAAACTTCAAGGCCCTACACTCACAAATAGGAGAACAACTCCAGCATTGTATGACAAACCACCATGCGCCCAAATAGATGACCACAGGGAGAACATCCTTATTACAGTAAGACCAGAACAAGGGAAATATAGCAAGTAACTACAGGCCTGTCACCTGCCTACAAATAATGTGGAAGTTACTTGCGGGTATCATCAATGGAAGGCTATACAACTACCTAGAGGATACAAACACCATCCCCCACCAACAGAGAGGCTGCAGAAGGAAGTGTAGGGGCATAAAGGACCAGCTCCTAATAGACAAAATGGCGATGAAGAATAGTAAGAGAAGGAGAACCAACCTAAGCATGGCATGGATTGACTACAAGAAAGCCTTCGACGTGATACCACACGTGGGTTATAGAATGCCTGAAAATATATGGGGCAGAGGAAAACACCATCAGCTTCCTTAAAAATACAATGCACAACTGGAATACAGTACTTACAAGCTCTGGCATAAGACTAGCAGAGGTTAACATCAGGAGAGGGATCTTTCAAGGTGACTCACTGTCCCCACTACTCTTCATAGTAACCATGATTCCCATGACAAAATTACTGCAGAAGATGGATGCTGGGTACCAACTTAAGAAAGGAGGCAGCAGAATTAACCATCTGATGTTCATGGGCGACATTAAACTGTATGATAAGAGCATTAAGGAAATACCCTAATCCAGACTGTAAGGATTGTTTCTTGGGACATCAGGATGGAGTTTGGAATAGAAAAATGCACCTTGGTCAACATACAAAAAGGCAAAGTAGCAAGGACTGAAGGGATAAAGCTACCAGACGGGAATAGCATCAAACACATAGACAAGAGAGGATACAAATCTTCTTCTTCTTCCCATAATCCCATTTTTATATGGGGTCGCCAAGAGTTGAAGGAGCACATTTCCAAAGATTTCTATCCTGTGACTTCTGCCTCATCAATTCCCTTCCCAATGCAGGTCTCCCCTCACACAGTCCTTCCATCTCTTTCTTGGTCTCCTCTTCTTCTTCTTCCCTTGACCTCCATCCCCATAGATATGTCTACCAACATGGTCCTCATCTCTCCTCAACAGGTGTCCAATACCATCTCAGCCTCCCCAAGAGCACTTTCTTTGATATTTCCACCACCTTAGTAGACCCCTAATGTAATCATTTCGATCCTCTCCTCTCTCAATCACCCCAGCCATCCATCTAAGCATTCTCATTTCTGCCACATCCATCTTCTCCTCTGTCTTTCTCAAGCTTGCTGTTTCTGTTGCCAAACATCATTGCAGTTTTTGGTTATCACATCTTATGAAATTTTCCCCGCCGAACCTCAGGGACTCTTTTGTCATAAAGAACTCCGAGAAAGGCCGCTCTCCAGTTGTTCCAGCCTGCCTGTACCCGATGTTTTACAACATCCAGAACAGTCCTCCAGCATTAATAAAACCCAAATACTTAAAATTTTCTAAACTCTCTTTATTGGTCCTCCCCAAGCTGAACACTTTCCCTATCACCCCCATCATTGGAATGGTACACAGATATTCTGTCTTAGATCTACAAATTCTCATTCCTCTGTCCTCCAGTACTTGTCTCCATCTTTCCAGTTTCATTTCCAGATCTTCCCTGCAATCTGCACACAGGACAATATCATCCGAATACAATATGTTCCAAGGAATGCTAACAGTTCCTCTATGATAACGGCCCATCACTATGTTAAAAAACAAAGATGGAAATAAGAGCCGACCCATATGCAGTGTAATCCTGAAAGTCACCTCAAAACCCTCCGTCTCCCCAACACTGCTCAAACTCTGGTAAATACATTTGGTAGCACATCTCCTGTATCAATAGTTGCCTGTCTGGAAACATCCTCTCCCTCAGGCTCCTCCATACCTCTTGTCTGGGGACTGATAGAAAACGGCCTTTTCAAGGTCAAAATACCATATGTAGGTCCCTTTGTTTTTCCCCAGAACTCCATTAGTTGTCTCAGACAAAATATACCATCTGTTGTTCCTCTTCCCTTCATAAAAATCTGCTCTTTACCTATTTCTACTTCTTCCCAGAGTCTGAGAAACCTATCATCCTTTCCAGTATCTTCAAAGTGTGGGACATTAGTTTAATATGCCCTATAATTACCCACAATCTTGGACATCTCCTCTCCCTTTGAAAATTGGGAAAACTAGTATACTCCCATAGCCACTCATTTGGAATCTTTTCCTGCTCAGGATCTTTATCACAAGATCATAAAGTATATCCACTCCTTCATCCCCTAATGCCTTCCATGCCCCCACAGGTATCAAAAACCACCCATTCTTCATCTTCTTCAGTGATCCAAAACCTCTTGCTTAGAAAAAATCATCAAATGCCAATGTTCACCTGCCCATCCCCTTTATTAGCTATTATTTTCTTCATTTAACAGCTGTTCGAAATATTCTTTCCATCTCTTTAGATGTTTTCTTCCTTTCTAAGTACTACCCCATCTTGATCTTTTATTTGTTTGATATTTTCCACCGTAATATCTTTGGTGCTCTTATTTCTAGCCTTTGCCCTAGCTTGAGTCATCTTATTTAATCCTTCCTTCGTCCCCAGCTCATTATACACATCATCAGTACGACTTTGCTTTAAGATGTGGGCTACCATCTTTTTCACCACCTTGTTTTTCTCTCTGAACCGATCTCTGTCTTCCACTGACAAATGACTTTCCCTCTCTTTCCAATTTTGCCTCCTTTTATCTTTTACTACTTTCCCAATGTCTTCCTCCCACCACCAACTCTCCCTTTGTCCCATATGATCCCTTGTCTCTCCCAGCAGCTCCTCTTTATGTTTCTGATTATTTTTTTAAATTTCGTAAACTTTTCATTCTTGAACATCTTCAATTCCTATATCAATGTCCTCCAAAACCCTCCTCTTAAACTCACTCTTCTTATCCTCCTCCTCACTAATTTGTACCATTTAATTTTCCTAGGTAACCTTTAGCTTAATTTTTCTTTGCAATTTTTAGACTTCAAATCCATGCATAGCAGTCTGTGTTATAGGCTGTATGGTCTGTATAACATTGCAGTTCTTGATCTCCCCAGCTTTATCCTTTAATATGAAAGTAGTCTATTTGTTGCATCTTCCCCCACTCCTGTATGTTATTAGGTGTTCCTTTTCTTCATAAAGAATGTGTTTACTATTGCTATGTCGTTGCCACAAAAATCCACTACAATGATTCTGGTTTTCTCCTTGCAATTTTTGGCCCCCATGCAACTTTTTAAGAGGAATGTATTTTCACATCCAACATGGCCATTCAAATCTGAAGAAATCACCCTCTCATGTTCTTCCATCTTTTGCATTATCCATCCATGTTCTCCAGAAACTTCCCTTCTCTTCTTCTAAATAAACTTGTGGTGCGACATTGTAATTGTATACCCTCTCCCCAAAGCACATCTTTGGATTGTGATAAGGTCATTCTTTCTTTGTTACTTCTATCACTGTATTCTTCAGTTCACCTAGACAGTACTATTTAGCCAACTTTATTTCTGCCTTGTTTTATTTGCTTCACTATTAGATAAATAGATTCTTATATCCATCCCCCATTTCTTTAGCTTTATTTCCTTTCCATCGGAAAAGCTGAAATCTTGAAGGCAAATAAAAATCTGTTTTTCCTCATCAGGTCATTAGCAACTCTCTACCTCTGAAGTCATAAAACCCAAAATTAAGCTGACATAACTCTAAATCCAATGAGAGCTATTCTTTTTTAGCTGCACCCGATATGATGCAAATGAGCCCTGAAATTCACAGAAATTAAAAGGATGATGTCTCTGTGCTCAGTTTCTGAGTAGGTTCTAGCAATACCTCTTTCCATATTTCACTCATTCCATGGTTTTGTCACAGATTTTTATATATTTTGCCCTTATAAGATTATTTCTTCAGATTTATCCGACTTGGGACTTGGAATTGTAATTTAAATGTGGCTAGGTTCAAGAGAGGATACAAATACCTAGGGAATAATAGAAGATATAAAACACCAAGAGTTGAAGGACACATCAGGAAAGAATTTATGCAGAGACTTAAGGCTTGTTTTTCAAGTCAAAATCAAAATGTTTCTAAACATGATGAAATATATAAATATATTGGCATATTAATCAGATTTGTATATTGTTCAAGATAAATGGAGTGGACGAAACTGAACTTGGACAGCTATAGACCAGAAAACTAGAAAACATATTCTTGACAATACACAAAGCACTAAACCCAAGAGCAAATGCAGATAGACTTCCACAAAGTCCTCTTAATGCCACACATTTGGTTGGAGAATCTTTTATGGGACATGTCTAACAACAAAAATCGGGGTTTTAAGGTATCTCAAAATCATGTTCCTTAATTGGGTAACCTTTGCCTTATATACAAAACCAGAGTTTGCCGATAACCGAAAATCGATGTTTTATAGGCCGATAAACACCTTTAATTGCTGAAAAATATCAAAATCACAGATTTATTGGTTATCACATTCTTAGAATGGAACCCGCCAGATAACAGGGGACTGCCTGTATACATAATACGAAAGGAAGGTATAGATCTAAACATAGATGGACTTTCAACATGAGAACAGAGCACTGGGGCAATATCTGAAAACAGTGAAGACAAGTGGCCAAGGAGTGCATCTTAAGAAGGACTGATGAAAGTAAGTTCCTAGAACTCAGAAATATACAGAGACAGGAGAATGAAAAACAGTTTTAACAGAGGAATGGCACAACAAACCAATTAGAACAGTATATTAAAGACTGACAAAAGAAAACCAGCAATGAAACATGGCAATAGCTACAGAGGAGAAACTCAAGAAGGAAACAGAAGGAATGTTAACAGTGCCACAAGATCAGGCCCTAAGAACCAGATATGTCTAAATATGAAAGATCCATAAACCACATAGCAAGTAAATGTCAGTACAAAAAGAGGCATGATTTGTAAAAAAGCCCTCTCTAGAGCCTGTGCAAGAAACACCAGCTAGCTTGCAGTAATAAGTGGTTAGGAAAATCAACCTTTTTAGGAGTGAAAAGAAACAAATTTATCAATGAAATTATCCTTGGAACTATGGTATCAGAACAGATTTATGATAGAGTAGACCAGAGGGGACGTTGATTGACAAAATCGAGAAGAAAGTATCACTCACTGATGTTGCAATACCATGGGACACCAGAGTAGATGAGAAAGAAAGAGAAAAAATTGATAAGCATTAAGACCTGAAAGTTGAAATAAGAAGGACATGGAATATGCCAGTTGAAATTGTACCCATAATCATAGGAACACTATACAGTATCCCAAGATCCCTGAAAAGGAATCTGGAAAAACTAATTATTTTACAGTAGCTCCAGGACTCATGCAGAAGAGTGTGCTTCTAGAAACAGTGCACGTGTTGAGAAAAGTGATGGACTCTAATCTCCTAGACAGGATGCAACCCAGAACCCCACACTACAAAAACCACCCAGTCTGAATAGGATGACTGTGATAGACAAAAAAAAAAAAAAAAAAAAAAAATCAGCAAATAGGCAAATTTTCTGCAAATTATTTGGAGCTATGTTCCACAAAAATTCGCAAATAGTCGGAGATCCACTGTATTTAGTGTTTATGGTTATGAGGTATTAACAAGGTGGGGGGGAGGATTAAGGGTGCGGAGTTGCCATTTTCCACCCGTATAGTTTTTTACTTATGCCTATTTGGATTTTGCCCTCATCTGACAGGAGTTTGGCTCTATTAATCTGGATAATCAAGAGATTATTGTAGTTAGATATACAGTATAGTAGTGATATAGTGTTAAGATGTCCTAGGTAATTTTTATTGTTTACGTATTGAAAATTTCTTAATATTAATGTACAAATGTTTTTGCCTTGGTTTCCAATACTTAGCTATGCTTTGCATCTTTTAATATCTCCTCTCTGTAATGTTCTCCAATCTGAAATTTGTTATGCATGCCTTTAGCAAAAACATTGCTTCAGTGTTCTTTTATGTTGCTAATAATTTTTTTTTAAATGTAAACTTTTCAAAGCTAGAAATCCCTTGCTACATTAATATTCTACCCAAAGTAGAGTACTCTGTTTCCTCAGACTTAACTCCTAGGTAACCTCAAACTTAATTCCTAGGTAACCTTTAATTTAATTCCTGTGCAATGGGACTTACGCAAGTAGTATGTGCTGTGTTATAGTGTATGTCTGTATGCATTGGCAGGTCAAGCAGCTGCAGTACCTCGTAAATTGAAATCATTGACTTTTGTTGATCCTGAGAGTGGGAAGGGTGGTGAAAAACCACCTTTTGATTTCAAGTAAGTACATTATTCCTATGTGTTTAATACAAAAATAAATTGTGCAATGATTGGTGATGCCTTGCTTATTTTTGTGTAATCAACTTTTAAGAGGAAGTGTATTTTGGAAATAACTTGCAGGTCATAATGGAAGAAATAGTTGTGAGAACATTTTTCCATCTTTACAATATAGATTTATTTCATGTGGGATTATGAATCTATAAATAAAGACTAGACATTGTGATTGTATATGAAAAAAAGCTTATTTGGAGTTGTGTTAAGGTACCTAAGTAGTGTTTAGTTAGTGTGAGCACTAAAGTATATTCGGTAAATAACAGAAAACTAGAGAATAATGAGTTTAGGTTGAAATTTAGAAAATATTTGGGGGTTTTTAAGAGTTCATATTAGATAAATAGATTCGTGACAAAGTTAGTCCATGAATTTCAGAGATTTTGTAATAGCCACTCCAAAGAATTTGGCTTAAGGAAAAGCTGAAATCAGAAGGCAAATAAAAATGTGTTTTTGGAAAACACCATTAGCAAGCAGTATCACAAAGTGAAAGGAGAAAATGGTAAAACACTAATACACGTAACTGCTTGGATGGAAGGAGAAGTTATTCTGTTTTTCAGTACAGATATGACACAAATGATGATGAAATTGAAGGAAATAAAGAAAAGGATGATGTAGACTTTGCTCAGCAACCTTCTGAGGTTCCAGCTTCTCCTTCCCACGGCACTAGTATACTGTATGTCATAATTTGTATATATTTTCAAGTATAAGATTATTTCTTCAGAATTTGGATGACTAGAGGAATTGTAATTTAAATGTCTGGCCAGTGATGGCCTCTTGCTGTTTCAAGTACCTAGTAAGTAGTAGAAGGACTGAAAGCTATAAGGTAAAATTGGACCGTAAGTTTTGTTTTGTACTTAAGGCTTGTTTTTTCATGTAAAATGAAAATGTTTCTAACCTGTAAAATATATATTATATTGTTATATTATTGGAGATTTTATATTGTTCAAGATAAATGGTAAACTTATTTGGACAGCTATATATTCACTCTTGCAGTAGATCTCTTATATTCTTCAGTTAAGGAAAGATCTATTCAAACCACAGTATTCCATACAGTTCCACTAAAGCCTCTGCATGCCACACTTAACTGGTTGGAGACTTTACTCTCTCCAACAAGCAAAGGGGTTTTTAAGGTATCTCAAAATCTGTCCTTAAGTCGAGAGACAACCTTTGCCTTATATCAGAACCAGAAGTTTGTGTATTGCTTCGAGTGATGTTTTATAGGAATTTTCAACACCTTTACCTCTATAGATATCAAAAAGATTTATTGCTTTCTTAGATATAGGAAATCTTTCAGTACAGTATCTGCTATTCGAGGTTATAGATCCATGCTTTCCTGGGTATTGTATCGTGTGTAATTGGATCTGCCTAGTGATGTGCATCTTAAGGAGGTGTTGAGATTTAAGTTCCTAGAACTCAATATCAGTCTCTCTCAGGAATTTAGATGTAGTTTTAAAATTTTATCTGCAGGTCTTTTTAAGCCTTTAGAATCAGTTTCATTAAAGTATTGAACTATGAAAACCCTTTTTTTTTTTTGTAGCACTAGCAACAATTAAAAGAGAAAGTTAATTGCATACATTCTTTTATAAGTTAGCCTGTTGTAAAGGCGATGATGTTTTATCATTTTGTTTTATTTAGAGCTAAGAACCATGTTAAGGCTAAGTTATTACCAAGAACTGGAAGAATTTCAAATTTGACCTCTTTAATAAGAAATGAAGAGAAAGCACTTCTGTGCCCTCTTAAGACTATTAAGATTTATTTAGTTAGGTTAAAGTCTGCAAGGAGCAAATTAATCTTTTGTTTTGTGGTGTTAGGGAACCTAACACACCCTTGTCAAATGAATGTAATGTCATCCTTTGTTGAATATTTGATCAGGCTAGTGCATGCTAAATTAGTTTTAAGATCTTTTACCCTTAAGTATTCATAAGCAGTTGCTACTCTATCTAGTATTGACAGATTTGTTTTTGCATGATGATGTGATTAATGCGGCTCAGTGGTAGTACATTTCAGTTTTTGCTGTTCACTACCTAAAGGATGAAGGAATCCTAATCCTAATCCTAAGAACAAACACATATAACATTACCCCAGTCTTTTCCTTTTGTTTAAATTTTGATGGCCCTCAAATCTTCCTTAATATGAATATCTTAACCAAACTATCTTAAAGCCCTTAGTCCACAAGTAGTAGCAGATAGTCTTTTCCTGAACTGAAAGGAAGTGCAATATTCTAGGCTCTTTGACTTAAATCCTGGCTTTTGATTTTATGGGGGGCATGAAGGTAAATACATAAGGGCATACCTTATACCATTAAGGTATTTATTTTTAGACTTAGTTGACTGTCATTTTGGGGGCTTTTGGATCCAAGCACAAGGGTCCCTTCACACCGTTGAAATGTGTTTCATTGTTATCAGATTTAGCTGAAAATGTCTTCAAAAGGCTGCTCTTCGCTACAACCATGAGTTATTTGCTCTGTTGGATTCCACCTTGTGGGAGTAGTAATATCCAGGAAGGATTCCAGGTCTGGTAAGAGTGTAGTGGGTTTCATGCAAGGAACCTTAAGCTCACTTGGCTAAGTGGGTATTGTCTAGCTGTACTACCTGCCGCAGCATTAAGGTGGGAATCAGCTATCTTTAACAGTAGGTAAGATTGATCCCAAATAATATAAATTTTCTTATTAAGATTTATTATTTGGATACTTACATGCTGCTAAAGTAGACCCCACCCAGCCTCCCCACACTTAGTGGGTTGTAATGAAGGTTTCTTACAAGAGCTAAAACATTCAAAACACACCTTGTGGAGAATGGATGAATTAGACAGTCATCTGGGTCAGCAAAACGATCTTTTATTTGAATGCAGACTTGCCTGCTGTTACGGAAATATATCTATATTTAACAGTAGGTAAATATCCAAACGCAGTAATAAATTTCAATATGGAAATTTATATTATGTAAATTATAAAATCACCAAGCTGAAGTGAATTTCAGGAATGTATTCCTTTTGGTTTGATGGGAAACAGAACACTTGCATTACAAGGAATATGTTTAGCATCAGCCCCAAGTGTGTGCGAAAGTTAATTTGTACAGTACTGTATAAAGGTAATTTAATTAAAAAAAAAGTTAAGTATATCTTAGTTTACCTAGACCACTGAGCTGATTAACAGCTCTCCTAGGGCTGGCCCGAAGGATTAGATTTATTTTACGTGGCTAAGAACCAATTGGTTACCTAGCAACAGGACCTACAGTTTATTGTGGAATCCGAACCACATTATAGCGAGAAATGAATTTCTATCACCTGAAACTAATTTTATTTTTCTTTGTTTCATTAAAATGCTTGATACTGATTTGTTTTCATTTTAAGAATGACTTTATGAACAACCATATTCTACTGTTTCTTTGTTTCATTTGTGTTGATAGTCTAATTTCATTTCAAAACTGGTTTACATGGGATGTGAGCAATGAATAAACATAGTTTAAAATAGTTTTCTTTTTTCCATCAAAAAGTAGAATATTTTGTTATTTTAAAAATTAATTACGTACATGATGATGCATAATCATGATTAGACGCATTAGAGACCTATTCTTGTTTACCATTGTTTTGCCATATGTAATTAATATTTATTCTCATTTAAAAACTTACTTGCATACAGTATATGGTTCATAACCACGAATAAACATAAATCTGAGAGTCTGTTATGATAGCCTTTGGATTTTACTTGCTCAAGCAAAGTCTCATTCATATATATTTCAGTGTTATCTACTAGATATTCAGGAATGATGCTGTCACTTATAGCCTTCATTGTACACAATTAATTTTCTTGTGGAATAATTGCAGAATTATGAATATATATTCTGACATCCAAGTCAGTGATTAAAAAACAAGTAAATCCAGTACAGTATAAATACTTTTAAATTTGATGATAAAACTCAACACTGTTCTTGACTGTTACATACGTACTATCTGTCCAGGGGCAGAAAGCGAACTGAGCCAGAAAAAGTTGCCTCCTCACATTAATGTTGAAATGCGCCTGCACAGGCTGTTTGGGCCGGAGGCTTACTAATTGAGATGAGCCATTTGCTTAGGCCGCCTGTGCAGGTGGGAAAAACTGTGCAGGTTGATTACATTAACCCCTTAAAGGACCTGTTTTTTAACATGTCAAAAAAGATTCCAATTATTTTATTTAATTAATTGAAAATGTAGGTTGTTTAGACACTATACTTGTTAATTTCAACATAAAATTATGATTATTTTATGTAAAATAGTGATTTTTAGAAACTCAATTTGAGACCTTTTTATAGTCATTGAGTTATATCGTACAAATTATACTTATTTTGGTCTATCATGAGATATCTCGTATGATTAGTTTTAGTAATTTTGAAAGTAGACGTTTGAAGATCAGTAAATGATTCTTCAGTATCACTGTTGTCATGGTAACTTGCCATAACTGGGCTAAAATAATAAACAAATAAAGTCAAGAGACTGACAGATTACGTGACATCAACGTAATAAATCAATAATATATCATAAAACAGTCTAAAATGACAAATAAAACAACCAAACTTGCCTAGAACCAGTCGAAAAGAAGAAACAAAACAAACTAGATTCTCAAAGTCGCCACTGGAGAGCTAGTAATAGTGTGTACTTGGCGTAAAATAAAAAAAAAATTATGCTTGACGTATCACAAAATGGTCAAGAGGCTAACAAAAGACACGACATCAACGTAATAATAATATAACATATAGTAGTTTAAGATGTCAAATAAAACAACCAAACTTACCTAAAAACGGGCAAAAAGAAGCAAAAAACAAACAAACAAATGACCAGGATGGCCACTGAAGTATTACTAATGACTTGTAGTCAGTGTAAAAAAAAAAAAAAAAAGTAATTCTCAATAACTCACAACTTCCAGCAGCAAGCACCACTGCCAAATGTATGATATAGCATGGGATATCTCGTAGAAGCCTTAAAACAACACTGTGGATCACGAGACATCTCGTATTAGTCCTATTTTAGCATTTAACATTGTTACGAGATATCTCGTGGTCAGTCCAAAATTTTTAGAACACTGATCACAAGATATCTCGGGTTAGTCCAGTAAGGGGTTAACATTCATCTTTGTCTGCACATGTGCAGGCATAACTCCGCGGGTGTAACTGAATGTTAGTGGCAGCCTTAAGATGTTCCTGACATTCACAAGCAAATATACAATAAAAGTTTACATTGCAGTGTTGCATGTTGCTGAACAAGATCTGGTGTGTTTTATGGGTAAAGGTGAGTTAGCTGCACACAGGAAATTTAACCTTGTTGCTGTATATGCTATTAGATAGTTTCAACAAACCAATGAGCTATCTTAATTCCTTTAAGGTTGGCCCAAAGGGCAGTATGTAAGCTTACTTGAGATACTGTATGGCCCTTAGAGTTTGGTTTTTTCTATTCTTATTTGTGCCCATGCGCTGTATGAACAGTAATATACATATCTATATTTGTGTGATGTATGAACCTATTTCTTTTTGCATATAATGATTAATTGTCAGTAAGTTCTAGGGTCTTGAAAACCAGATATTTCAATAAATTAAAAAATGTAGATCTCTCATTAGCTTCCTACACAAACTGAAGTAACAAGGAACACTTTGGGCTGTCTTAAAAGAGTGCAGTTTCATAGACACATGCTTATTGTGTGATCCATTCATTGCATGTTACCCAACACTGTACTGCTGCAAGAAATTGTCCAAATTTTGTTTGCCATGGTTGTATAAAGATTTAGGCTTTTTGAACTACTATATAAAGAGGTTGAGAGAGTTTCCTTTGCCCAACTCGGAGGTGAGTTTTGGACCCATCCTGCAAGGTAAATCTGGTTTCTAAGGAAGGCTCAAGAGATTATGGAAATATTTGAAGAATAGAATTATTGGAATTCTGGAAATTCAAAGTATTACTGTTTTGTATTTCAAATACTGTGTAATGAGGATTAGCAAGTGCTTTAGGTAGGTTTATCTAAACTGTAGTTTGTATGCATGTACATTTATGTGCATGCATGAGCATGTATTTTCTAATTGTCTGTGTATGTATATAAATAAAAACTTTCAAACAAAGCAGTTAGCAATGGTGACTTAGGATTTTTGCATGAGTAAATGACTCCTGTTTTTAATTGTAATTTCTTTTTAGGTCTGAAGCACCAGCTGATACAAAGGAAGAAATGCCCGTAAAACCTGGAAAGCCTAGAAAAGGAAATATTTATAATCCAAATGAGGCAAAACAGAGACATGTGAGTTTTGCTGAAGGACTGGCATCATCTAAAGGTATTGTTCCAGATATGACAGTTAGGGAAACTTGGGGAATACATTTATTAAATTGACAAAAGTTATAAGGGAATACCTGAATTATTAAAGTTATAAAAGTTGTAAGGAAAACCCATGTGTAAAATTCGTTTTCTTTCTTATCTTGTGCAGTGGTTGTGTTCAGATTTGCTATAAACAATTATCATTACAATAGCCTCATTCTTTGATACCCATAAAGGTAGATCATTTGGTTTTGTAATGAGAAGATATTTGTCAGTAATGTTTTGTTTGTAAAGACCTCTCACGGTAGGGGTTATTATTATAAATGTTTAATTTTTCCTATACAAATACAAACCTTTATTCTTTATGTATAATTTAGATTGTGAGCACGAGCTGGAGCAGCCATTTAAACTTACTGACAAGGTAGTTAACTGTAAACCAGCAGGGGTTAGCCCCATCCACCTGTTGATCTGCACTTCACTTTGCTTTCAACCGTCGTCGTGCTCAGATTTCTGCCTTCGACTCTCTACACTGACTTTCGTCTTTTATTACAAAAACTTTACCGCAAGGTATCTCTAGATGTATATCCTGTGTGAATGAGCCCAGATTGAAATCAGGGTGAATACTTCATGAACACCTGTGGGGCAGTAGAGAGGCTGAAGCAAAGCACCTTGAACCTTTAACTGATACACTGTCTCTCCCAGAATGAAGTGAAGGAACTTGCGAGATGACTGATGGACTGGAATTTGGAAGTAAGCATCCTTTGGGCCTATCATCAGCATGAAGTCGAACTTCCTGATGGCTGCTAGATCTGTGTGGGATGTTTCCATCTTGAACTGAGTTTTTCTGATGAAAAGGTTGAGGGAAGACAGGTCTATGACTGGTCTCCAATCCCCCGATGCCTTTGCCACCAGAGGATCTGGCTGTAGAAACCTGGGGATCGATCCTTCACGACCTCCACAGCTCCTTTCTCCATCATTACCTTCACTACTCCTCAGAGAGCCAGACCCTTCGGTGAGCCCTGAACATATGTTCTTTGATAGAATGGACAGTCAGGGAGAGGAGGAGGAAACTCGAAGGGGAGTGGATATCCCACCTGCTCTCTGCTGCTGCCAAGTTGCCCAATGGCTCGCCAGACACCCACCCACAAACGGCAGCGAGTGGGAAGGGGCACCCCCTCTAAGCGTTTCCCTCATCTAGCCTTGCCTCTGCCTCCTTTCCCAGCTCTGGTAGGATGAAGCAAAGGGACACTTCTGAGTTGTCTTTTTAGCAGGAGCCCGTGAAGGCTGGCAGCCCCTGTGAGGACTCATCATGGCTTGAGATCTCTTAGGTGGTGGGTAAACAGCAGCCTGAGATCTAGGTCAAGCTACATTGGCACATGAAGGACAAGAAGACTTAATAACTGCCTGGTGGACCAGATGGTCATTATTGTATGCTCTTTGTCTGCCCACTGCAGCTACAACTTGGTCATTAGGGCAGAGTGATGAAAATCCTAGAATTGTTCCATTCCTCAGTGCCAGGGTAGAATCAGAGCCAACAGATTTGCAGGTCTTAGAGAGGGCAGTATTTCTTCTCTAAAGTAATCAATTAGTCCACATGTTTGGTGTTAGGTGAGCCAGATACAGAATAGTCTTGCCACCGGACTGCAACAGTCTAAGAAAAGTTGCATTCTTCTCACATTCTCTAGACATTGCAGTAGAAGAAATCTTGCCAACTGTCGTTGACCACAGATTGAGCCACAAGACCACCTGGAATGCTGTAGCAGTAGTCAGTTCCATTGTAACCGACTCTTGGTGTGTAAAGGAGGTACCCTCTGCCTGGATTTGATCTAAAGAAAGTCCTGGGCCTAGGCGAACTAGGTCCCCTCGATATGGGACCACCTTGACGTGGTGAGGTGGCCCTTGAACCCTAGGAATTTGTTCCTGGGTTTGAGTACAAGTGTCTCATATGTTAATATATATTTCTTTGGACTAATTTTGTGGAATTTTCTACTTCTGCTAAAATTTATTTGACTTGATAAATAGGAAAAGATATCATAGCTGGGATTGGGTTTATATCCGAAGCTAAATAGTGGGAACTGTGGTAGGACCATCAACTGCCTGATAATGTTCGGACCTGAGAGGTATCAGATTGATAGCTCAAAGGCAGAGCTATTCTTTAGGGCTGGATCATGGATTCCAGGGGGGTCTGGTTCTGGTGATAGGACTCTCAGCATTCTATCCGGTTCGCCCATAATATGGTTAGGGTGGGGATGATTGTATTCTTGTAATACTTTGTCCTAGCAAGCAGGTTTGGCTTACACTTGGGCCATCCCCTGTGGTGTAGGGTAGGGGGCAGACATTTGGGAGTCTCTTCTCACTTGTGCCATTGGTAGAAGAATAAACTCCATGAAAGGCTGACAATATCTTTTTAAGGTTTTCAGGTTTATTTTTTTTTTATAAAATCTTTATGACTAGTAGTTGTAAGGATTCAAGTACCCCTGGGCCCTTTGATGATACTGACTTGGCACAGTCAACGACTGCTGAAACTGCCTTTGGCATTCTTTGTCTAGAAAAAAAAAATAAATGTTATTGTAATTACACTGGAACCATATGCTCCAGTACAGAGCAGACCATAAAAAAGTAAATATCGTCTTGACCCAACCTTGACTCACTTTCAACTCCCTGTTTGGGAGTGGAAGTTGGTCAAGGTTTCTAACCTTAGAAACTGACCAAAAAATATCAGCACTCTAGTTGGAAAGTTATTTATTGAGCAGACACTCTACGACTGAAATGTCGTTTAGACAAATAAAAGAAAAGACATGGCTTATAGAAGCCACAACAAAAAGTCAAGTCTGAAAATTATTTATCAATAAAAATATAGATAACATAAATATAAAAATAAAAAAATATGACACTATGAACAGTATTCAAGGTACCATTGTACCTCCTGAGAATAATAACGAGCCAGTTGAATAGAGAAAAGTTAAGTACAGGTTGACCATCACTAATCCGGCATCATTGGGACCTGGAGGTTGCCGGATTAGCCATTTTGCCGGATTAGCCATTTATTAGGCTAGAATACACGAAATCCAGTAGCTAAGCACCTCATCTTAGAATTAAAATATCCTATAAATCAGTACAAGTTGGTTAATAAAGAAAAGACAATTATCAATTACAGGTAGTGCTCGAGTTACGATAATTCGACTTGCGATGTTTCGAGTTTACGATTACGATGGGGTTAGCAATTAATACCGGTACGAAAATATTTAGGAAATATGTTTAGAATTCACGCAGGCGCAGGCAGCAGGTACAATCAGTCAGCGAGAGAGACCAACTTACAATAGAATAACTTTTTTCCTCCATCTCTTTATTCCATCAGCTAGTTAAAAAAAGTAAAAGAGAATGATAAAAGTATTGTTAGTAACGTCATACTCTTGCGTAAATGCGTACAGCCATAAACAACTGAACGGGAAACTGTTGTTTTGCTAATAATCGTATTGGATAACGACTGTTTTGCTTGTATTTCAACCATCGTACGATAATACACAATTACCGTATTTATGTTACAAATGACGTTAAGTACTGTACAATAGGACCGATATATTTTTTACACTATACCCTTATTTGCTTTGGAGAAAAGATCGGCAGGGAAATATACTGCTACAGTAACTTAAAGCTGTAAGTTGTAGCTGAAGCTGAGAAAACAATGTTCAAGCTGCTAGTGACTATAAATTATCGTGAATCGGCAACATGGATGAAACTCGACAGTAAATAGAACTGGAGAGAATGTATTTTAATCAAAACTACTGGGCATGAAAGAATACAAATTACTACTGTTTTCATGCCGATAAAAGATAAGTACGTAAAGCTCGTGTTATGATGAAATCAAGAGAAAATAGCGAATGGAATCTTGATTTTTTTTTACACAAAACAAACATGCCCCCAAACGGCCAGTCGCGATTCCCGCGAACGTCATATATTAACGAAAAAAATAGCTAACTAGAAGAAAGAAAAGCACTTTGAACTTGTTAAATGCAGCGAAATAAACACCGCAATATCATTCCCAAAACAAAACATTGATCGCAATTTATAATAAAAAACCAATATGAGAATATACACAATTGGAAACAATGTAGTAAAGCATAACTTTTTAAAAGATCTATGTAAAAGATGCACATTCATTATGTTGATGTTTGTATAATACTGTTAATATGTGAATACAGTTCAGTATAATGTAGGCTAGGCTACCAGTTTGTTGATGCAGCACACTGCACCACCAAATCGAAGCGGCCGGCGAGCGAGTTAGCGCAGCGACCCGGGAAATTTGAAAACTAGTGCGGAAACATTGGAAATTACTCTAGCCGAAATTTGTGCCAGATTACTGATTGTTCCGGACTACTGGTTGCCGGATTAGTGATGGTCAACCTGTATACATTAGTTTAACCAGACCAATGAGGTGATTAACCCTTAAACGCCTACTGGACGTATCATACGTCGACTAAAATTGTCTGTTGGGTGTCAAGTGGACGTACCGTACGTCGACTACAAAAAATTTCAACCTTCGGTCAACTTTGACTCGACCGAAATGGCTGAAAAATGCAATTGTAAGCTAAAACTCTTACATTCTAGTAATATTCAATCATGTACCTTCATTTTGCAACAAATTGGAAGTCTCTAGGACAATATTTCAATTTATGGTGAATTTTTGAAAAAACTTTTTCCTTACGCCCGTGCTGTAACTTGGCCGAAAATTTCAGAAATTTTGTCATTTTGTCGTAATTTTTGCACTGTTTTATATTAGCTGTTACATAAAGTTTTATATATGAAAATGTGCGCAATTTCATGTAAAATACAGCAAAATACAACCCATGGTTGTAGCTTTTATCAGTTTGGAAATATTTTCATATAAACCATGATAACTGCCAAAATTTCAACCTTCGGTCAACTTTGACTCAACCGAAATGGTCAAAAAACGCAATTGTAAGCTAAAACTCTTACATTCTAGTAATATTCAATCATTTATCTTCATTTTGCAACAAACGGGAAGTCTCTAGCACAATATTTCGATTTATGGTGAATTTTTGAAAAGACTTTTTCCTTATGTCCGCGCCAGAAATTCTTTTGTCACGTCGTAATGTTTGCACCATTTTATATTAGTCGTTACATAAAGTTTTATATATGGAAATGTCCGCAATTTCATGTAGAATACAACAGAAAATAACTCATGGTTGTAGCTTTTATCAGTTTTGAAATATTTTCATATAAATCATGATAACTGCCAAAATTTCAAGCTTCGGTCAACTTTAACTCGACTGAAATGGTAAAAAAATGCAATTATAAAGCTAAAACTCTTACATTCTAGTAATATTCAGTCATGTACCTTCATTTTGCAACAAACTGGAAGTCTCTAGTACAATATTTCGATTTATGGTGAATTTCTGAAAAAAAAAAAAACTTCCTTACGTCTGCGTGCGGTAACTCGGCCGAACATCTCAGAAATTCTTTCGTCACGTTGTTGTAATGTTTGCATCGTTTTACATTAGTCGTTACACAAACTTTTATATATGAAAATGTGCGCAATTTCATGTAGAATACAACAGAAAATATTTCATGGTTGTAGCTTTTATCAGTTATGAAATATTTTCACATAAATCACTATAACTGCCAAAATTTCAACCTTCGGTCAACTTTAACTCGACCGAAATAGTCGAAAAACGCAATTGTAAGCTAAAACTCTTACATTCTAGTAATATTCAATCATTTACCTTCATTTTTCAATAAATTGGAAGTCTCTAGCACAATATTTCGATTTATGGTGAATTTTTGAAAAAAACATTTTCCTTACATCCGCGTGGTGACTCTGCCGAACATCTCAGAAATTCTTTCGTCACGTTGTCGTAATATTTGCACCGTTTTATATTAGTCGTTACATAAAGTTTTATATATAAAAATGTGCGCAATTTCATGTACAATACAACAAAAAATAACTCATGGTTGTAGCTTTTATCAGTTTTGAAATATTTTCATATAAATCACGATAAAAAGAAAAAATTCGACCTTCGGTCAACTTTAACTCGACCGAAATGGTCGAAAACTGCAATTGTAAGCTAAAACACTTAGTCTAGTAATATTCAATCAATTAGCTTCATTTTTCAACAAACAGGAAGTCTCTAGCACAATATTTTGATTTATGGTGAATTTTTGAAAAAAAAATTTTTTTACGTCCATTCGTTACAATTCATGCATCATTTTGTGATATTTTCTCTGTGTTGCTTTGATCGTTTTACAATTTGTTATATACCAAAATCATCGCAATTTAGTGTACAATACAAAGAAAAACAAAACCCGTTAGCTTTAACCGTTTTGCTCACAGCGCGATTTGTATAAAATTATATATGAAAAATTTTTTTTTTGCGCTGTCATATATTTCAATATTTATATATGATAATGATTTTTTTTCATTTCTGATGGTTGCATACTAAACTTCAGGCAATGACAAAAAAAGGAGCCAAAATGAACTCTTATTCTTAAAAACTAAGCGTGCTGTGATTTTTTAATAAAACTTTTTTCCGCTTAGCGCTTAACTCCCGAACGCCGCCGGCATACGGGAGACGTTTTTGTAAATAGAGGCTCGGCGTTTAAGGGTTAACAGCTCTCCTAAGGTACGCCCGAAGGATCAGATTTATTTTATGTGGCTAAGAACCAGCTGGTTACCTAGCAACAGGACCTACAACTTATTGTGGAATCTGAACCATCACCAGATATAAATTTCTCTTAATTCTTCATTGGCCGGTCGGAGAATTGAACGCGACCCCAGCAGAGTGCTAGCCGAGAACGATACCAACCCGTCCAATGAACTAAAAAATATTAGACTCACTTAAAAAGAGATACCCAAAGGTACAGGATTGTGAACTATATGATCTGCCAAGTAAACAGATGAATAAACAAATATTAAAAATTGCAAAAATAAAATTTGAAGGTCAAGATCTACCTCAGAAAATAAAAATTTTAGGCCAAACCAGAGAAGTAAGACCATATGTCCCAAAGCCGCTACAGTGTAAAAATTGGTAAATATGGACACACAAAAATATTATCGAACTTGTGTGCGCATTGTGGATCTGAAGAACATGCCATACAATGGAAGTGCAGCGAACCAAAGTGTATAAACTGTGGGCAAGACCATCATGCAAGATCCAAAGAATGTGTGTACTATATATACAATACAGTTAAAAGCATTACAAAGAACTGGAATGTCTGTAAAATAAGCTAAATTAAAATTGAAAGTGAGAGGAATTCAAGATCCATCTAATAAATCTACATATTGTTCAGTAACAAGAACTAGTAATGAAACAAAAATGCATACAAATAGAAATAATGGAGCACAGAAAAGTAAATCTCAAGAAGAAATTAATGCTTTAGAAATAAAAACTAAGATGATAAAGAATAAAGAAACGGGTACAAATGGGATGGATAATATTTTATCCATTTCATTTGAAATATTAACCCTTTAACACCGACTGGACGTATTTTACATTGACAAAAGTTGTCTGTCGGGTGCCAAGTGGATGTAAAATATGTCTACTACAAAAAGGTTTTTAAATATTTGCGGAAAAATACTTATAGGCTTCGTTTCTGAAAAATTTTAAATCGTGCCTTGAGGGATGCTGGGAGTTCACGGATCACGCTGTTGTTTTGTTTACAAGCCCAGCTGCGCATGCGAATTTCTTTCTTATCCCAAAAGAAAGCATCAGCTAACTCTGCTGAAAATCTAAAAATTCTTTAGTCACATTGTCGTAATTTTTGCACTGTTTTCTGTTAGCCTTTACATAAAGTTTTATATTTAAAAATGTGCAAATTTCATGTAGAATACAACAAAAATAATTCATGGTTGTAGCTTTTATCAATTTTGACATATTTTTATATAAATCACGATAAGTGCCAAAATTTCAACCTTCAGTCAACTTTGACTTGACCAAAATGGTCGAAAAAAATGCAATTGTAAACTAAAACTCTTACATTTTAGTAATATTCAATCATTTACCTTCATTTTGCAACAAACATGAAGCCTTTAGCACAATATTTCGATTTATTATGGTGAATTTTTGAAAAAACTTTTTCCTTACGTCCACACTAACTGCTGAAAATCTTGTAAGAAATTCTTTAGTCACTTTGTCCAAATTTTTGTGTTTTCTATTAGCTGTCCATTGGAGTTTTATATTTGAAAGACAACAAGTTTCATCTCGAATTTCTTTCAACAAAAAATAACTCATGGTTGTAACCATACAATTTTGACATTTTCTCTATAACCATTGTTGTCTTGATGTATGTACAATCACCAACTACTTGCATTGCCATGGTAAAAATTCAATCATGTACTCAAATGTTCTTACATTCTTCTAATATTCAAACTCATTTACCTTCATTTTGAAGAAACGTAAAGTCTCTAGCACAATATTTCGATTTATGGTGAATTTTTGAAAAACTTTTTCAGAAATTCTTTAGTAACTTGTCATGAAAATCTTGCACAGCCTGACGCCGTTAGCTGTTACATAACGTTTTATATATAAAAATGTGTGGAATCATCCATTGGAATACAAGACAAAAAATAACTCATCTTGTTTTCTATCTATAAATTTTGACAGATTTTCAACCAATCACAATTTTTCCGTCTGTTTCTCCTAAACCATTGTTGTCAATCACGATAAGTATGTAAAATTTAAACCTACTTGCATTGACCATGCAAATTCTAAAAATGTACTCAAATGTTCCAAAATCATTCTTTATCAAACTGTCATTTACCTTTCATTTTGCAAAAACGGGAAGTCTCTAGCACAGTATTTCCACTCCCATGGTGAATTTTTGAAAAACTTTTTTCCTTCCCTCGTGTTTGGAAGAGACTAACTCTGCTGAAAATCTCAGAATTTCTTTAGTCACATTGTCGTAATTTTTGCACAGTTTTTATTAGGTGTTACATAACGTTTTATATATGAAAATGTGTGCAATTTCATGTAGAATACAACAAAAAATAACTCATGGTTGTAGCTTTTATCAATTTTGAAATATTTACATATAAATCACGATAAGTGCCAAAATTTAAACCCATGGTCAACTTTGACTCGACTAAAATGGTTGAAAAAATGCAATTGTAAGCTAAAACTCTTACATTCTAGTAATATTCAATCATTTACCTTCATTTTATAACAAACGGGAAGTCTTTAGCACAATATTTTGATTTATGGTGAATTTTTGAAAAAAACTTTTCCTTCCTCCACGCCCACTAACGGCTGAAAATCTCAGAATTTCTTTAGTCACCTTGTCATAATTTTCACACCATTTTTTCTTTAGGTGTTACATAAAGGGTTATACATGAAAAATGTGCAATTTCATGTAGAATACAACAAAAAATAACTCATGGTTGTAACTTTTATCAGTTTGGAAATATTTTCATATAAATCACGATAAATGCCAAAATTTAAATCTATAGGTCAACTTTGACTCGACTGAAATGGTCGAAAAATGCAATTGTAAGCTAAAACTCTTACAGTCTAGTAATATTCAATCATTTACTTTCATTTTGCAACAAATTGGAAGTCTCTGGCACAATATTTCATTTATGGTGAATTTTTGAAAAAGTTTTCCCTACCCCCAAAAATGGTAATAAATGTTTATTTCCAAAATACTAAATATTTCTTTAAGTAACCTTGTAAATTTCGCTAAAGTTTTTTTATTTAATATTTAGGCATTACCCTAAAAAGTGTTATACAGTAAATGGTTGACATAAAATTGAGTACTGCACAAAATAACATTTACAGTAGGTTGTAGCTTTTATCAATTTTGAAATATTTTTCTTTGTCATATAAAAGCCGTTTTCTTTGCGTAACTAGGCAAAATTTAAAACAAAAGTACAATTCCATAAAATACTCAACAAAATGTACAAATGTTTGTAAAACTTTTACATTCTAGTAAAATTGAATCAATTTAAAATTATATACTGTTTAATGCAACAAGAGAGAAGTCTCTGTAACATAATATTTTTTGATTTTATGGTGAAATTTTGACAAAAATTGTCCATTTTTCCTGATTTTACACCTAAAAACACTGTCTTAAAAATTAAACACACTTTCTTTAAGTCACCATGTTTTGAAAAATGCAGTACCATTTTTTATTAGGCATCTTGTAAAAGGTTACCAACTGAAAATGCTGTAATTTTATGCAGAATACAGATTGCAAAAAATAACTTGTCTCAGATTGAACAGCTTTTATTTTTTGGAAATATTTTATACAACTCTAGTTAATCTCTGATATACATTAACCAAAATTTTAAAATGAACGCGACTGAACAACCTCATCTCACCGGTCAAAAAATCCTTGTGCAAAGACTGTAAATGGACATAAAACTTGTATGATTTTATGTATCATTCAAAATCATTTACCTATCATTTTACAGTTAAAAGCATGAAAACTTATAAATGTACAAACATTAAACAAGCATTTTCTGGTGGGTATCATTTTGAAAAAACTTTGCAAATGGGTATCACATCTTGTAAAAACACTAACTGAAAATCTCAAATTACCTTTGCATCTTTAATCATGTAAAAAAATAAAAATAAAAAATACATTTTCGATACAGATTTTACATATGAAGGCATTATGTTCATAGAGATTTTAAACATGAAAATGTGAAATGCATTTTCATAGAGATTTTGCAACAAAACATAACTGCATTTTTGTAGATTTTATCACATTGCATGAAATGCATTTTTGTATAAATTTTACAAATAAATAGAAAAATGCATTTTTCATACACATTTTACAAATAAAAACATGAAAACTTGTAAATGGTGAAAAATTAAACACTGCTGTAATTTCTCGAAGCACTTTGTCTGTAAAAAATATTCAACTAATTACCTGAAAAGTTCATTTTGCAACAAACGTAAGTCTCTAGTATTACTATTTTGATTTATGGTGAATTTTTGAAAAAAATTTTTTTACGTCCTTATGTTACGAATTCATGCATCATTTTGTGATAATATTTTCTCTGTGTTGCTTTGATCATTTTACAATTTATATACAAAAATCATCGCAATGTTGTGTACAATACAACGAAAAAAGTAACTCGTTAGCTTAACCGTTTTGCTCACAACGCGATTTGTATACAATTATATATGAATTTTTTTTTGCACTGTCATATATTCCAATATTTATATATGATCATGATATTTTTTCATTTCTGATGGTTGCATACTAAACTTCAGGCAATGACAAAAAAGGAGCCAAAATGAACTCTTAATCTTAAAAACTAAGCGTGCTGTGATTTTTTGAAAAAATTTTTTCCGCTTTGGTGCTAACTCTCAAACCCCGCCAGCATACAGCAGACACTTTTGTAAATAGAGGCTCGGTGTTTAAGGGTTAAGGTTTACCTAGATTTAAGGGCAAACATCCCAGAAGGTCCAATTTTCCTACACCCTAGCACAAATAAACCATTCCCTCCACAAGGGCTGAGAATAATTTTAGTGTCCCTCATTGAAAAGGCAAAGCCACACTCCTTTCCTAGGTCACATGATATTAGTAAAGTCAATATGTTGGCCTTCTTCAGAAATGTCTCTTTTGAAGAAGTCTCTGAATATACAGGGTGGTCATCAGAGACAGTATTATTACAACATTATTGCCACAAGCCAGAACAAATTTGATTACTCCCTGTATCACTAGGTGGTATGGTTAGTCCTAGCCCCATAGGCACTGCAGTGGAAAACCAGTTCTTGTTTAGTTTTTTGTTCTTTGCTACCAAAACCTGAGGAGTATTTGGAATAAAGAATGGGGCTTGAGACTTGTGGCTTGACCTCAGATCAGAAAAGTGTTTTCTTTGAGTTGTTAGGATTAAAATTTGAGAACTTAAGCTTTTTATCACCTGTCATCAGTTTCTTTGTAAAGCTTCTTGAGGATGAAACAAGCTACTACACATCAAAAAACAGGTTTTGATGTAGGAAAAACATATTTTTGGTAGTCACTGTTGAGTCCTCAAAACCGTCCCACTTCCCTGACGAAAAGGCTTGGGATTTGGGCGAGGGGTCAACCTGGATTGACCAACAGAAAGTAATGTATTCCTGGTCTCCTTACCATGGCTGACTGTCCATGCTCAACAATCACTTCATCTTCTAGCAGGTTTTGACAATGGAAACACCCTGGGTACAGCTTCGCTGAAGATAAAGGAAAGTGTCCACGAGACCAACTGAATGAGAATTCTTTGATATTAGTTTGGTCAACATCGAGCTCTGGTAGACCCATGGAAGGTAACTCTTTGAGGACTCAACAGCAACTTCAAAAAATAGGTTTTTCCTATATCAAAACCTGTTTTTGCATCCTGTTGATACTTTTTTGCAAGTATCCCTCGATCATAGCCTTCATAGTCTCTTTACTTTTCATGTAATTGCAGCTTACTGTATTTCCTGACATTGAAGATGTACCCCAATTTTAAATAAAAATTAAAATTAGCAATAATAAACATAATAAAGTTCCACTATCATGAGTTATTAATCAGTTATTGCTTCAGTTCACTAAAGTATCATGGCTTTGGCTGCTACAGTGTAGTGAGCCTGGCATTTAGGCCTTGATTCCCAAAATATCACAACCGGTTTGTCTGTTACGTAACAATCCCATACTCAGAATACAGTATGCCACATGTCTGGACCAGGTGAGAATATAACTGCATGGATTCTGGCTATTGAGGGAAATAGATATGCTGGTGTTGGGAAAAAGGGTAGTGAAAAATATTGGATTTTTTTAATATATATCAAGAATAAGCAATCACAAAATAAGGTAATTTGCATTGTCTAATTGAAATACCATACATATGATTACTTAAAAGGCGTGCCATCTGCTCCAACCTATTCTGGCTAATTATCAGTTTTCTGTTTTCTCTGTAACACAAGCACAGTTTAATATTCACAAATAGTTTAACAAATTGTGGGGTACAACAGGTTCTTTGTTATTGGGGTCACTAAGACGTGTAGCCCAACTCAATTAAAGTGTCTAAAAAGGCACTGCTGCAGCGTCCTCACACGTGATTCACTCTACAAGTTTATTTATACTGTACTTTGTTTTGTTGAAGCCTTCAGATTTTCTGGGTCCTTGATACAATGTTATGTCAGAAAGGTTGGCAAGACTGTTTCAGTGTTCCAGAGATGTTATTCAAGTTTTGTGGTGTCTTCAAAGAAAGTATCTGCTACAGGTACTTGAAACAATGCCCCTCTCCAGGATCCTTGTCACAGCCTACAGTAATAGAGAAATGGGGATTAGTTACAATGAGGGATGTGTATGAGATTAGGCTAGATGAAAATACAGTATTACAATAATTCAATGAAATAATGTTTCCTAAGATACAAGTACATGGGTTTTCCACTTCAATGGAATATTGGTTATTGTAGTTTTTCAGTTCATTTATTTTGCAAATACATTTTTCACATCGTTGATTTTAATGTGTAGTTAGCTTTTTGAAGTAGATGTACATACCAGTCAACTGAAAACTTTGACAGATAGCAGATATATGGTATAAACTCCCAGCCATGGTTTGTAAAGATATTCTTAGCCAACTGTGTCCCAGTGCGTGCAAATGGGTGGGACTATGGCTTGTGCAGTATTTCATTGCGGTAATTCGTTAGTGTCGAATGTAGGCTTATGTAACAATTATTTTATCTCGGATAAAGAAAAAAAACTAATACTTCAATAGGAAATATTAGGAATATGGAATAACAGTTTATTGCACAGTTACATTTTGTATAAACAAAAACATGATAATACACACAGTACAAATGTTACTAATATGGAAAAGCAACCTTCAAAATATGAAAATACTCTGCATATTGGTACCATTTGTACATATCGCAAACCTATATAGTGTATAGAATCTACTGGTCACTTTTTACCAGATGTGATGTAATTTTAAAAACCACAATGCCCCTTCAACTTCTGAATTCTTCACAGTTTTTGTGACTATGCTTGTGACTACAAAGCCTTAATCTGAATGCAAGAATGTGAAGTGATTCTGATGTCCGTAGCAGGATTTGAACCCGCATCCAGAGTATCAGAACGAGTAAGATTTACCAATTTGGGGATGAATCTTTGTGACGGCATATATTTTTTTATGATACTTTTGTATAGTAGTCACTATTTTAACTAAGCAAAACTTATACCCTTTAATCAGAAGTTATATGAAGGAGTTCTGATTACTGACTAGCAAAGATAATCTTCCCTTGGGGTTATGAGAGGCTTATGAAAAATGTAACCTTTGGCCTCTGTTGTAATTATTATTATTATCATTAAGGAAATGAACCTTACATGGAACAGGCCTATAAGGGTCATTGACTTGAAATTCAAGCTTTCAGAGAATGTGCTCATTTGAAAGAAATTACAGAAGATGAGAGGAATTACAGAAAGAAGAGATCAGTTAGAAAACAAAGATAAATTAAGAAATTAATAAATAGATAAAAGCATAAATAAATTATTGAAAGTACAGGAAAGTTGTTTTAGTGTAGTGATATACTACATCTTTGCTTGAACTTTTAAGGTTCTAATTGCACAACATCCTCAGGGGGACTGTTCCAGAGTCCAATGGTGTGAGGAATATAAGGCCTCTGGAACTGAGAAGTTCCACAGTGTGGCACGGTTCCTGCATATTGGTGCTGCTGTTCAGCAAATGTGGTTGCTTTCAGTAAGAAAAGAGGATCAGAGACCAATTGTGATAGCAAAAGTTCTCTGTTAACGTGCAACTAATGAAAAATTGCAAAACACAAGACCACCTGTTGATGGTCCAAGCATTAGGAAACAAACCTACCACCACAAACCACACTGTTTAAAAGAGATAAATCTCTGGCAGAAGCAGACATCCACACCAGAGAACAGTACTATAGTAAAGGAAGGACAGATGTCGTAAAACAGCATCCATGATAAATTTCTGAGACTTAGTTTAGAAAAAAAAGGAAACACAGCACTTATTTTTGTGCAGTGTCATTACATAACTGTTTGTAAATTTGTCATTTGATTATATATGGGTTTATTTCAGTCTTTGCACGCTATTGCACCAGGCTAGTTGTGTATCAGCAAAGTAAGTAGGTTGGTTTTCATGCATAACTTGTATTTTTATAGTATTCCATTTATATATGCAACCTCATGAGCAGTGCTCTTGAGTATGCTAGGAATTGTAAGGATATAAATAAAAATTTCAGGAAAATCCATAATCGTCCAATATGTGCTGCTGTATGTTTAAAAATGTGCTGTAACTTCTGTCCTCTTGAACATGATACTTGCCTGTCACTTTTCAGTTGAAGATGTCTGCTATTTAGGTAGACAAAAGCTGCTAAGTATTACCATACATGACTGAATACTTTTCATCAGTTTGACCAGTATAGAGAACAGTTGTAAGAAGCACATTACACATCTGCATAAGCCTACATCCAGCACTCTCAGAATCATGAAATACGGCACAAGCCATAGCCCCATCCATTTGCATGCACTGAGAGACAATTGGCTAAGAACATTTGTACAAAACAGACTAGGCAGTTTATAGAGTAAACTTTACTTGGTATCAGTTCAGGTTTTTCAGTTCTCTGGTATGTCAACTTCAAAACAGTATATTGAATATTAAAGTCAATGAATACGAAAAAAGTATGGAATTTTTAAAACAAATGAACTGAAAAGCTACAATAATCAATACATTGTAGCAGCCAAAGCCACAGTACTTCAGTGCACTGGGACAGTCAAATGTGTGAAGTGCACCAATCAAAACAAGCCAACAACTCCTGATAGTGCAATATATTGTTTACTTTTTCAAAAATTTGTTCTTCAGAATTGAGGTGCATCTTTCAGGCTGGAGCATCTTCTATATCAGGAAATATGTTAAGTTGCGCCTTTGTGTTTTCAGATCTTATGTCTTGAGTATAGTGGAAGAGGTATGAACTGTCATGTCCTTAGTTAGACAGCTTCAGTGATGCCTTTCCACCTCTTTTCCTATGCCTTCTTCCTACTGTTAAAGTCTCCTGCCTACCCCCACCCCCAACCCAACAGTTTCAAAGAGTGCTTCTATTAGCAGGTTTAAATTTACATACAGTGTCTGCAGTTTATTCAATGAAGATCAAAATCTTTTCTCCATTTATCCTTGGCTTCATTTATGGGTAAGTTGAGGCTTCTGATGCAGCTCCTTTTCTTCTTCTGATGCTTCAGCTTGTCCCCCTGTCTACCACTGCTTCACCTTTGACCCAAGCAAATATGTACACTGTTTAAGGTCCTTATACAGTCATACCCCGAATTTACTCGAGGTTAGGCTCCAGAACTCCTTGCGCAAAATGAATTTTTGCATAAGTTTGGCTTAGTCTCTAAAAATGCTAATAAATGCTTATACCTTGAGTTTAAACAATAAATATGACCCTAATCATGCTCCCAAATTATTAAGATAACTTTAAATGAAATTAAAGGTACTGTAATTTTCATTTAAAAGTTAGCTTAGTACATTGGCCTTGAAAAAAGAAATAAATGGTTGATGTAAAAATATAGGAGTGTGAAGATTACTTTACTATTTCTTTTTCTCCCCCTTCCAACCAGTCTGTTTTTAGAATTCTGCTCAACCTTGTTTTTAAGGACTGCTTTATTCTAGTATGTCTCTTTATCTTTGTTCTGAAATTATTTTTCATGAACAAACAGGGTTTTTTATTTGGACTAATACATCTCATAGTTGTCTTCATGTTTTAGAATGTAATATTTGCCACACTAGTGCATTTAAAGTTCGTAGATGGTACAGGTAAAATTAGATCAATTTAAAATTTTCTATTGTACAGGTAAAGACATAAAGAGAATTAGTAATAAGTTGTAAAATATGTGTGAGCTCTAACTACGAATGAGAGAGAGAGAGAAATTGTTCCTTATGTTAAGAGAGTGAAATTATTTATAATTATCATGGAGAGAGAAAGAGAGAAATGATAATGTTAATTATTTAATGTTATTTAATTTACACATAAAAGTGTGGAAAGTTAAATAACAAAAAACTAAACAAAAACACTTTTTGCAGGGTTTTCAAGGGTTTCTTGGGATTCTCAAATGTTCGCGTGTCCGTGAAAAACTCGCATATGACAATTAGTTAGGTTAGGTTCCAATGAAAAGTTCATGTGTCTGTAAATTTAGCAACTCGAATCTTGCAAATTGGGGGTATTACTATATTCTAGTTTACTTAGATTAAGAGATTTTTTCAGGTGTTTGTCAAGCTGAAAGCTATTAGTTGTTCTTACCAAAGGATTTTTATTTTGTCATTGTTTTCCTGGAAGGAATCTTACAAAGCTCTCCAGTCATTTCTTTTCCCATTTATGAATTATTGACGTATTCTCATTTTATTTTCTGTACAGTACAGTGTATTTGGTATTCATAAGTATCAAGGATCTAGTTAAGTCTACAAAATTATTACACATAAAAAATGAAATAGGGTGCATGGAAAAACCACAAAACTTTTACTACTTTTCTTTAAATAAAACAAAACTTTACATATCAAACTATTACCAATCATAACATTACCAACACAGTAAGCTATCATAATATTCGGCCTAATACTGAAATCCAAAATATCATTTGGTATACAAATGGTAACTCACAATTATTAGAGAAATTCCTCTACAAGTGCTTATGAGGCAGGAGGTTGGACAAGACACGCCAAGTGTGTTATGACCCAAAGCCAAGGAAAACTTGAGGAGGAAGAGCAAGGGGAAGGGGGATAGTAGGAGGGGTCTGAAGGTGAGGTATAACAAGGATAGTACTAGAATACTACATGGTAACAAGTCTTGAGAATATTTTTCCACTTGTTATGAAATGAGGTCAGTTTTGATTTAAGATGAAATTTTTTAGATTATATACATGGATCCATTTATAAAAGGAGGAATACTGACACTTGACAATAGGCTTATAGTAATTTTATCACTCCTAAATATACAATACTTTAAGAAATGAAATATGGTACTCTCATACTTTCTGGATAAGAAATGAAGTACAATACTCTCACTCTTTTTGGAACTTTGCTTTAATTTGTTAAAATTTTTGGTTCTCACCGCATGGGTATAAATTAGAATACATGCACTTTAATTTTTATAGATTACATTTTTTTTCCATTATGCCTGAGGCTAGTCTTGACTTTTGTTAATATCATCTTGCAGGTAGCTCAGAAATGAATGGAAGAGAGACTGGTGGTGGAGTCACTGATTTAGAAGATCCCCTGTACGCAACTGTGAACCACAAAGTGCCAAATGTGAAATGGAAGAGCCCCACCAATGACACTGAAGAGCAATCATTTGAAAACTTGACCAGAGAGGAGAGAAAAAAGAAAATGCTTATTCCAGAAACCACTGGAAAATCTTTGCAAGGAAAGGATAATACAGGTTATGTTGGTAAGTCTATAAAAGATAGTTGTGGTGTAGGCTGGTCATGACACAAAACACCCATAATGAGAATGTAATAACAGTAGAAAGATTGCTAGGATTGGTAGTAGTCCTTATCCAGTGATGGCCTTTCTCAGCCATGCCCATTTACTCTCATTATATTTCCCATTAGACTTGTCCCTTCCTGTATTTTTTAAGATATATTTATTCATACTAAGAATGAACCTTTTTCTTTATTTAAGAAGTGCTGTATTGCCAGTTTAGGTGGAGAAGCCAAGTGTTACTGGTACCCTTTGCTCTCATAGTGCTGGTCTAATTGCTTGTTTGATACTCCTCAGATGCCTTGCCAAGATCCACAACTATATGAATTCTTCTTTATTGCATGTTCTGTATAAATGCTTCTTTATAAAGATTGTTGTTGACTTTCCTGCTTGAATGCAAATGAATGTTTGTTTTAAAAAGTTTTTAAACTTTTCCTCCAGCACTGCCTTTGGTATTTTAAAAACATGCCCCAGTAATCTTACTCCCTCATTGTATTATATATACAGTACAGGCAGTCCCCGGTTATCGGCGGGGTTCCGTTTCTTAGGGTGTGATGATAACTGAAAATCGGCGATTTCGGCACTTTTTCAGCGATTTTCGAGGGTTATCGGTGCCGAAAAGCTCCAATTTTTGGTTATCGGCACCTCTGTTAGGTATGTATCGGCACCAATACCCAATTATCGGCGCCAATAAGCGGAAATCGGCGATTTTCGGCGCCGAAAATTGCCGATTTTCGTCACTAGACAAACCCCATAAAACTGAATCGCTGTTAACTGCCTGTATTATTGTTTGTTCTACAGGAATACAAACCATCACACTTTATACATAAGATCTGCTTCAGTGCAAGCTGGATCATTCATTGAACTTGGTAACAAGGTAGATAACTGTTGGTTAACCCTTTCCTGCCCAATTGACGTCATATTACGCAATAACCCCCTACCCCCCTTCTTGTCTGACTGACGTAATTGTGCGTAAAATTTACCGACATTTTTCGTACGTGTGGTAGGGGTAAATTTTTTTTATTTTCGGACATTTGGTGGTTTCCATAGGCTAAAGCATACCTTGGACCGTGTAACTCAGGCATCGATACGCCAGGCAAGCAGTGCCTATACTGCGCATGTGCAATTCCTGGCATAGTAAATTTCCCACAATGAAATCAGCTGATCCTACCCACGTTTCTCTCTCGTATCTTACATTTTTTTATAAAATGTAGGATTACATTATTGGAAACACTGTTTGGTATCCTCTATTTTCTATAAATTTTTAGTTCCTCTACTGCGCATGCGCAAATCCATGGCGTAAAAATTCTCACAATGACATCAGCTGATCGCACCCACGCAGGCCTGACAGGCCACACTTCTGTCAGAGACCATGCGTACGAGGCTGGGTAAACACGTTGTTTACATACAGCGACGTCAATCGAGAACAGTTTCCAACATGCTTTCGCAAAGTTTTTACGGTAAAACTAGCGGAAATTTGTTAGTGCATCACATAAGAGATGTCTGGATTTTAGGCAGGGCTCTGAATCTCATTTTTCATTATCATATATATCGATATTTTGTTGGCTTTCTCATAAAAAATAATTCATCCACCCAACTGTTATAGCTTTTGAGCTACGAACGATAATGTTGACAACGGTAACATTTTTTTGTTTGTTTCGAACAGCTTATAACGTCAAAATGAAACTGTTGCTGTTACCAAAGCCATTTTTCTTGACTCTCACTTTATTCCTCAACCTTTCCTCTACATTTTTGTATATTTACAAAGTAATTTCTATGAAAAAAATCCGAGGAAAAAAATGTCTAGCGATAATTCTCACCTTATAGCTGTTTCTTACCCACTTTTCTATCAATTTTTCACCAACTGGACTTATTCGTTTTTCATTTTTTTATATGTCGATATTTTGAGAATTTTCTTGGCTTTCTCATAAAAATAATTCATTCGCCTAACTGTTATAGTTTTTGAGCTACTTAACAATAATGTTGACAACGGTAACTTTTTTTTTCGTTTCGATCAATTTATAACGTCAAAATGAAACTGTTGCCGTTACCAAAGCCATTTTTCTTGACTTTCCTTTATTCTTCAACTTTTCCTCTACTTTTTCGTATATTTACAAAGTAATTTCTATGAAAAATAACCGAGATAGGCTCTTCAAAAAAAAATATTTTCTTGCGATAATTCTCACCATAGGCGGGCAGAGCGCTCTGTTTCTCACCCTCTTTTCTATCAATTTTTTTTTCACCAACTGGACTTATTCGTTTTCCATTTTTTATATGTCAATATTTAGGGAATTTTATTGGCTTTCTCATAAAAATTATTCATTCCCTAACTGTTATAGCTTTTGAGCTACTGACGATAATGTTGACAACGGTAACATTTTTTTTTTTTCAATCAAATTATAACGTCAAAATGAAACTGTTGCCGTTACCAAAGATATTTTTCTTGACTCTCACTTTATTCTACAACTTTTCTTCTACATTTTCGTATATTTACAAAGTAATTTCTATGAAAAATAACCGAGATAGGGCTCTTCAAAAAAAACTTTTTTCTAGCGATAATTCTCACCATACGCCGGGCAAATCGCTCTGTTTCTTACCCTCTTTTCTATAACTTTTTTCACCAACTGAACTTATTCGTTTTTCATTGTTTTATATATCAATATTTAGAGAATTTTGTTGGCTTTCTCATAAAAAATAATCCATTCGCCTAACTGTTATAGCTTTTGAGCTACGAACGATAATGTTGACAACGGTAACATTTTTTTCGTTTCAATCAATTTATAACGTCAAAATGAAACTGTTGTCGTTACCAAAGCCATTTTCTTGACTCTCACATTATTCTTCAACTTTTCCTCTACATTTTCGTATATTTACAAAGTAATTCCTATGAAAAATAACCGAGATAGGCTCTTCAAAAAAATCTTTTTTCTAGCGATAATTCTCACCATACGCCGGGCAGAGCGCTCTGTTTCTTGGCCTTTTTTCTATCAATTTTTTCACCAGCTGGACTTATTCGTTTTCCATTCTTTTATATGTCGATATTTAGAGAATTTTGTTGGCTTTCTCATAAAAATAATTAATTCGCCTGACATTCATAGTTTTTGGGTTACTAACGAAAAATATGAAAATAAATAAAGATTTTTTTTTTTTTTATAACGTGCAATAACTCATTTTTTTGTGTTTAGAGGGCTGGGACTCTTATTCTGACTATTCCACCATAAAATATAAACATTTAGAAAAAAAGGACAGCAAAATGAACGTTGTTGGCATAAAATTTATATTTTTGCTGAATTTTCGAAATAATTATTTTTTCGCACTGTCGGCGCTCCCAGACACATATCGGTCATGTGCCCTCAGTGATGTGATAACTATACAGATATGAAAGGGTTAAAGGGGGTTAAACACCCCAGCTCACTCGCAGACCAATGCTAGCCACTTTTTCTTCAGTCGTGTGACATAGAAGACGTTTTCCCACTCTCTGCCTTGTGCACTTGTTAGACTTGATGAATAGCTTACCACTCTTGTTTCTTTGCAACTGCATTGGCTTCTTTTTGTACTGTGTACTTTTTGATTGCATATTGTGTCACTTTAGTCTTGTTTGTTCCTACGCAAATACAAACCTTCATTTTTTACATAGAATTTAGCTTGCGAATGCAAGCTGGACTGGCCGTTTAACTTTTACACAAGGTCGTTAACTACTGAAGGTTAGGGGGAAGCCTCACCTGCTGTTGTGTGAAGATGTCTCAGTGCCTTTCTGCCAGACTTACCGTTTGCTTTTATTTTATGCTTTTTCTTGTTTCTTTGGTGAAATACATTTTTGGGATTGTTGTTTGTCTTTAATACCATGAAGATTGCTCTATCACTTAAGCCTACTTCATTGGAGAGGAATCACAAGTGATTAGGTGCTGTCCAGGGAAGGACAGGCTGCAAGCATTATTGTAAACCAAGCAGCCCATGCCCAGAGTGTTGGGTTTGGCCTTCTGAACAGTGGATGAAGTTTGCCAGGAAGAAAAAGAGAGAGATCATCATCTCCTTGGTGTCATCTGGGTGCAGTACTCCGCTGGTGACACCAAAGGTTCTCATTAGTATGTTCTACCTCCTGGTAAACTTCTGCCTGTTGTTACCATTCCAAGGGAGCGGTTTCCTCTTTGCTGACTCCTACTGTTGTCTCAGTAGAGAGCTGCCAGGGAGAGGCGGGGGAAAGACCAGCCTGGTTCCTCTCTGGGAGTCTCTCTTTGCTTGGAGGAGGAGTTGTCCTCTGGTGGACACTTGTTTTTGGGGCATAGCGAATAACTCTCACATAACATGGTCAGTTAGTATAGTGGTTAGTGTCTTGGCATGCCACTCAAATGTTGTGGGTTTGCGTCTTCCTTGGGGCGATGAAAAATCACTGGCTCTCTATCATAATCAGTTACTTCTGCAGTAGGAGGTTGAAACCAACAATCTTTGGAAGCTTGAATTTCAAGTCAGTGGCCCCTGTGCGCTTGTTCCATGTGAATAGGTTTCATCTACAGAAATAATAATAATAATAACCCAACTTCTGTTTCAAGTGTTGTGGAGGCCAAGGGACTTAGGGAATTATGGCCCTCCGTAGGCATCTTGGGGGAGCCGAGCATATCCTTGCTCACTGATCACTTGGAGGGTGTGAAGGGCCTTCCATTAACTGCTTCGACTGTGACAGTGATGACTTCAACGTTCACGGTGTCCACCGGCTCTAGGACTGCCCCTACTTCTATGGTAACCCTACCTGTAGCATCGTTGAGGTGTTCCCAGGTGCTGCCATCTATGTCTTCCTTGGGTGATGTTCTCCTCCACATGCTGTGTTGTGGTTTCACTTTTTTTGGGAACCAGTGCTGATTATATCAGGAGAGAGCAACAGTCCAGTTAAGTAATTTATTCGGGAGTAAATCACACAATTGTTACTTTTTGATAGTGAAGTCGCTTGTTTCGTCCTCAAGGAGTTACCTTCCATGGTCTGTCAGAGCTCCATGGTGACCAAACTAATATCAAAGAATTCTCCTTTAGTCGGTCTCTTGGCCAGGTATTGTGTCATAATGATAAACACTATAACATGTAATGGACTCAAAGATGAGAGGGCTCTTTCCCTTATCTTACAACAAAGCTGTACCCAGGTTATTTCCTTAGTCAAACTCGTTAGGGGAGAAAGTGATTATAGCGCATGCTGTTATCTTTTGTTGATCCATTTGGAACAGATTCAACAGTTGTCAGTGCTCCAGAATTCAACAATTTTGGAACACCTACAGGGGAAAAGCCAAAAGAAGCAATTTAATTGCTTAGTTTTAAGTCCCAGATAAAGTTTTAAACTGTAATTGGTAGTTGTGTGGAAGCTGAAAACCTGGCTTTTCTTGCTAACACATGGTCATTGTTAAGTTGTAATTGCAAGTTGTTAGTTGTGAAAAGTGCAAATTGTTTTTAAAATTTGTCATTTCAATTAGATGTTTTAACTAAAAGAAATGTTCCACAGTTTATCATTAATATAGAAAATCCTTTCAGATTCTATGATGTCTACAATAATATAGGCAGTAACCTGGGTCAGATTGAGAGTAATTTAGACTGGATAAATAGTGGATGTTGTCTGTAGCCTGTAACCTAGGATTATGTATCCCGGATTAGGTATTAACCTAAATTGCCAAGGAGTCTATGATTAGATAATAGCAATAATTTGAGCAAGAGAAGATGGTAGCCTGACTGTAAGGCTACTTATTAATAAAATTTTTCTTTTTTATATAGACTATCCACTTAAGAGTGATCTAAATAATCTGGATTAGGCAGTACATTATATTAGGTTAATTGATAACCCTTTAAGAATCATCCCATTATTGGATAATTGTTAGCTTAGACCAGGTAGCCCAGGACTAGATGAAAATAACCCTGGCTAGATGAAATGGTAGCTTAGCTTTAAGGCTACATATTAAGGTAAATTTGTTTTATGTAACCCATACCTATAAGTGTGAATCAAAATGACCTGGGTTAGGCAGTAGCCTAGAATAGAGTAAGTAAATAAGAACCCTTTATGAAATATCCTATCATGGCCAAGTAGTACCTTAGACCAGGTAGCTTGGGATTAGATAAAAACGATAATCTGGGCTACACCAAATGGTAACCTAGCCATAACGATACATATTGGTGAATTTCTGTTTTATGTAGACAGTACCTGTACTAGGTTAAGTGAGAGCATTTTAAGAAATATCTTATTATTGGCCTAAGTAGTATCTTAGACAAGGTAGCCTGGGATTAGATAAAGCAATAACCTGGGCTAGACAAACTAGTAGCCCAGCTATAAGGCTATACATTGGCGAGTTTCTGTTTTATATAGCCAATATGTTTAAAGGGTGATCTAAATAATCTGGATTAGGCAATAATCTGTACTAAGTTAAGTGGGAACATTTAAAGAAATATCCTATTATTGGCCTAAGTGGTAGTTTAGACTAAGTAGCCTAGGATTAGATGTTAACAGTGACCTAGGCTAGATTAATTGTAACCTAGTTTTATGGCTCGGTAACCTATTTGTAAGGCTACATATTAGTGGGGTTCTTATATACCCTGTATCCTTAAAGGTGATATGAACCTAGACCAGACAGTAGCCTAATTAGATTAAATAGGAATCCTTTTAGGGAATATCTAATTATTAGCCTAAGTAGTAGTTAAGATTAAAAATAAAGCAGTGGCCGAATATCAGATAAAAGTGTAATCTCGGCCAGATAAAACAGTAAACTAGATTATAATAGGGTTTTTTCCTGTATAGTTTATGTCCTTAAGTATTATTTAAATAAGCCTAGAATAGGTTAAGCGAGAACCCTTCAAGTAATCCTCTATTCTCAGTCTAAAGGTAAATTATGCTAGAAGCATTAACCTAAGCCATATAAAACAGTAGCATGGGTTAAATAAACAAATTACAGTTGACCCTCATTAAGCCGGACCTCATTAATCTGGATATCGGATAAGACGGACACTGAAGAGGTACTTACTGTTCCTCCGCTTGTTGCGTACCATTTTCCTTTTTATTTACCAAAGGTAAATGAAAAACTTTTATTTTATATATACTGCTCTGTATTTATACTGTACTGAACTGAAATGCTTTTAAATTATAACCAATTTAACTTCTGTGCGGTGCGTACCGTCATTAAGAAACACTATTGTCTGGAACAGTAGGAAGTAGCGTAACCAATCACTGAGTGTTACGACCCTTGTTAGGCCGCAGTGCAAGTTCTTTTGCACAGAAGGAGAGAGGGCAGTGATGGTAAGAATAATATCCAGTACTACTCAGTCAGCGGAGACGAAAACACACGGGAAAACTCAACAATATTTATTAACAAACTAAGCAATAAATTATGTCAGCCTTGTGACTACTGAGGACATACACAAGTCCTTAAATAAATCCCGTGGGATTACCTAACCGCTAAAACTAAACCCTAGACAGAAACATTGAGAAATATACTGAGTAAATTAACAAAAATGGGCCCAATTCCAATACCTAATACTGAATAAGTTAGGAAGGAAGGTAAAGAGCAACAGAGAGAAATATCTCCTACCTAGGTTTATAAAACTAACTTAAAATTATCGATAACATAGCAATACACAATATACACAAAGATAATACCCAATATCCAACGTCATCAACAACATCCACTGTTCTCAAAATTGTGACAATATATATATACAATTCAAGTGATATATATAAACATACAGATGCTAAAGTGCCTTAAAATTCTAAGACTATCCAAGCCAATAGTTCAATATTATAAACTAATTAAATCACTGCAAAGCCACGAAGGCACACACACTGGCAGAGTTAATGATAATAATAATAATAATAATAATAGTAATAATAATATATAAAGAGGCAATAAGGAAGGCCAACAGTCTAGTAAGACTCGCTATACGAAAATATCAAAATAAACTGGACGAGCTTCTCACACTAAGTAAGGGATGAATGGATCCACAAACGATTCAGGATAAACAGCCTCGCCTTACTGAGGGCTGAAATACAGGGGAGCCGTGATCTCTAACATTCATTGGGACGATGCCACGTACCCGGACAATGCTCAGCTTTCAGAAGGGCGTGCGGCTACACAGGTCACCAAACACCAGGGAGGAGGAGTCTGTCGTGCTCCCAACCACAAACATAAGGGAATTTCCCTACCTGGTAGCAGCCGCCCTACTTGCACCTTCACGGGCCTCAATGGCCCCACAGCTGCAGCTCAGAAGGACGTCGCAGAGGAACACAGCGATGACCCCCTCCCACGTCCACTCTGTCTGGATCCAGCGCCGATAACAGAGCCTGCGGGAAAGAACACACTGTAAGGGGAAAGTCACTGCAGATGGCAGAAATGCCCCTGCGCCTCCAACACTGACGGCGACAGATCCTTTGAAGAGCGATAAATAAAGATATGCCAGCTGCACATCCAAACGGGGAGAATAGCGAGCCCGAACTGTGATTTAGAAAGACTCGCTCACACTGAACGTCAACACTCCATCTCCAGTCACTCACTGTTCAGCAAAATAAACAAAAAAAAGAAACAAGTGTTAATAAGGCGCTTATAAACTTTAAACGAGCGTGGAGGAGGTTTAAACATCACTTCACTCTGAACTTGACGGATAAACAAAAATAAACTGAAACCTTACAAACTAAATTTCCTTACACTAATTTGACATATAACAAAATGTAACAAAAGCAGTAACAAGGCTGATTAAAGAAAGCAAAAGCAATGCCAATTACGTTAATACATGATACTGAGCATTAACAGGTTTACCTATCTGGTAGCTACAGTACGATGCTTTGTATGTTTTTTAGGAAAGGAAAGATATGATAAAGGTAAACTTTATGAAGACAAAAGCTGAGTTACTGAACAATACTTGTGTTTACATGGCAAACGACATGACAGAGAGAGAGAGAGAAAATTGCCAGTTCCCTCTATGCAGCGTAATTTTATCCTCGATAGATTAAAGAGAAGAATTTTGTTTTTAAGGTATGTCAATGCAGCTTTAGTAAATATCTTCTGAAGCAAAAAAAATATATATTATTTTGTTGCTGAAGAATCTCTGAACCAACAATTTTGCACTCAAAGTAATATGAAGGAATTCATTCTGTTCTTCATGTAACCAGTAAACTACTGTACATACACTATTAAAAACTACGTTTTGTATTCAGAACACACGCACTTATGTCATCATCAGTCATCAGCATCTCTGAGCAAAATTTCTTTCTCAGACAAACTACAGCTAAAACCTAATTGGCTGGCTGGTTGCCATGGAGATCTGCTAGCCAATGACAGGCCTGTACATCTGTTCTGTTCATAGACTCATGTGACAGCACTAAATTTGAAAGTTGCCATGATCATGATTATTTGACTGCTGATGGCAAAAATTACTTAATAATTTGCTTTTTATAATTATTTCTTAATGAAAACATGAATTCAACAATAATTTTAACTTTAACCCTTAAGGGATGGCATAATTTATCAACGTGCAGCACCCCAGACCGGGGAAACTTTGAGATCGGCAAAATAAAAGAAAAATCACATCAACGGAAAGAGAATGACACGTACATTCACACTGTATAAATAAAAAATTCTAAAAAATTTTCCCTACCTTCTGCGATGAGTTGAAAATGACTATTTACAACCCCTTGTGGGGCCTCATTTACAAGACAATTATAAATTTTACCAACTTAGATATGTTTTTTCTAATAAATAAGTATTTTGGATTTTGTAAAATTATTATTACTGCTCACACAATATCAGAACAGATAAGAAATAAAAGCAGCAACAAATTTTTTGCATATTTGTTGTAAAATATTCACGTAAGTTTACTTTTTTGTACTTTTACATGCTTTTTCTAATGTTTCTTTGCAATTTTCTTTGTAAAATTACATTTACAACTGACATACTATCGTAAAAGACAAAAACAAAAAACAACAGCAACCCCATTGTATATTTACAAGCAAATTTACAAAAAGACTCATGAGAGAGAGAGATGCAGTACCTTTCCCCTTGAAGTCACAAGCATTACTGATACTGGCCTAACTCTCACATCTGTATAAAAGTTGCCATTAGTGAATTTATAGCATATAGAAGTATTGGCACCTTTGTTTCGAATCATTATTACCATAACAGTGGTGCGTAATTCTGCTTCACACTGAAGCGCAATCCGTCCACCTCCCCAAACCTGTTTTACTTCACACTGAAGCTCAATCCGTCCACTAAGGGTTAATATAGTGGTATGAAAAATCCCAGAACAGTCTGTTGTGGTGATGCGTCATCACTTTTGAATCCTATTCCAGGACTATCCTCAGATTTACGACTGCAAACTGGTGACAACGTTAATAACAATAAAAAACAACCCTCTCCAAAATCAATATAATGAAATGTATTTTATAGTCTTATTTATCGTTAAAATTCACAAGTTGAATTACAGTCATTTTGATCATATATATTTTTACATTTTAAGAATGTTTTTGTTGAAAACAAAGTGTGTTAGTGAACTTATGGTCTTAATTGTCCAACTTTTATTACTGATGATCTTAACCCTTAAACGCCGAGCCTCTATTTAACAAAAGTGTCTATCGTATGCCAGCGGCGTTCGGGAGTTAGCGCCGAAGCGGAAAAAAAGTTTTTTTTTTTAAATCACAGCACGCTTAGTTTTTAAGATTGAGCTAATTTTTGGCTCCTCTTTTTGTCATTGCCTGAAGTTAAGTATGCAACCATCAAAAATGAAAAAAATATCATTATCATATATAAATATTGGAATATATGACAGCGCAAAAAAAAATTTCATATATAATTGTATACAAATCGCGCTGTGAGCAAAACGGTTAAAGCTGAGTTATTTTTTTTTTTTTTCATTGGATTCTACACTAAATTGCGATGATTTTGGTATATAACAAATTGTAAAATGATCAAAGCAACACAGAGAAAATATTATCACAAAATGATGCATGAATTCGTAATGCACAGACATAAAAGTTTTTTTCTAAAATTCACCATAAATCGAAATATTGTGCTAGAGACTTCCTGTTTGTTGCAAAATGAAGGTAATTGATTGAATATTACTAGACTGTAAGTGTTTTAGCTTACAATTGCAGTTTTCGACCATTTCGGTCGAGTTACAGTTGACCGAAGGTCAAATTTTTTCTATTTATCGTGATTTATATGAAAATATTTCAAAAGTGATAAAAGCTACAACATTGAGTTATTTTTTGTTGTATTCTAAATGATATTGCACACATTTTCATGTATAACACTTTATGTAAGGCCTAATATAAAATGGTGCGAAAATTACGACAAGGTGACTAAAGAAATTCTGAGATTTTCAGCTGAGTTAAGCGAGCGGAAGGAGGTAAGGAAAAGTTTTTTTCAAAATTCACCATAAATCGAAATATTGTGCTAGAGACTTCCAATTTGTTGCAAAATGAAGGTAAATGATTGAATGTTACTAGAATGTAAGAGGAGTTTTAGCTTACAATTGCATTTTTCAACCATTTCGGTCAAGTCAAAGTTGACCAAAGGTTGAAATTTTGGCACTTATCATGATTTATATGAAAATATTTCAAAACTGATAAAAGCTACAACCATGAGTTATTTTTTGTTGTATTGTACATGAAATTGCGCACATTTTCATATATAAAACTTTATGTAACGACTAATATAAAACAGTGCAAACATTACGACAAAGTGACGAAAGAATTTCTGAGATTTTCGGCTGAGTTACGGCGTGCGGACGTAAGGAAAAAGTTTTTTAAAAAATTCACCATAAATCGAAATATTGTGTTAGAGACTTCCAATTTGTTGCAAAATGAAGGTAAATGATTGCATATTACTAGAATGTAAGAGTTTTAGCTTACAATTGCGTTTTTCGACCATTTCAGTCGAGTCAAAGTTGACCGAAGGTTGAAATTTTGGCACTTATCGTGATTTATATGAAAATATTTCAAAACTTATAAAAGCTACAACCAGGGGTTGTTTTTTGTTGTATTCTACATGAAATTGCACACATTTTCATATATAAAACTTTATGTAACGGCTAATATAAAATGGTTCAAAAATTATGACAAAGTGACGAAAGAATTTCTTAGATGCGTCGCTGATGCTCTGTAGTGCGAGAAGAAAGAAATTCGCGCATGCGCGGCTGGGTAACGCTTGTAAACAAAACAACTCCCAGCATCCCTCAAGGCGCATGATTTAAAATCTTTCGCAAACTAGGCCTATAAATATTTTTCCGGGAATATTTAAAAAACTTTTTGTATTCGACGTACCGTACGTCCACTCGGCACCCGACAGACAATTTTAGTCGATGTAGGATACGTCCAGTCGGCATTTAAGGGTTAATTAGCTTAGCTAATTCAGGGTGGTTAATTGACTTTCCCAACTTTGACTATGTTTGCATGGACTAATCATGTCAAATTCTAGCCTATCTAGCGTCAGGTACTGTAGTAAAGGCTGCAAAACTGGGTTAACTTCAGCCAAGTATGACAATTTTCCGTATGTACAGTAGTTCGTATACGTAGCAAGTTTGCTTGCCGGAACTTTGCTGTGATGAATGTAAGGACTTGGATAAGGGGAAGTGGAAGACTCGGCATGCACATATAGAGAAGTTACAGCTTGATAGACTTAGAAAGGCTACTGCTAGGGCTGAAGCGAAGGCTTCTGCTAGTCAGGTTTTGACTCCGGGGGTTGATATGGCTGAATTACCTGTACCTTCAACACCTGTGACTGCTTTTTCCCCCATCTCAGGTCCTCCGACTTTTCCTGTAACTCCAATCCTTGGCTCCCATTCCTCTGAACCCAACACCATTGCCAGCCTAGAAGCACATGTTGATCAGAAATTTGATATGTTGGGAACACCGTTTCCAATGACTGGGAACTTAGTGCGTGTCCTTATGGACAAATTTAACAGTGTCGGTGCAGCGTCAGTGGAGGGGCAGCTACTTGTCCCACAGATGCTCCTAGACCAAGGTCCCTGCTAAACTCCCCTTGCTCACCTGGGAAGCAGCAAACTGGCAGTCCAAGGGAGGTCGGTGTGGCTTGCCCATGAGTACTCACTGCCTCATCTGAGCCTGTTGTCCGCAAATCCCAGGACTCAGAGGACTGCCGTCGGAAAGGCGTCCGCTTGGACGTGCATACATTATCTTCCAGTAACTCAGACTCCAATGGGGCCAAAAAGCAAAGTTGGCGCTTCGCTCAAGTGTCAAGACCATTGAAAAGGTCTGGCGCCTCGGTGGAAGACGACTCTCCCCTGGCTCGTAAATGAGCGATGGTAAGGGCTTGCAGCCCCCTTCCCTCTTGTAGTTTTTGGGAGTCTCCTCAAGCTTCTCACTCCCATTCTGTTTCCACCGAGCCCTGTAAATTGTCCAAGAAAGTGTTTGTTAGTCTAGTGTATGGCCATAAAGTGTCCAGGTGCCCAGAGTCCAAGAATTTAGTGCCCAAGCGCCCAGGAGGTGATTTTTCTGTCCGAGCACCCATCGTTTGAGCGATCAGTGTCTGAACTCCATTCTTTTGATCGCCCAGTGTCCGAGTGTCCTTCATATGAGCGCTCACTGTCCACACTTCCAGCTCGTGGGCGCCAAGTGTCTGAGTGCCCGGAGAGTGATCGTGTGTTGTATGAGCGTTCAGTATACGGACATCAGGTGTCTGAGCGTCCATCATATGAGTGTCCAGCAGTCAAGCGCCCATCTTATGGGTGCTCAGTGTCCGAGTTGTAGACATCTGACCCTTTGGTGTCTGTTAAAGGTGTTAATATTAGTAAATGTGTTGTGTCCAATCAGTCTGTGAGTGGGCGCCCAGGGACCAAACGTCAAGTGTTAGTGGGCGCTAATGTTGATGTTTATCCATCTTCCAGTAATCATTTAGCGCCACAGGTAGGACTCTCTGTTCCTGACTTATCAAGTGCCGGTCCTCCTGTGGTTGAGGATCCATCTTTGGCTCCTATTCAGTGCCGTTTGGATAGTATTTTGACCTGTTACAGAAACCAGCTGCAGCGACTCGGGTTCCCTTGGACCCTCCGATGTCCCTGATTTCATCAGAGGAGGCACCTTTGGATGACGATGCACCCATGTTGAACTATTTGGCTCTTGCTGTTCTTCCTGGTGTGTTATCTGGACTTCTTCTCTTCAGCTGCTCCATCCTCTCCGGGTTTGGCATTTATGATGCGACAACCAACAGGGTCTGCTAAGTTGCTGCATTTGGTTCTTTCTTCGTCATCCAGGAAATCTCTAGCTCATATCAATGTACGGTTGTCAGAGAAGAGGGACATTTGTAAAGCGGTCTTTTGTTCGCCTCGTTCTCGTCTGATATGACAGAAGTATCTGTCGTATGCCACTGGAGAAGCTCCGTCCTTGTGAGTTTCTGTCTCCTCTTAAGGGGACTTCTCTAGTCTTACAGATGCTACACATCAATCAGCCTTCTCTTCTGCTAGGATTCTGTTTACCACGTCGGAGTTAGATCATCTGCTGAAGGATATTTTTAAGGTCTTTGAGGTTTTGAGTTTCCTTGATTGGACCATAGGAGCATTAGCAAAGAAGGTCAAGGACTGCTCGTCACTTCAGGAGAATTTTGCCTTGGATTGGTTGGGTGTTCTGGCCTGCACAGATAAGGCAGTGAGAGATGGCACCCATGAGCCAGCCACCATTTTTACTACTGGAGTTCTTAAGAAGTAAGATTTGTGGTGCTCGTTCACTTCAAAGGGGTCACTCCCTCTCAGTGTTCTTCCCTGCTGTTCGTTCCCGTAGATAGTAACAGTTTGTGTCCGCAAGAGATCTTGGAACAAGTGTTGGGTGAACTGCAGAAGTGGTCAACCCAAGACCTGCTCGCTCAGTCTGCCAAGAGGACTAGGATCCCTGCATGTCCTCTTTCTGCTTCTTTTCCTTCTACCAGGACTTCTTATCCATTGGCTCAGCAGCCCTTTGAGGAAGCAGAGGTCGCTTCCAGTCCCGTCCATCGCCAATCTGCGTCCAGTATGACCCAGCAAAAAACCTAACAACAAGCCCGCCCCTCGCAGGTGAGTTACCTGTCCTTCGTGTCCCGGTGGGAGCAAGGCTCCTTTATTTTTAGAGCAGGTGGGAGACAAGGAGAGTAGATCCATGGGTGCTACAAGTTTTAAAGGACTATGCAATTGGCTCCCCTCAGAAGCCCAGTGCTCAGAGGACCTTCAAAAGACTTCAGCTTGCGAAAGGTTTAGGATTACTGATAAACTTCAAGAAGTCACAGTTAGTCCCCACACAGTCGATTCTATATTTCGGGATAGTGATAGATTCTCTGAATTTTCAGGCTTTTCTGTCCCAACAAAGGATTCTCAATTGCATCTCGAAAGTCCGGAAATTCATTTCTTACCCATGCTGCTCAGCCAATGCTTGGATGAGCCTTCTAGGAACACTGTCCTCAATAGAGAAGTTTGCTCCTCTGGGCAGGTTACACATCAGACTGCTGCAGTTCTACCTGAGAGCCAGCTGGCGGAGGAAAGTAATTCCAGATTCATTCGTATTTGAAATCACCCCCGAAATCAAGGAGGACCTTCGGTGGTGGCTGGTGGAGGACATTTGTGAGAGTGATGTCACTGTCTCCAGTGAACCCCAACTCAATGTTGTACTGTGATGCATCGGATCTGGGTTGGGGAGCTCTTCTCAACGGCTTAGAGGTGTCGGGATTATGGTCTCCCAACAGAAAGGGATCTTCATATAAATGTAAAAGAATTGAAGGCTATACACCTGGCTCCTCAGTGCTTTGCAACAGAGACCTTTGACAGGACAGTTGCAGTCCATTTGGACAGCATGACCACACTGGCCTATATCAGGAACCAAGGAGGGACCCACTCTTTTTTGCTGTGTGAAGCAGCCAAAGACTTTCTTCTGTGGGCACAGAACAACAAGACCAACGTTGTGACATGCTTCATCCAGGGTAAGATGAAAGTTCTTGCGGATGAATTGAGTCATGGCAAACAATCTACCGACGGAGTGGACACTCAATCCACTGCTGTGCACCGACCCATGGAAGCTTTGGGGAAAGCCATCGGTAGACCTGTTTACAACGTCAAGAAACCATCGTCTCCCTCTGTACTGTTCCCAATGCCAGATCCGCAAGCTTGGGCAATGGATGCCGTGCTGCAAGATTGGTCGGATCTCGACGTCTACGCCTTTCCTCCCTTCAGCATGATAAGGGAAGTGTTGAAGTTCAGTGCCCACAGCAACACTTCAATGACCCTAGCTCCTGAGTCTATTGGTAGATTATTCAAGGCTTCTACCTCAGAAGAGAAATCTTCTCAGACAGCCTCATTTTCAACGTTTTCACCTAGGCTTATCCACTCTTGCACTGACAGGCTTCAGACTGCCAGGAAGCTTGCCAGAGCGAAAGGTTTTCAAGGAAGGCTGCAGAAGCTATTGCAAAATATAGGTGACAATCTTCTGCTGCAGTCTACCAAGCTAAGTGGACAATCTTTTGGAGCTGGTGTCAAGACAGAAATATATCCTCTTCTCAGACAGCTATAGCTCATGTTGCAGATTTTTTCTTTTCCTCAGATCCTCAAAAGGTTTAGCTACTTCAGCCATTAAGGGATATAGAACAATGTTGAATTCTGTCTTTAAACACAGAGGAATAGACCTTTCTTCAAATCAGGATATGAGACTTGGTAAAATCCCTGAACACTTATAAGCAAGAAAAAAAGTTCTGAACTAGCATGGAACTTGGATACAGCTCTCAAATGACTCTCGGGCCCACCTTTTGAGCCTCTGGAATCCTCTTCTCTCAGAGATTTGACGAGGAAGACCCTTTTTCTGATGGGCTTAGCGATGGCTAAAAGGGTTAGTGAGCTACATGCCCTTGATAAGAGGGTAGGCTTTGCTCAAGGTGACGATGTGTGCTCCTTGACCTTAGGATTCGTGGCGAAGAACGAAGACCCTGCTAGACCCTGGCCACGTTCCTTTTCAGTCAAGAGACTGTCTAACATTCTAGGTCAAACAGATCAGAAGAGAGTCCTCTGCTCAATCCGATCTCTTTGCAAGTACTTGCTGAGAACCAAGGGGGGTTCTTCTCCGAACCTGTGGTGTTTGGTTAAAGACCCCAGTTGTCATTTATCTCAAAATGCCTTAACATTCTTTTTGAGGACTGTGACTTCTGAATCACACTCTAGGATTCTGGAGGATTTCCTGCCTTTATGTAAGGTCAAGGCACATGAAATTAGGGCAGTTGCGACTTCGCTGGCCTTCAGACGTAACCTATCGCTGACTTCTCTCCTGCAGTCCACATATTGGAAATGCAAATCAGCGTTTGCAATGTTCTACCTGTGTGATGTTGAAATAGTTTATGAAAGATGCAGTACTCTAGGCCCATACTTTGCAGCTGGCATGGTGCAGGGGAGTGAGGGATAGGAGGAAGGTCTTTGTTTTTCCTCCGTCCACTCTCCTTGAATAAGGATTGGTGTTTTTCTTGGGAAGCCTGATTGGCACTGTCTTGAGTGCCATCAGTTGATTTGAATTTTAACGTGTTTGTGGTGTAGGTCTTAAATTTTATTTGGTCATATTTTTGTACCTCTCCCAGGGCAAGGGCTCTGACACACATATTGATGTGTCTTTTAGGATTGTTAGCTTTGGCAACCTGCGATTGACTCCTATGTTGCAAAGCACCCACTAAAGTAGAGGTGACTCTTGGCTCTACCGCCACACTGCTACAGGTCGAGAGGAGCTCTGACCAGAGGCAGTACCTACCTGCCGTAGTTCCCTCACCAGGTAAGGTTACAACAAGCATTTCACAATGTTAGCTAATTTTCTATGCCAAATTCATCTCCATCTCTGAGTGTTTTTAGTAGTTTTGTTGATGTATCCTACCACCTGTCAGTGTGGGATTCAGCTATGTAATTATTTGGTAAGGTACATATATAGAAATTATATTTTTATAATAAAATAAAGTTTTATATATACGTACCAAATAATTACATGATCGGAGCCCTCCCGCCTCCCCTCTCGTGGACATAGAGCATAAACGAATTGAGCGTACCTATCCTTTCCTGAAAGTGGATGGGGCAATATAGCTACACCCAAAACAAAAGAGAGCTACCGCGAATTTTGAATTTTGAGCTGCTGCATAAAGTAGAAACTAATGGCTATTTAATTATTTGGTAAGTACAGGTTGACCATCACTAATCCGGCGTCACTGGGACCTGGAGGGTGCCGGATTAGCCATTTATTAGGCTAGAATACACGAAACCCAGCAGCTAAGCACCTCATCTTAGAATTAAAATATCCCATAAATCAGTACAAGTTGGTTAATAAAGAAAGGACAATTATCAAATACAGGTAGTGCTCGAATTATGATATTTCGAGTTTACGTTGGGGTTAGCAATTAATACCGATATGAAAATATTTAGGAAATATTTTTAGATTTCACGCAGGCAGCGAGAGAGACCAACTTACAATAGACCAACTTCTTTTCCTCCATCTCTTTATTCCATCTGCTAGTTAAAAAAGTAAAAGAGAATGATAAAAGTATTGTCTGTAACGTTATACTCTTGCGTAAATGCATACAGCCATAAACAACCGAACGGGAAACTGTTGTTTTGCTGCTAATCGTATCGGATAACAACTGTTTTGCTTGTATTTCAACTATCTTACGGTCAAACAATTACTGTCGCTATGTTACAAATGACATTAAGTACTGTACAATAGGACTGATATATTTTTTACACTATACCCTTATTCGCTTTGGAGAAAAGATCGGCAAGGAAATACTGTATACTGCTTCAGTAACTTTAAGCTGCAAGTTGTAGCTGAAGCTGAGAAAACAATGTTCAAGCTGCTAATGACTATAAATTATCGTGCACCGGCAACATGGATGAAACTCGACCGTAAATAAAATTGGGCATGAAAAAATACAAATTACTGCTATTTTCACGCTGATAAAAGATAAATACGTAAAGCTTGTATTATGATGAAATCAAGAGAAAATAGCGAACGGCATCTTGATTTTTTTTACACAAAACAAACATGCCCCAAAACGGCCAGCCGCGATTCCCGTGAACGTCATATATTAACGAAAAAAATAGCTATATTAATTTCACAACGAGACGTATTTAAGTTATATTTTGACTTAAAAACACTTCGTATAACGAAAAATATCCTTGTCCCAAATAAATAATCTATATTCATTTACGCTTACTAGAAGCAAGAAAAGCGCACTGAACTGAGTTAAATGCGGCGAAATAAACACCGCGTTATCGATTCCAAAACAAAACATTGATCGCAGTTTATAATACAAAAGCAATATGAGAATATACGCAATTGGATACAGTACAGTAGTAAAGCATAACTTTTTAAAAGATCCATGAAAAAGATGCACATTCGTTATGTTGATGTTTGTATAATGCTGTTAATATGTGAATAGAGTTCAGTGTAATGTAGGCTAAGCTACCGTATATATAGCCTATACGATATACTGTACCTTAGCGTAGGCCAAAAGACAATAATAAATGTAAAAATGGAACAGCAAAAGCATGCCTGCATTTACAAACACCTCCAGTTTGTCGATGCAGCACACAGCGCCACCAAATTGAAGCGGCCGGCAAGCAAGTTAGCGCAGCGCCCCGGGGAAATTTTAAAATTAGTGCGGAAACATTAGAAATGACTCTATCCGAAATTTGTGCCGGATTACTGATTGTTCCGGACTACTGATTGCCGGATTAGTGATGGTCAACCTGTATATATAAAACTGTATTTTGTTATAAAAATGTCATTTTACTCATGGCATTTGCACCAGTCTCACTTCTTTTATTCCTTATAGGTGATGCATAAGCAAACTTGCTTAGGTGATCTACCATAGCAACCAATCCCACATTCCAACTTACGCAAGGCAATGACAATCTATCACGACCGTGTCAAACAGCTCTCTCATACAAGTAATCCCTTGTTTATCTGGAGGGTCTGCAGCACATTGCCTTTTGGATATCTTTTCTATCTTACCTTCTCCACTTCGTTATTCTGAACATTTCTTTTGTCTCTGCTATCTAAAGATTTGGATTCAGTTTTCCTAAATCTTTCTCTGCCTTTGTTACCTACTGCTGGGCAGGACTTGACATTAAAGTACTGTATTATGTAAACACTCCTGTTTTCTGTAGATCACTGCTTTTCAGGATGTTAAGCTTAGGGTAAATTGGAAAGCGAGGAAAATTTTGGCCGTTGTTTACAAATATATGCAGATTAGCAGTTTTTTATGTGAATTTCTCTCCCAAAATGGAGCTACAGAATTTCATTTTATAATAAGTGCCGTGAGAGGAATTTGGGAAATTAACCCTTAAACGCCGAGCCTCTATTTACAAAAACGTCTCCCGTATGCCGGCGGCGTTCGGTGAGTTAGCACTGAAGCGGAAAAAAAAGTTTTTTTCAAAAAATCACAGCACGCTTAGTTTTTAAGATTAAGAGTTCATTTTTGGCTCCTTTTTTTTGTCATTGCCTGACAGAAATGAAAAAAATATCATTATCTTATATAAATATTGGAATATATGACAGCGGAAAAAAAACTCTTAATATAATTGTATACAAATTGTGCTGTAAGCACAACGGTTAAAGCTAATGAGTTAATTTTTTTTAGTTGTATTGTACACTAAATTACGATGATTTTGGTATATGACAAATTGTAAAACGATCAAAGCATCACAGAGAAAATATTATCACAAAATGATGCATGAATTCGTAACGTGCGGACGTAAAAAATGTTTTTTTTTTTTTTTTTCAAAATTCACCATAAATCGAAATATTGTGCTAGAGACTTCCCGTTTGTTGAAAAATGAAGGTAATTGATTGAATATTACTAGACTGTAAGTGTTTTAGCTTACAATTGCAGTTTCGACCATTTCCTCGATCTTAAAGTTGACCGAAAGTCGAATTTTTCTATTTATCGTGATTTATATGAAAATATTTCAAAACTGATAAAAGCTACAACCATGAGTTATTTTCTGTTGAATTGTACATGAAATTGTGCACATTTTCATATATAAAAGTTTATGTAACGACTAATGTAAAACGATGCAAACATTACGACAACATGACGAAAAGAATTTCTGAGATGTTCGCCGAGTTACAAGTCTTGCAGGCGTAAGGAAAAAGTTTTTTCAGAAATTCACCATAAATCGAAATATTGTGCTAGAGACTTCCAATTTGTTGCAAAATGAAGGTACATGATAGAATATTACTAGAATGTAAGCGTTTTAGCTTATAATTGCGATTTTTTACCATTTCAGTCGAGTTAAAGTTGACCGAAGCTTGAAATTTTGGCAGTTATTGTGATTTATATGAAAATATTTCAAAACTGATAAAAGCTACAACCATGAGTTATTTTTGTTGTATTCTACATGAAATTGCGCACATTTCCATATATAAAACTTTATGTAACGACTAATATAAAACAGTGCAAACATTACGACAACGTGATAAAAGAATTTCTGGCGCGGACGTAAGGGAAAAATTTTTTCAAAAATTCACCATAAATCGAAATATTGTGCTAGAGACTTCCAATTGGTTGCAAAATGAAGGTAAATGATTGAATATTACTAGAATGTAAGAGTTTTAGCTTACAATTGCATTTTTTTACCATTTCTGTCGAGTCAAAGTTGACTGAAGGTTGAAATTTTGGCAGTTATCGTGATTTATATGAAAATATTTCAAAACTGATAAAAGCTACAACCATGAGTTATTTTCTGTTGTATTGTACATGAAATTGCGCACATTTTCATATATAAAACTTTATGTAACAGCTAATATAAAATGGTGCAAAAATTACGACAAAATGACAAAAGAATTTCTGAAATTTTCGGCCTAGTTACCGACTTTTGGCGTAAGAAAAAGTTTTTTCAAAAATTCACCATAAATTGAAATATTGTGCTAGAGACTTCCAATTTGTTGCAAAATGAAGGTACATGATTGAATATTACTAGAATGTAAGAGTTTTAGCTTACAATTGCGTTTTTCGACCATTTCGGTCGAGTCAATTTTGACCGAAGGTTGAAATTTTTTGTAGTCGATGTACAGTACGTCCACTTGGCACCCAACAGACAATTTTAGTCGACGTATGATACGTCCAGTAGGCGTTTAAGGGTTAATGCATGTGTACTGTTAGACTATCAGTATTTAGTGAAATTCATTCATTTAATATAGATATAAGCATAGAAAAAGACATAAATTCGTAATTTTTATTCCCATTGTATGAACTTATTGTGGGATGAAGTCTGCTTTGTTGAGATTTTATTTTATTGTTGGTTTTTTGTTTCAGATGATGAGGAGAGTTTTCCTTCAGGAAAGCCCTCAAAGTCAAGCATTTTGAGAAACAAGAAAAAAAATCAACCTAAATTACCAGTGCAAGAAAGTTCACTTGCTCTTCCTGAAAATGAGACTATTTGGACAACAAAAAATGCTGGGACTGAGAGTGTAGAGGGGTGAGCAACATTCATTGTAAACTGACAGTATTTTTATCATAGCATTTCATCAGACATTACTTTTGAAATGTTTACTATTTACTTTTTTTATTATGACTGTTTATTGAATTAAATAACTTTAATTGAATAGTATTGTGTAATGTTTGAGTATTTTGCTGTTCTCACATCATTTATGATGTTACTGATAGTGATGTAGAAGCTTTTTGTACATAATCTTAATACTGAAGAGGATAACAAATGAGATCTGATTATGTATCTGAAAATTAATTATATGCCAGTACACAATTCAGTAGTGCCATGAATAATGGACTGATAGTGTGGGATACTAACAGAAAATATTCACTTAACACTATATTTTTCCAAGGGGTGGGTTTTGCTTGGGCACACAAGTCTGGAAAACCCTTTTCAAGCATTAAAGTAAATAGTGTAGAGGATAAAGTTGTTCAGTACTACTGCACTCTGCAGTTTTTTAAATGCACATAAACATTGCACATAATGTGAATTGGCTGCACAGGCAGTCCCCGGTTAACGGCAGGCTCGGTTAATGGCAATCTGGTTTTATGGGGCTTGTCTAGCGACGAAAATCTGCAATTTTTTGTGCCGAAAATCGCCAATTTCTGCTTATTGGCGCTGATAATTGGGTATTGGCGCCAATACATACCTAACAGAGGCGCTGATAACCGCAAATCGGCACTTCGGTGCAGATAAGCTGAAAAAGTGCCAGAAATCGCTGATTTTCGGTTAGTGGCGATTTTCGGTTAACATCACACCCCCAGAACAGAACCCCCGCCAATAACCGAGGACTGCCTGTAATAATTTTGACTGTTTTTGGCTGTTTTTCTCTTATATGTTATTGTACTTGTTTTCTGTTTTGCATTATAGAAGCGTTATGTTCTTTACAAACAAATTTTTTGTAAACTGAATGTTTGGTTGGGCTTTATGGACGCATGAAAAGTTTATGACCTGATTAGTCTTGCCTACAAGAAGACTGACAAAGTCTGTCAAGTTTAAATGAAGGTTATGAAAATGTTGAGTACCCCTGAAATGTGCAACCTCACCTACTCGACGCATGGCACCTTCAAGCGTTGCTGATTGAAGAACATTTCTCAAATCCTGCTGGGCCTCACGTAGTAGAAAAACAAATCATTCCAGAATCTTATGGTCAGATTGGTGAAGTTCCTTCCTCTGATGAACCCTTTCTACAATATCAGAAATTGTTCCTTGCTCACCGTATTCTTTGTGTATTATTTGTGCTAAGGCAGTCCAGACAGTATTTTTCCACTGTGATGTCAAATGGGATTTGAGAAATGTTCTTCAATCAACACCGTTTGAAGGTGCCATGCGTCAAGTAGGTGAAGTTGCACATTTCAAGGGTACTCAACATTTGCAAACCTGTTAAAGCGTGACAGACTTTGTCAGTCTTCTTGTTGGGATAAAGTAGGTGAGACTAACCAGGTCATTAAAGGACTGCACTCATTGAGAGGCACTAAATTTAGGTTTGAATTTCAGTTTAGGTCCTGATAAAGATTTCTTATTAAAAGCCTAGTCTCTATCAATAAATTTAAAAACCTGACATTTTACAAGGGTCAGTTCTTCTGAAATCAGTAAAAACAACTTTTTTTATTCCTTTGAGACACAAGAAAGCCTTAGAGGAGTTATCTAAGAATGATGATATCCAAATAATGAAAGCAGACGAAGGAGGCTCCATTGTTATCATGGATAAAATTTATTATATTATTAAAGCATTAAGACTACTGAATGAATGTAGTACTTATGTTAGGTTGAATAAAGTGTCTTCTGTCAATTCAGTACAAAATTCTTTTAGCAAAAAATTTAGAAATATGCAACAAGAATTTCAAATGAAGAGTTATGTAAAGTCATATTCAGCAAGATTTCAGGTAAAACGCATAACCTTACTTACTTCTGTGGGACCCCTGAAGCATATAAAAGTGGCTTTCCTTTGTGACCCATTGTAGCTATGTGTGGTGCCCCCAATTCATGTTAGCTGAATGGCTTGCTAAGCAACTTGCCCCTGTAGTAGGTACAATATGCTCGGCACATCTCAGACACAGAGGTTTTCATTTAAAGATTAAAGGTGTTCGATGGCTTTTCAGGAAAAATGTATAGTTTGCATGTCACTTCTTTATTTACCAATATCCCTCTTGATTTTGTGATTGAAAAATTGCATGAAAAGTTTGATAATGACCGAAGTTATACCATTTCTTGACCTCATAAAATTGTGCATACCATCTACCGTCTTTATTTCTAATGGTGATGTGTACGAACAAAGATCTTCAGTAGCAATGGGATCCCCCCCCCTTCTCACCTGTTTTGGCTAACTCTGCATGGAGTTTGTGGAGGAGAATATTCTGAGTTCATGCTCATCCTGTTTTAAACCTGTATTGTTGGTCCATTATGTTGACAATCTTTTCATTCTTTTTAGTCCTGATGACGATGCATTTGATGAACTAGTAAAATTTGTTAATCAAATGCAACAAATCAAGTTCACATATGAGAAAGAATCAGAGTGTAAACTACCAGTTTTAGATGTCCTGGTCATTCACAACCCAAACACAGTGAAGCCTGAATTCTCTGTTTACAGAAACCAACTAATACAAAAGTATATGTCCATTTTATTCTCATCATAGTATCGAGATAAAGAAAAAATCGTTAACATGGCTGTCAGAACTCTTAGAATTTGTGACCCACAGTACTTTGACAGTGAAATCACTTATATATGGAATATACTTATAGTAAATTGTATTACCCTTCACATTTTATTGAAAATAAAACTTTTTTTAGCTGGGAAAAACATTTTATAGCCCTGCTTAGAAGCATACTGAACAAAGTAAATCATACATAACACTTCCTTGTCACGAGAGGTTAAACAGTAGCTCAGTTCATTAATAACATAGCAGTGTTAAAGTTACAGTATTGGTAGTGAGGGTAGCAATAAGAGAGATACTGTATAGGAGTATTTGTTATAAAATGCAGGGTCTACCATTTATTTTATTTTGGGGAGACATGTAAGATGCAAGAGTATAAAAAAGGGGTTAGGGACTTTGCTTAAAACAGCTCCATTCCTAAGTATTGTTGGGAGAATGATCATATCATGGATTCGGAGGGAATTAAAAGTATATTAAGGAGTAATCAGGTAGGTCATAGATAAGTATTTGCAAGACATTAGATGGCAATAAAGCCTTACACACCAAGACAAACATACAAACAAGCTAGTCTGTCATTCCATAAAATTTAGATTTAAAGCAATTTTTTAAGACCCTTGATAATGCATCTCCAAAGTCTTTCCCCACACAGGCTGTCATAATGGCAGTTGTCACAGAAACAACAGCGAAAGTTGTCCAACACATGCTGATCACCACACCAATGAGCAGTTCACAAAGGAAAGGCAAAGGTTGAGAAGATCACAATGTCTGGCACACAGACATGGGGAAACAGCTATTGCAGGACCACCATTTCATAGTTATCTCTGAAAGATTGTTCAGTGTTTTCCCAGCCTGTTACGAAATTTCGTCAGTTGCTATCTTTTTAAGAAATACACATATTTTTTATCCAGTTGGATGGAGAGAGGACTGTCATGCAAATAGCCAAAAGCTCGTAATCATTTTTGTATTTTGAAAAATACAGTTTTGCTCATATACATAATTCTGGATTTTTACTTTTTATTTCCAGTCATAGTATAATGATGCACTTTAACTTAAACGCCGAGCCTCTACTTACAAAAGTGTCTGTTGTATGCTGGCGGCGTTCGGGAGTTAGCGCTGAAGCGGAAAAAAAGTTTTTTTCAAAAAATCACAGCATGCTTAGTTTTTAAGATTAAGAGTTCATTTTTGGCTTTTTTTTTCATTGCCTGAAGTTTAGTATGCAACCATCAGAAATGAAAAAAATATCATTATCATATATAAATATTGAAATATATGACAGTGCGAAAAAAAATTTTGTATATAATTGTATACAAATCGCGCTGTGAGCAAAACGGTTAAAGTTAATGAGTTATTTTTTTTCTTTGTATTGGACACTAAATTGCGATGATTTTGGTATATAAAAAATTGTAAAACTATCAAAGCAACACAGAGAAAATATTATTACAAAACAATGCATGAATTCGTAACACGCGGACGTAAAAAAAAAGTTTTTCAAAAATTCACCATAAATCGAACTATTGTGTTAGAGACTTCCCGTTTGTTGCAAAATGAAGGTAATTGATTGAATATTACTAGACTGTAAGTGTTTTAGCTTACAATTGTAGTTTTCGACCATTTTGGTCGAGTTAAAGTTGACCGAAGGTAGAATTTTTTCTATCGTGATTTATATGAAAATATTTCAAAACTGATAAAAGCTACAACCATGAATTATTTTTTGTTGTATTCTACATGAAATTGTGCACATTTTCATATACAAAACGTTATGTAACGACTAATATAAAACGGTGCAAACGTTACGACAAAGTGACGAAAGAATTTCTGAGATGTTCGGCCGAGTTACCGAGTGGACGCAAGGAAAAAGTTCTTTCAAAAATTCACCATAAATCGAAATATTGTGCTAGAGACTTCCAATTGGTTGAAAAATGAAGGTAAATGATTAAATATTACTAGAATGTAAGAGTTTTAGCTTACAATTGCGTTTTTTCGACCATTTCGGTCGAGTCAAAGTTGACCGAAAGTTGAAATTTTGGTACATCGTGATTTATATGAAAATATTTCAAAACTGATAAAAGCTACAACCATGAGTTATTTTTTGTTGTATTCTACATGAAATTGCGCACATTTTCATATATAGAACTTTATGTAACAACTAATATAAAACGGTGCAAACATTACGACAAAGTGAGAAAGAATTTCCGAGATGTTCGGCACCATTGGGACGTTTCACCATAAATCGAAATATTGTGTAAGAGACTTCCAATTTGTTGCAAATGAAGGTAAATGATTGAATATTACTAGAATGTAAGAGTTTTAGCTTACAATTGCGTTTTTCGACCATTTCGTCGAAATCAAAGTTGACCGGGTTGAAATTTTGGCACTTATTGTGATTTCTATGAAAATATATCCAAACTGATAAAAGCTACAACCATGGGTTGTTTTTTGTTGTATTTTACATGAAATTGCACACATTTTCATATATAAAACTTTATGTAACGGCTAATATAAAATGGTGCAAAAATTACGACAAAATGACGAAAGAATTTCTGAAATTTTCAGCTGAGTTACCGCGCGGACGTAAGGAAAAAGTTTTTTTTCAAAAATTCACCATAAATCGAAATATTGTGCTAGAGACTTCCAATTTGTTGCAAAATGAAGGTAAATGATTGAATATTACTAGAATGTAAGAGTTTTAGCTTACAATTGCATTTTTCAACCATTTCGGTCGAGTCAAAGTTGACCGAAGGTTGAAGTTTTCTGTAGTCGACGTACGGTACGTCCACTCGGCATCCGACAGACAATTTTAGTCGACGTACCATACGTCCAGTCGGCATTTAAGGGTTAACTGATTCTTGCACCTCTCCATTCCACCACCACTATTCTCCTCTCAGCACTTTATATCTGCTGGTTCTTCCCACCAGTTCCTCTGCTTCCCCCACCACTTATTTCTCTCATGTCTGCCCACATAGTTTCAACTCTGATACCCTGCCCAACTTCTATGTTCCCCTTTCTTGCCATCTCTCTCTCACAGTCCTCCTGAATTGCCCCTCCTTTTCTCCTTTAAGTTCCCAAATCTTAATTCTTGATCTCCAAACAGTTTGAACAAAGTGAATTATCTTGCCCAGAGACCAGATTATTCACATGTTTGAGCACCCCTTCAGAAAGCGTGGACCATGGCAACCCCACTGAAGCTTTGGGTTCCTTCTTGGGACCTCAAAAAGATTTGAGGCACAAAGGACGATCCACAGAAGAGGCCATGGTCCCCTCCGTGAGATCGTTGTGCTGATGAATCAGCGCAGTGATCTCCAAAAAAGTCCTCTGTATCTCGGGGGTGTCTGAGTCCTTGGGAAGAGAACCCTCAAGTCCTTCCAGGGCGCAGTCCTCACGATCAACTCTCCTTGCAGAAGGGAGAACCTCGGCAGACCCCTTAGATCCTTCCACAACCATCAATACTTGTCCCCAGTCAATCTCCATAATACTTTAATATTACTTGTCTTCACTCAAATATCATTTACTAAGGATTGCCAGTTATTTGTATTTGCCCGTTGCATAAGAGAAATCCTTCTAAAATTCCACATAAGAAAGAATAGAGGAAAAGTGAGAAAATGCACAAAAGTGTTTTTGTTCCTACAGGTATACAAACCTTCACTTTCATAAGTGGAGTATAGTGCTTCGGCTGTTACAGACTGAAAAACAAAAGCATGCAAAGTAGGCCTAGGTATCCTTTGACCTGTGTAGGCTTACTTTGGCCATTGTGTTCTCAGCCAGGCTTGCTGACAGACATTACTGTGTATCAGGATACTCAGTGTGCAGAGTTCTCTGTGAGGACATTCCCACCTCATGGGTCCATACAAATTTTGTTTTTGCAAGGTCTTTACCCTTTCTGTGCTGGGTTTACCAAAAAGCCTGGTGTCTTATTCATAGTGCTTCTTGTGTGGGGCTTAGCATGTGGTGTCATCATCATCTTTGCTCACCGTGTGTAGACCATGTGTGTGTCCCATTTGTTTGTGAGGTAGCTACTGCAGAAATGAAGCCTAATTTTTGTTGTTGCACCGGGAAGGATAAATCTTGCAACAAGTTCATGTCTGCTGTAGTGGTTAATCCACATTTTGTGTATTTCCTGTCGGGGAAAGAATATGCCTGAGACTTACTATGTGCGGAGTGCAAAGGATGGTTAATTCCCCCAGTGGAGCTTGCATGAGAAATGATGTAGGAATCAGAAGGGAAGTGTTTTGCCAAGTGAGGCTACCCTCAACCCTTCCCCACTTCTTCCCTCCATTCTTACTTCCCCTCCCCCTCCTTTTGTAGCATCAGGAATGATGGGGAAACCTCCACCAACATTCTCCAGCAAGGCCATATTAGTGGACATAATGAAGGAAGTGCTCTCCATCTTGCAGGAATGCCCAGAAATTCACCCTGGCATATCATGTGACCTCTCCCAGCTTCCCCAAACTCCACATGCAAGAGGGGAGAGTTGAGCATTCCACCCCCCTCCCCCTACATTGATGAGTAGGGGCCAGGAGAGAGAAGGGATGAGACCGAAGAAGTGTTCCAGACCCCTGCCAATCCCCCCTCCCTTGTAGGAAGAGTTATATGAAGTGGTTACTCTCCTCATCGCCGTCTTCCTCCTTCCCCTCTTCCTCCTCTTCAGCATCCCACTCCTCCTTGGCAGGCAACGGTGTCAGGGTGAAATGGTGTTGTTGAAGACCGTTTACCTCCAGCAGGCAGAAGTCAAATACCATATGCAGTAAACCCCCCGTATTCGTTGGGGGATGCGTACCACACCTCCCCGCAAATAGCTAAAATCCGCGAATATTTAAAACCCCTCTAAAAACACTTAGAACTGCCTATTTTGATAGTTTAAACAAGAAAAACCCTCTAAAAATGCTTATACCTTAGTATTTTAATAGTTTATCAAAAAAAGTTGCATTTAGTCTTGAAAATTATATGAAAATACAGTAATTAGTGAATATTTCTCAGTGAAAAATACCGCGAATGGGCGAATAATGGTTAGATATTTTCCACAGAGAAATCCGCGAATACGTGAGTCCGTGAATCGTGAGAACAACGTGAATTCAGGGGGTTTACTGTATGCCAACTTATAGGGTGACCTTTTAACCTTAAAAAATCTCCCCCAAAATGGGGAATCATCTTTTGCACCGAGTACAGGCAGTCCACGGTTATCGGCAGCCTCGGTTACCGGCGATCCGGTTTCACGGCGCTTGTCTAGCAATGATGATAACCAGATTTTCGTCATTGAAAACCAATTATCGGCGCTGATCACCGGTTATCGGCGCTGCTAACCAGGTATCAGTGCTATTATTGCCGATTTTCAGTTGTCGTCATGCTGTCGGGAACGGAACCCCACTAATAACTGGGGACTGCCTGTACAAAAAGCAAACCTTAAATTCTGCCAAGATTTTTAATGATAGGTTAACCCCTGAAGTGTTGATAGTTGTGTCAATAATTAACTACCATCACAATTATCGACATTAAACAAAACAATTGTAATAACAATAAAAACTGTAGGTAATTCAAGTGAATCACTAGTGACACCATTAATAAAAGGCAATAATATTAACCCTTAAATGCCGACTGGACGTATTGTAAGTCGACTAAAATTGTCTGTCAGGTGACGAGCGGACGTACCGTACTTCGACTACAAAAAATTTCAACCTTTGGTCAACTTTGACTCGACCGAAATGGTCGAAAAATGCAATTGTAAGCTAAAACTCTTACATTCTAGTAATATTCAATCATTTACCTTCATTTTGCAACAAAATGGAAGTCTCTTGCACAATATTTCGATTTATGGTGAATTTTAAAAAAAAAAACTTTTTCCTTACGTCCACGCAGTAACTCTGCCGAAAATTTTAGAAATTCTTTTGTCATTTTGTCGTAGTTTTTGCACCATTTTATATTAGCCGTTACATAATGTTTTATATATGAAAATATGTGCAATTTCATGTAAAATACAACAAAAAACAACCCATAGTTGTAGCTTTTATCGGTTTAGAAATATTTTCATATAAATCATGATGTGCCAAAATTTCAACCTTCGATCAACTTTGACTCGACCGAAATGGTCGAAAAATGCAATTGTAAGCTAAAACTCCTACATTCCAGTAATATTCAATCATTTACCTTCATTTTGCAACAAATTGGGAGTCTCTAGCACAATATTTCGATTTATGGTGAATTTTTGAAAAAACTTTTTCCTTCCGCGCGCGGTAACTCGGCCGAACATCTTAGAAATTCTTTCGTCACTTTGTCGTAATGTTTGCACCGTTTTATATTAGTCGTTACATAAAGTTTTATATATGAAAATGTGTGCAATTTCATGTAGAATACAACAAAAAATAATTCATGGTTGTAGCTTTTATCAGTTTTGAAATATTTTCATATAAATCACGATAAGTGCCAAAATTTCAACCCTCGGTCAACTTTGACTCGACCAAAATGGTAGAAAAACGCAATTGTACGCAAAAACTCTTACATTCTAGTAATATTCAATCATTTACCCTTTGATGTCAGCAGGCAACGCACCGGCATCCTGTGTAGAAGCAGTGGAAGGGGGAGCTGAGCCATGCCAGGACCCTTTGGATTAGGTCAGTCAAGAAGAGGTGACACAGGTGTAGGTTCCCAGCCCTGAAGAGGAAAAAGGTCTTCAAGAAATCATCACTCTGATATGGCAGATCCTGGGACTGGCTGGGTCCATCTCCACCTCCCCAGTGGTGACCCCCTCCTACTCTTATATGGAGAAGATAGCAGAGGCCATGCTGGAAGTCAGACAATTGTCAGACTTGCCTGGTCTTCCCTGGTAGAGGGCATGCTGGTGGAGGTATAATTGCCCAGATAGCTGGCGCAAAAGCCTCCCTGTTGACAGCCTGGTCGGTGAAGCTGTTGCCACCTCCCTTGCTTAGGCAGGAAATACTACCAACCAGAGGGATTCCAGGCTGTTCCAAGGACTGCATTTGTTGCTCTGCAGGTTGGGCAACAACACACTCATGGAGAGATTGAAACAGCAGGGCCTATGCCTTAACAACACAGAGGTGAACAATCATGAATTGATTTTGGCAAAGATGTTACAGGGGATATCATGACTGGGCCGTTGTCAGGGGCCCCTGCTACAGGAGATGAAGAAGGCACTGCTGGCAGACAGGTGGCCAGTGATAAGGACTTCCTGACCCCATTGGGCAAGGCCCTCCCCTACTTGATTAGGCAGATAACCCATGCATGCACTGATACAATTCTCAAGAGGAGGGAGCATTCCTGTCAGTTGTGTACACAGCTGTCGCAAAAGAGCTAGCTGAACCCGAGAAACAGCCCCGTCACCAATTCCCCCTACTGCTTGCTGCCAGCAATAGTCCAGAGGGCCATAGAAATTAAGAGAGAAGACTCAAGAGACAATTGGTTTTCTTAGGAGTTGTCATCAAAGCCAGGAAGACTGCCAGGGGCCTTGGGAGCCAGAGGTCTTGGGCACATTCTAGGCAGGGTGCTTCCAGCTCTATAAGAGCCTCTCCGGATACTGTCTGCAGGTCTGGCTGCCCCTTCACACAAAGGCAGGGAGAGTGGAGGCCAGATGTTTCAGTCAACACAACCCCCTTGACCATGAAGAAGGAACAGGACCTCATAGAGAGCAGAACCAGGTGAGATGACAACATCCCCACAGGCAGGGCTACAGGCTTCCTGTTTTGCAGGGCCAAATCAATGAAGGGCAACACCTTCCAAACAAAGGTGAGAGCCATGTTCCAGAAGGGAGCGATAGAGATATTGGAGGAACAGTTGCTGGGGTTCTACAGTCATCTCTTCCTTGTTGAGAAATCCTCCAGGGGGTGGCAGCCATTCATAGACCTATCAACCCTGAACAGCTTCCTGCAGCAGGCCTAGATGGACAATCTGAAAGTGATAGTAAAGGCCTTTTATGATTGAGCCCACCCAGCCAGCAAGATAGTGGCAGGTGCTGATAGGGCACCTGGTATCCTTGGAGAAACTGGCACCCAGAGGGAGATCCCACATTAGGTCCCTGTAGTGGCAACTGAAGGAGTCATGGCAGTGCCCAAAGAAGCCCCCAAACCAACAGATCCCAGTAACTGAGGAGGTTAGAAGGGACCTCGTGTGGTGGCTGAACCCCCACAATCACCAGCAAGGAGTGCCACTCAGCAGATTACCCCTGGAGATGCTAGTATTCTCCGACACTTCCTAGAGCGGGTGGGGGCACACCTGAACAGCGTGAGTTTCAGGGACCTTGCTTCACTCTACTGCTCCCAAGTTCCATACTCAAGAGCAGTGATGCAGGATGCCTTCCAGCCTCCGTGGCACAACATAGGGGTCTATGCCTTTCCACCCTGCAGTCAGTTGAGAAAGGTCCTGAATTGGCACATCATGTTCCAGGGCTATCATATGATGTTGGTAGCACACTTCCAGCTTCCACTTCACTGCTTCCCAGTTCCAGACCCAAGAGCAGTGATGCAAGATGCCTTCCAGCATCCAAAGGACAGCATAGATGTCTGTGTATTTCTACCCTTCAGTCAGATGAGAAAGGTCCTGAATTGGCTCCTCATGTTCCAGGGCCTTCGTATGTGGTGGTAGCACCCCTGTTACCCCAAGTGGAGTCATATGTAGACTTTCTGAAACTGGTGGTCGACATCCCAAGAGAAAACTTCCTCAGACTCACATGCTTTTGGCTTAGGAGCACAACAGCAGGTACCATCGGGCAGTAAGCTCCCTCTGCCTAAATGGGTGGAGGTTATCCAGCAGCTACACTGAAAGAATGGCTTTTTTAGTTGCACTGCATTGGCAGTCTCGGATACCCTCTGCCTGTCCTCCACTGGAGTCTTCCAAGGGAAGTGGACCATCTTCTGATTGGTGCAGTCAGAGAGGTCATTCTCCACTCAAGACCTCTGTAAGGGATGTGGTAGACTTCCTAGTTTTCCTTCAGCAGGAGAAGAACCTCTTAGTGGCAGCAGTAAAGGGTTACAGAGTGGCCCTTGCCCAAGTTTTTAGACCAAGGGGAATAGTCCTGTCCAACTCCTGGGAGCTGTCTGCACTTATAAGGGGCTTTGATCAGAAGTTCTTCCCAGGTGGGTTAGTGGCCCCAAGTTGGATACGACACGGGTCCTTGCCAGCCTGAGATGTTTACCGTAAAAGCCTCTGAAGATGACAAGTGACAGGTACCTAACACTGAAGATGGTCATCCTTCTAGTTCTGGCCTCAGTCGAGAAAGTAAGAAATATCCATGGCCTAACCTACAAGGTCTCTCACCCAGAGGGGTGAACCTTCTTGTCCTTGGAGTTCGTCTTGAAAACAGAGAATCCCCAACCTGAAGTTTGAGAGGTTCTCCATCCCTACCTTGAAAGGTTTTGTCAAAGGTACAGGGAAGAGATGTTATTGCGCCTGGTCAGAGCCATTTCACACTATCTGAGAAGAACTGGGACCCCCACAGACCAAGGAAGAAAGAGCTCTCAAAGAACACCATCTCATTCTGGCTCAGGGAGGTCATCACCAAACAGGACCAGAGGGGTGTCCCCAGGAAAAGTGAAGACCCACAACACATGGGAAATATGACCCCAAAGAAAAAAATCACTCAGTTCTCAAGTGTTGAAGGCAGAACTGTGGAAGAGACAGTAGACCTTTACAGCCTTCTGCCTCCATAATGTAGCCACAAGCCCCTGGACACTTTCACCCAAGGTCCCAGAGTGGTGGCCCAGTAGGTGGTGTAAGTGGAGGTGGACCCCTAGAGGGAGGGGCTCCGCTCGAGGAGTGTGGCTCCTACTGTTGAAGAAACCTCTGTCAAGTGGAGATGAGTACCACAGGTAACCCTCCTCCTCTCCATTTAATTAAGTACTGTATATACTGCATCCCAAAGGGTGTGAGCCCTTGAATACTCCCACCTGAGGGTTGGGAGAATAGCCTGAGTAGTCAGCCATACAGCTGTGGACTTTGGTGTCTGAGAAGGGAGGTGAGGAGTGCCAGTCTGGGAACCCTAGTATATCCGGGACACTCTTACACAGTGTTAGACCTTGTAGTAGGTGGGTTGGCCTCCCACCAAAAAGTGGGGTGCCATTTATGAAAGTGAAGGTTCTTATCCCCATAGAAACACACACCAAATTTAAAATTAAACTGAATTTTTCCTAGGTATACGGACAGCAGCTTTAATAAAGTACTAGCCCTCCTTTGCCACCCCTCATAGTCCTGATCTTACCTAACTTGGCATGTCTGTGAAAAAGCTGGTTCCCACAATGACTGAGGTAGGACAACACTGGTCAACGGATACTTGGGTCTGCCTGATAGGCTTTGGTTTTTTGAGTCATTAAAAGCCTAAGCACAATACTCTATTTAAGAAAGCTACAGTTTGTAAACCTATGAAAAATACAAAGTACTTTTAAATTTGGTTTTTTGCTTTAAAACATTGCTGATCTGTACATTTAAGCATATAACCACTGAAAATGTATGTAACACTACACTGCCATAATGCAGTATTCTATAATGTACTGTAATGTAACAGAGAGAGAGAGAGAGAGAGAGAGAGGCCTCAGTAGATGTCTAGTTTACCATAATGCCATGCATATGTGTATGTTGTATGTATACTCACAGTCTAGGCTTACACATAAACTTTACATGAAAAACTTAATCACATATGTAACTTTATATAATTAAACTTAGTCTTTCTAGTACACAACCTTTTCAATAATTTTATATATCTAACATATAAGGTGGTTTTTTGTTTTAAATTTGTTTGCAAATGTAAGCACGCATAAATTTATTCTCACCATCACAGTTATCCACTGGAGATGGAGGGGAATATTATCAAATGTTTTCTGATATACAGTACTTGAGCTTCTCCTGTTTTCCCGTGTAAATTACAGGATTATAATTAAAAAGATTTTTCCTGTTAGCCTGGTTGCATATTTTGTCCAATTTTTGTATGGTGTGTTGACATGCTTACACATAATTTTTTTCTTAATATTCCCTTCTGAAATTTTGGGAGTGGGTTTCATGTCTGATATGATATCAAAAATGGTAATCGTAAAGTTTGTTTGTATGTAGTGATAAAACATTACTTATGATAAAGTTGCTCTGCTCTTGTTAAAATGTATACACAAGCAGCAGCTTTTAATTGTTACTACAAAAGCTGTAAGGACAGCAGTCACAGAGGATGCTGGGGTCAGAGAACAATTAGAAATGGTTGCATTTGTTTCACTGGCATCACCTTTACCTAATTCTTCCAATAAATTGATAATTTTATAGTTATTCTAGTGTCCATTCTTCAATAATATCCGGATTGCAGCAGAGAGAGAGAGAGAGCACTTTTTTTGTGTTTGGCATTTTCAGCATTTTTTCTTTCAATTTATCTATTTTAAATTTATCGAAATCACTAATTACACAGTTGATTTTTGTACAAGCATTTTACATTTTGTTTTATTTTTTTTGCAGGGTGCAGCCCTTGATACTGAGTTTGGGCCAGATGTCCGTTGAAGCTGCTGGGAAGAAGCCAATTGATGCAATGAATAAGGCAATATCAGAAGCATGCACCTTTCTAACTTTTCCTGTTTTCTTTTTTTCATTATTGCTTCACCATGTCATTAGGTACGTAGTACTTTTATTGCATTCTGATGTTGTTATTACTGTGCAAGATTATTGTTTTCCGACTGGTTTCCATGTTTATATATTTAGTGACATCTATGAGCATATGTAGTGCATAAGAAAGTTTTAACCCTTTGGTCTGGGAGTGGCATTCATCCTTTGGTGCACAATAATGGCATAAGATGCCGTATTTCATATCAAGATATTTTCATGAATTTTGTGGGCCATAAATGACAATATGGCAACTCTTATGACAATACAGTAAACCCCCCATATTCGCGGGATGTGTACCGCACCCCCCTGCAAATAGCTAAAATCTGTGAATACTTAAAACCCCTCTGAAAACACTTAGAACTGCCTATTTTGGTAGTTTAAACACATAAAAAACCTCTAAAAATGTTTATACCTTAGTATTTTAATAGTTTTATCACAAAAAGTGTATTTAGTCATGAAAATGATATGAAAATACAGTAATTAGTGAATATTTCTTAGTTAAAAGTACTGTGATGGGCAAATTTTCCGTGAATAATGTGTATATATGTTCCACAGAGAAATCCGCGAATAGGTGAGTCCGTAAATAGTGAAACCGCGAATACGGGGGGTTTACTGTACTCAGACCTCAGCTCAGTGTCTGGCTGGAATAATAATCACCCCTGAGATTTCATGAAGGAAAGTGCTACAGCTCCCCTTCTAGTACTATTTTTAGTTCTTACCTTGTAATATGTTAACTGTAATTGTAATTTGTACTTGCACACATACATTCCTTTGTTCGTTATACTTTATAGGGATTTTGCTTGCAAATGCCATTCAGATTTAAATGACAAGGTAATTAACTACTGATAGGTAGGAGGGAACCCTGCCTGCCTGTCAGTCTGCACTCCACTTTGCTTCCAGCTGCCATTGAGGTCAGATATCTTTGAGGACTCCCTGCCTGACTTTTGTTGTTCAAACTTCTGATGGTTAACTTTGAGTATTCCTTTTCCTATTTTGGTTTCAGTCAAATTAGCCTTCTTATGAGGAATTGGGTCATTTTTCCTTACCGATACGAATACAGTTAGTACTTGTTTTCATTGGCACATAACTTCTGGTAGTTATGCAACAGCTGTATCATTCTCCAGTATACTTATTAATATGTTTACCTTTCAGGTGTGGTAGGTTTAGACACTTGCAAGTTCCGTGACAGTAAGATTTACATTTTTTAAGTAATCCAGCCATCTTGGCCTTACTTTGTATTCTTAGGGTAAATTGCCTTTGTAGCCTTACTTCTCTGATCTCTGTGGCTTAGTCTTTGTGATTCTCAACAACTCTGCAGATGAGGCGAATTTTGACAGTGGTGGAAGGAGAATACAGGTATTCTCCTTCCCTTTTTCATCTGCTTCTGCATTGTTCCTTCTGAACCTCATCTCCACTCTGGCTTCAGCTCCGAGTAGAGCTTTCTATCTCTGAGAGGAAGGATTGCATCAATCCTTCATGCAGCTTGTTTAATATCCCTATAGCAAAATGTAAATCTTGTAAGAATAGGTTCAGTATGACAAGTATCAGGGAGAGGGACGTCCTCTGCTGATTGGTTAGCTTCAAAAGCTCGATGAAGCAGTTCATCCTTCTTCTTAGGGTCAGTAACCAATCTACTATCATTTGTTTGTAGTGGTGGAATGCAAGACATGCCTGATCCAAATATAGAAGATGCTAATTTGGTCCACGACAGACAGGGCTGAGTACTGTAATTCTTTCAAGTTTCCTCTTTAAGGAATTATTCTAATATCTGTCAGCTATATGGTAAATTGTATTTGCAGCACAACAAGACTCAACAAAATTGGGGTAACTTTCATGTAAACAATTTTGTCTCCATGTATTGAATTTGGCCTGTTTATCATGGTAAGCTCATCTACATATATCGTCAAGCTATGGCTGGTCATTTGTCATGAATTAAGTGGCTGACAAGCTTCAATAATGTGATCCCACCTGGCTCTGGATTTCAGCAGTGGCATTAGGAATAGAGTACTGTATACTGATTGACGGATATGTCCATCTTGATGGCACAGTGGTTGGAGGTGCCTGTATACTCACAGACCTTGGATCTGATAAATAGCTGGAACATTTGTGAATATGAGGTCTAATCTATTGCCAGATATATACATGGGTTCCTCGATTAGCTGGACAAAATTGGAGGATACACAGAACTCAAGAGCAGACCAGCCATGTTGATCTGTGGAATTTGAACTAAGCCACTAGCTAGGGTGTGCATCGCAGTCTCCACAAATCATGAATTAAGCTTCAGAATCCTGTGACAGCCATACTAATCCTCCCCAAGAGACCGTCATGTAGAATCATCAATATTTGTATTGTGGTAAAGTGCAGATATTTGAATGTTGTAGAACTTACTGGAAATCTTAAAACAAAAAACTTCATGGCAACTGCACCCAAAGTTTTCCTGATGGTAGATGGGTCATCCAGGTCTAGTGTATACAGCCATACCTTGCACATGTGGGAAGTTACAAAAATAAATAAGTCAGGGCCATCAAACCCTAGGACTAAAAATTCAGTCTTTGACGTGTTACTACAATCCCCAGTTATTGGTGGGTGTTCTGTTCTCGGCAGTGTGAAGATAACCAAATATCGCCGGTAACCGAAAATAAAGTCTGCAGGCACCGAAAAACTTGTATGGTGACGACAACCGAATATAAACAGCATAATCACGTTTCGGTGCCGTAATGAAAACTATATCTATATACATAGGATTTGCTTCAGTAGTACTTTATAGTACAATATACTGTACTGTAAAATGATGAAAGCCTAACCTAAAATCCTTTGGGTGTCTTCTACAAGACATACATATCTTCATTCCATGTAGTTACTGTCTAGTAGTAATGTAATCTGACTGTTCTAGTGTGTACAGGGTACTACTTACTGTTGCTGATGAATGTAAAATAGGAACATGCTGTATTAGTCTGTAATGAAAATATTAAAATTAGAACTGCACAGCATACAGTTTGTAATATATACAGTATTAATTGAAGTACTGTAGAGTACATTACATACTGTACTGTACTTCTGTAGAGTAAAAATACATTTTGCTCTATACAGTATTACCATGTAGTGCATGTACAGTATACAAAGTGAAAAAAAGTGAATACTGAACGGTATTTCCTTTCTTGTTGTTTTGAAATTGCCGTGCTTCATAACCCCTGTATGTACAGTATGTAGGTGCAGCCATTTTTCAGGGGATTCTGGAATGTAAAAATTTGCTATGTATTAGTATACTGTACACAGTACTGCTGTACTGCCCTGTGTGCAAGTATATAAAGGAAAGTATTTTATAAAACAATATGCTGTACTGTAATAAAATGTATAAAAATGAAAAAAGTGAGGAATTCCTTACCTAACTTCAGTGATTTTGAAAGATGTACTTTAATGGTTGTGGGAGATGGAGATGCCCATTATGTGGTACAGTACTGTACAGTCTACAGTAGGTACATATTAGTCTGCAATGAAAATATTAACATTAATACTGTACATAGTACTGTACAGTACAGTATTAAAGTAACAGTAGTACATACTGTACTACATACAGAAAAATACATTTTGTTACAGTATACACCATGTAGTGTATGTACAGTATACCAAATGAAAAAGAGTGAATATTTCCTTACTTGTTGTTTTGAATTGTCATGCTTCATAACCCCTGTACTTACAGTAAAATGTTGGTACGGCCATTTTACAGGGGATTCTGGAATATAAAAATGTACTGTGTATTAGTGCTGTACAGTATACTATGCACAATATACTACTGTACAGACCTGTATGCAACTATTAAGGAAAGTATTATGTAAAACAATATAAAATGTATAAAAATGAAAAAAGTGAAGAATTCCTTAACTAATTTCAGTGATTTTGAAAGATATACTGGTTGTGGGAGATGGAGATGTGCATTACGTGGTACAGTACAATACGTAACACTTATACAGTACAGTGCAGTACACTGTATGCTGTAGTTGCATAGTCTGTAATGAAAATATTAAAATTAGTACTGTGCAGTACAGTATATATACAGTAATAAAGTACAGTACATACTCAACTGTAGTAAAAATATAATTTTGTTGAATACTTTCTTTTTTTTATAAATTTTCATGGTACTTATCCCCTGGAAACTGGCTAAGAAGTGGAATCTGCCTGGGAGTCTGGAATGATAAAATAAAAATGATACAGTACTCTAAGTCCAGTAGTATACTAGTAGTACAGTAGTAGTACATACATGCATACAGTACTGTACTGTACCTGTAAACGTACTGTAATAAATACAGTACTGTAGGTCCTTTGTAACACAGTTAAAACATATATACAGAAGTACTGTATACTTAAAAATAAGCTACAGTAAAATAAAAAAGAATTCCTTACCTTGATGGCCATTGAGAGGGTACAAAGTCTGGTGAGTCGCAGTTTGATGATGAGATCACTGTATCTGATGCAGCTGGAGAGGGTGAGTTGGGCTGGGAGGAGGGGATAACTTCTGGATGTGGAATAATGATAAAATCTGTACAATACAGTACAGTAGTACTACTGTAGTACACTTGTTTTTTCTAAGATTTATAACAATTTACAAAACCATTTAAACAAAAAAAGTAAAGAGTTCCATACTGTATTAGTACTCTGCTGTACCTGTTGAAGCTGTAGAGGGTTTGGTTGACTCAAGTGGGAAACCTTCAAAGGATTCTTCAAGGGAATCTGGGTCATCTGCAATACATGAGGCTCAATTCTGGAATGACAATAAAAAAAATTAGGTTATGAAACAGTATGGTATATACTACAGTGCAACTGTACTACAGTAAAACAATTTACGTATGTACAGTCGTACCCTGAACTTATGCGAGGTTAGGTTCCAGAACCCCTCACGCAAGGTGAATTTCCACATAAGTTTGGCATGGTCTCTAAAAATGCTAATAAATGCTTATTTCTAAAATTCAAACACTAAATATGACCCTAATCATGCTCCCAAATTATTAAGTTAACTTGTAAATGAAATTAAAGTTACTGTAATTTCATTTAAAAGTTAGCTTGATACATTACCCTTAAAAAAAAAAATAAATGGTCGACATAAAAATAGAGTTGGAAGAGAATTTCTGTCTCTCTACCCCTCCAGCCGATCTACTTTTAGAAGTCTTCTCAACCTCTTTTTAATAACTTCTTTATTCTACGTCTCTATCTCTTTGTTCTGAAATGCTTTTTCACGAACAAACAGTGTTTTTGATTTTGACTATTACAACTCTGTTATGTCTGTGTTTTAGAACGTATTTGCCACATTAGCGCATTTACACTTTGTAGACAGTACAGGTAAAATTAGGTCATTGTAAACTATCTACTGTACTGTACAGGTAAAGACGTACAGAGAAATAAGTGGTAAAATTGTGTGAGCGCTAACTATGAACGAGAGAGAGAGAGAGAGAGATAAGGGTTGTCCTTACTTGAGAGAGTAAAATTATTTATCGGAGACAGAGAGAGAGAGACATTGTCCTTACTTCTTGAAATATCAAGTTACATTAGTTATGAATTATTACGGAGACAGAGAGAATAACGTGAGAGAGAGAGAAAGTTATTCTTACATTAGATATCAAAAGATGGAAATTCAGTATTAAACTAACTTAAATGAAATTAAAGTTTATTGTAATTTCATTTAAAAGTTAGCTCAATACATTACCCTTAAGAAAAAAGAAATAAATGGTTAACTTAAGATTATAGGCAAGTGTGAAGATCAGTATACTATTTCCCTTTCCCCCCATTCCACCGATCTATTTTTAGAAGTCTTCTCAACCTCATTTTTAAAAACTTCTTTATTCTGTCTCTTTCTCTTTGTTTTGAAATGCTCTATGTCTTTGTTATAGAATGGTGCATTTAGAGTTTGTAAACAGTACAGGTAAAATTAGATAAATCTACTGTACAGTTAAAGACACACAGAGAAACAGCAATACGTAGGTTGCATTAACTACGAACGAGAGAGAGAGAGAGAGAGATAACAGTTGTTCTTACTTAAGAGAGTGAAATTTTTTATGAATTATTAGGACACAGAGAGAGAGAGAGAGAGAGAATTACAAGAAACCTTTGACCACCAATCAGCAACACTACCCTTTCTTGTCATGTTAAAGTGACATGTCTGTTTTGCCTTCGAGGTTCTTGCAGAAGATGAGGAAAAAATATTTGTTTGTTTAAAATACGTCACATACGAGTTTTATAATTACTGTACAGGTATATTATTATTATTATATTATTATTATTTGAAAATAAGCACTTATTAGGTAAAAAGTTTATTTATCATACAAAACAAATAAACATATACATGTACCATAAGAATTCTCTCATCTCAGTAAAAGAGAGAGAGAGAGAGAGAAATTATTACTTTTATTATGTAATTTTATTAATTTACACATTAAAGCTTGAAAACTTATAAATTACATAAAAAATTAAGCATAAACACTTTTGCAGGGTTTCTCAGTATTCGCAAATGTTTGCGTGTCTGTGAAAAACTTATGTATGATAATTAGTTAGGTTCCAATGAAAAGTTCGAGTGTCTGTGAATTCACGCAACTCGAATCGCTCAAGTTCGGCGTATTACTATGTGTACCATACAGGAAAACAAATAAAAAAAAAGACTTCTTTACCAGATGGAGCTGGAGAGGCTAGTGAGTCTACTACTAGTGAAGGGTCATCACTTGTTCTTGGAAGATGGTGACTCAATCCTGGAATGATAATGAAAAAAATTAGGTTATGGAACAGTACTGCACATAAATATATATGTTATACCCCTACAGATTCAACATTCCTTCGAATGCTACGTAACGGGCCTTGCAGCCTACATCAGAGACGTGGTACCCTCAGCTTCTTCCCCTCTCCCTATCACTCTCCCTACAGATCCCCCCTCTCGGACTCCGCTCGCATATTTCCCCTCTCAGCAAATCTCTCTCTCTCTCTCACAGCACACAAATTTCTCTCTCTCGAACATCATCCTCAAAAAGAAATGGATATTCTAAGGAAACGCAATCTTTCCTACAAAAATAGATTTATCAACAAACCCAACAAGTAATGAATTAACAAAGAAAAGATTAAAATGCATAATAAATGAATTATCAAGTCAAAATAGTCTAACTCGAGATTTAATCTTACTCTGACCAAAAAAGTCTTACTATGACTGAAAAGTCTTTACACCCAAAACTCCCACACACTCCATCTTAGACATTATACGTCTAGTCTTAAAGTCAACCACATGAGAAATAACCACATTGCAAAGATTGCAGTGTCCTTCTCTATAACCACAGCAATTCCACAGACATCTGTCGAAGAATTAAGCAAAATCGTAATCTCCCACAAATATACAAGTGCAAAACATAATAATGAAAAGTTTAAAATGCATAGTTAATAATGTGAAACAAAAACACAATAAAATAGAATATTAAAGTGACATAAATGGTTATGTCCAACTCTCCACACAAATTCATAAGTGTCTTGAAACATGGTAAAATTCACAAGTTCACAGTTCACACAGAAAAACGAAAAGTCTGAACTTTACCTTATCTGCCAGTTTCTAAGAGATTGGAACACTCAAAGCTACGTCTGGACGATATCGCTCTTGCTTCGCTAATAATCGATCAGACTTACTTTTGGGCAGAATTAGACACACAATCCATATTTTCTAACGCACGAACTTACGTACTCGCATACCAGCTCGGTCGGCTGCCTCCCAAATCAGAGCCAATATTGTGTGTTCATCAAGCCAAACAGCTGAAGTAACCGAACTATTTGCTGAATGCAATGATTTTGCAACTGAGCGCTCGACCTAGTTCCATCTTGAAGCGATCTTTCTTTCATCACACCTTATAACATGGTACAGTAATTCTAAATTAGACATATTTCCTTATATATATATTAGTACAGTATTGTACAGTATATTGGACAGTACTTTACAGTATAAAACAATTTACATGTGTACTACAGTAAAACAAATGAAAAAAATAAAAGAATTCCTTACCAGATAGAGCTGGAGAGGCTGGTGGGTCATTTAGTAATGCTAGTTGAGGGTCATCGTGGCTTGATCCTGGAATGATGATGAAAAAAATTAGGTTATGCAACAGTACTGTACAGTACAGGGTATCATACATAAATACATATCAGTACTGTACAGTACAGTATTGACAGTACGTACAGTGTAAAACAATTTACATATGCACTACAATAAAACAAATAAAAAAAAAAAATCCCTACCAGATAGAGCTGGAGAGGCTGGTGGGTCTGCTGCTAGTGCAAGGTCATCACTTGTGGAGGGGTGTGGTACGCATCCCCCGTGATTATGCGGGTGGGTTTACTGTACAGTAAACCCCCCGCATTCGCGGGGGATGTGTACCGCACCCTCCCGCGAATAGCTAAAATCCACGAATGCTTAATACCTCCTGTAAAAACACTTAGAACTGCCTATTTTGATAGTTTAAACACAAGAAAAACCCTCTAAAAATGCTTATACCCGAGTATTTTAATAGTTTTATCACAAAAAGTGCATTTAGTCATGAAAATATGAAAATACAGTAATTAGTGAATTTTCTCAGTGAAAAATACTGCAAATGGGCGAATTTTCTACGAATAATGGTAGATTTGTTCCACCGAGAAATCCATGACTACGTGAGTCTGCGAATCCCGGGGGTTTACTGTACATTCAAAAGATTGTGACGTAAATATAATCTTTAATAGGGTAAAATATTGCCCATGACACATCAGTTGCTAAATTTGCACCTTTTCACTCAATATTTAATTGGTCAAGCAACAAGAAAACAAAACATTAAGAAACCTTTCAAAAGATTGAAGTTTCATTAAAAAAGTGAGTTACCGTAACGGCCAACTGAAATAAAATATAGTAAGCATATGAAGTCTTTGTATAGTACTGTACTGTAAATGCATTTTTTGGATGTGTGTCATGCACATTTTCATTCGATATTTATTTGATCAAACCACAAGAAAATGAAACTAAGAAACCTTGGAAAAGATTGAAAGTTTATTAACAAAATGCATTATAATTAGCTACCAATTGATGATATATAACCATGTAAAGTCTTTGTAAATGCATTTTTTGGAAGAGTGTCAGGCAGCGGCAGACATGCTAGCATGATTGCCATACGTATTCATAAAACCAGTGCAACTGAACAGCCTCTATTTTTTTCGATCACGCAAATGGACATATGTCTTGCCTTTGTATCATATTTACATACCCTGTAATATATTTTTCATGTAAATTTTACACACGCAAGCATGAAAACTTTTAAAATGTGGTAGAGCAAAATACCGCCCAGGACACACCGATTGCTACCTTAATTTCACATTTTCACTTGATATGGAATTGGTCAAACCACAAGAAAATGAAACTTGAAGAAACCTTGCAAAAGATTGAAGTTTTATTAACAAAATGTGTTATAATTAACTATCAAATTAATAATATATAACAGTGTGAAGTCTCTGTAAATGTATTTTTTAGAAGAGCGTCAGGCAGCGGCAGACATGCTGGCGTGTCATTAACAAAGTAATTTTCACAAGCCGACCCTAATACAACTCTTGGTTATGTCTGATATGTTTTAGTATTGTACGAATGTCAAGGGGATACTTACTTGATTCTGGGTTGCAACAGATGAACGCAGGGAGTTCCTTACATCATCAAGAAATATCTGACTCATTATTAGGACAAGTTCTTAGACAAGCAAGGGAAAATCTGTGGCTTAGGGCCTTCTTCATGTGCGGGAAATTATGTAAACTCAAGGTTCCCTTAACTAATTATATTTACATAACAAACAGATCAGAAGAATGACGAATTAGGGGGCAGGTAAAAATAAGGGCCTGCTAAATGAATGAATCCTACACAGAATAAATATTGTACTCCAATGATGTCTTCACAACAGGAAACATCGCAGTAGGGGGTAGAAGGGGGACTGCACATGGACAGAGCCGAGTGGTTCCACAATCGAGGCCTATCTGCAATATATGTGCAAAACGGTTACTTGCAAGAATAATAAGACGCTCAAAGGGAACTGAGGGAAGAGCACAGATGGTGCCAAATAACTGAATGCTCCAACACAAATTACTGAAGGTTTGCAAACACTAAATGCATAATTACGTTAACACTGAATGCTCCAACACAAATTACTGAAGGTGATTGCGCAATGGAAAATAAATGAAAAATCAGACCAAGAAATAACAGGAGTCATGACTAATGCCACTACAAAGGTATACTGGTTCGAACCTCGGAGTGGAACACGTGGAAAGTTCGAGGGTCAGGCAAGGTAAAGGACATCTGTCCTCAGTGGTGTTTGGAGCGCTTCTCTCTCTCTCTCGATTTCCGTTGCATTGTCTATAAATAACCTTCAGAGATTACGCATCGCATCCAACATAGGTGGGGCAAAGGTCAATCTTTGCCACATTTTCCATATAGGCTGCATGGCATCAGTTAACCCACATGAAGGGTTTAGAGCAGGGCGGGGCACCAGCTTTCTATTTTTGGCTCTGCCCTTACCTTGCTTGATGCCAAGAAGGTACGACGGTCACCTGGAAAACAAGGCCTTAGGCATTCATTTGGACAGAGAGAAGGGTTAGGCTTTACCATTTTGGGGAAAGAAGGAAACAGTTCATGAAGGGGTGAGTGGAAACCCACAGTTCTAGTAATTAAAATAATTAAAATGAATTTTATTTCTTTCTCTGCTACGTTACAGATGTAAAAAAACTGGTGAGGTGGCTTGGAAAGGGTTCCATCCATTGCACCTCCCCAACCAAGTTAGCATTCACACCCTAGATCGGGTGAGAATGATTACCAGCAAGCAAACTCACTTTAAGACTTGACTTTACTTCTCTCTCATTTCCCTTTGGTGCCTTATAATTTAACTTAAACTTCTACATAGCAGTTAATTTCATTATAATGACTTACCAAAACACTGTAAAAGCTTTTATCTCTTTAAAATCGACACGTCTGAGATATAAATTTTCAAACTTTGTTTGGAACGCTGATACAATTGGCGGGAGACCCAACCCCACCGGATGCCGGTGGGGGTAGCGCGGCAGGAGACATACCCATAAACCCAGGTCAGTTTTCATTCTCGGGCGTATTGGGAACGCATCTCGCGCGTCCGTCTGCCTCAAACTGTTTGGGTTCCTTTGTCTGCTTGCGCCTAGTTGTGGCGTCTCTCCTTGGTGAAGTACTCAATTGCCTGTTTATTTATCTAGCTAGCCTAGCTCTGGGAATTCGTAGCTATGTCGGATTCAAGCTTCTCGGGATCCAGAGTTTGTGCAGGGAATTTGTGCTCCGCCAAACTAGTTAAATTTAAATACGATTGCCATTCTTTGTGTACAGCATGTAGTGGTCAAGAGTGTTCCCAGGAGAACACATGCAGTGAATGTATGGAATGGAGTCAGGAGTTTTGGCAAACATACAGTTCCCATCAGATAAAGCTGGTTAGGGATAGGGATAGGAAAGCCTTTAGCGTAAGGAGGCTAGGCTATCATCTTCTTCGGTGGTGGCATCGATCGTCACCTCCTCTACCGGCTGTTCCTTCCTCCTCTCCTACCCCCTCCTCTACTGCTGCTCTTTCCCCCTCTCATATTCCCCCCTCTTCTTCACCAGCTTCCCAGTATGTTTTCCCTACAGCCAAGCCCAGCCTCGAGTCTGATAAATCAGAATTCGTTATTTTCAGAAATCAAATGCAAGCGCAAATGAATGGTTTCATGGAGTCGGTCTTAAGTTTAGTGTGTTCGCACCGTAGTCCGGGCGTTAGCGTCGGTGATGACGTCAGTGTTGGTGTTGGTGATAACATGTGGTTGTTCGCGATCGCGTTTCAGGCGAGTCTGCTCGTTTTCTGAATCTTTTGAGCAAAGGCAACTGTCCCGCTTCGCCTTCTGAGGCTAGAAGACAGTCCGGCACTGGCTAAAAGGTCAGAAATTATTGCCCACGAGCAGGCTCGTCCTCTAAGGCACAGGAAAGCCTTAGTCCTGGTGGCGGAAGTAGTAAACTTGTCTCGCCTTGAAGCGTCCGAAAAGCTTCAGGGAGACGTGAAAGTGATCCATCGACGCTGTCGATCTTCTCGCCATCGCCGACATCGCCAGGATGGTGTCCCCAGAAGCTTCATCAAAGGCGTCGCAGTCGAAGCGGCACTACCTCAGGTTAAGCTCTTCAGGTGAGAGTAGCAGCAGTTCATCTTCAGTCTCTTCATATTCCAGCTCTTGGATCCCCTCCTCGTCATCGCAAGTGGGATCAGACCTCTCGGCCCCAAAGAGGCAATCTTCGGATAATTCCTGCCCTAGGGTTACTAAACTCTTCAAGAAAAGGACAGCCAGCCCTATACCTGGTTGCTCAGCGTGGGGATCCAATCAAGAAAATACATTTCAGACGCTTCCTCCCAGGTCACCTAGTGCAGTCAAGAGGCCTAGCTCTCTCCAGGAAGTTCCGCCGCAAGTGCCCGGGCCTCTTACTCCTCCTCCTACACACGAAGTGTCTGCGCCATTGGCTACATCCTCGCCTCCCAGGAGTCTATTCTGTTGGAAGGGAAGCTAGAAAAGGTAGTCCGCAAAGTCCTTGGTATTCCTGAGGATAAAGAGTCGTTCCTCCTCAACTCCTGGACGGTCTGGGCACGGAACCGATTATTTCTGGTGAAGAGGAAGGCCCAGGTGAATCGGGGCCTTCTTCACATTACGCTTCTCTACTCAGCTTTCTGCTGCAGTCGTACCCGCAACATTTTCAGCCGACAGCCCCCTCTTCTCCGACTTCTATGTTGCGTCTGGGAAAACAAGGTCCTGCCACTTCACTTCCCAAGTTGGTACTCTCCACCGCCTCCAAGAAAGCATTAAAAGAGGTAGAGGCGTGGTTGGAAGCTAAGAGGTCCTCGGGTAAGTCGTCGTTTGCGTACCCTCCTTCAAAGCTGTCGAAAAGGAGGCAAAATTATTACAGCACAGGAGCTTCTCCTTCACTGGGATCCGCAATTTCAGCACAAGGGGACTTGGCCCCTTATGGACCCCCTCAAGACGATTTCATTCGAGGCAGCCAAGACCTTCTTTTCTGCCCTAGATATAGAACATTTTTCCAGGAACCTCTTCAAGCTCCTAGAGATTGTCAGCTTTATCGATTGGTCAATGGGAGCTATTTTCAAACAGGTGGAGCAGGCTAATCTCGCAGAAGACGTCTTGGAAACTTGGTGCTCGTTCTTGTCTAAGGCTGTGACTTCTTCGCAGAGAACGGCTTTGATGTTCGCACCCTTTGACAAGGAGGGCCTCTTCCCAGAAGCAGTAGTGAAAGATGTCCTGTCAGCCATGGATAAGAGGGCGTCGTCACACATCCTGTCTATGTCTTCCACAAGACCGAGGCCTGCTCCCACTCCTTTGACCAAGATGGTATCTCCTCTTAACAGGCATCCGTTTCGTAACTCCAGGTCCAAACGTTACTCAAGGTCCCGCTCCAACTCCAGGGGTCACAAGGTCGTCATACCAGTAAGTAGGATCCCTGTCCTCCATGCGCCGGTGGGGGCCAGACTCAGCCTCTTTTGGGAGGAATGGAGAGAAAGAGGTGCAGATCAGTGGGTGGTGCAAGTGCTCCAGCTAGGCTACCATCTGCCGTTCGCCCAACCTCCTCCTCTCTCCAATTCTCCCATTTCCTTGACAGCATACTCAAGAGGCTCAGTCAAGTTTTCGGCCCTAGAGACAGAAGTCCGGTCTCTCTTAGGGAAAGCGGTCATCGAAGTAGTGCAGGACGTGTCAACCCCAGGTTTCTACAACCGCCTGTTTGTAGTCCCCAAGTCATCAGGGGGTTGGAGGCCAGTTCTCGACGTAAGTGCTCTCAATATGTACTTAGTGAAAACCAAGTTCTCCATGGAAACGAACCGCTCAGTTTTTCAGGCACTAACTCTGGGGGGGATTGGATGGTGACCCTCGACATGGAAGATGCCTACTTCCACATTCCAGTACATCAGGACTCCAGGAGGTATCTTCGCTTTGTTTTCAAGGACAGAGTTTACCAGTTCCGGGCCCTCTGCTTCGGCCTGTCGGCAGCCCCGCAAGTGTTCACCAGGATTCTCGCCCCGATAGGTCATTGGCTCCACCTGGAGGGAGTTCGGATCTCCTTGTACCCAGACGACTGGCTACTCCATTCATCATCAAGGGACCGCTGCATGGAGGACCTTCACAGAACCCTAATGTTAGCTCGGGACTTAGGGATTCTGATAAACACGGAAAAGTCGAACTTAGTTCCTTCACAGAGGATTCTTTATTTGGGGATGACTCTGGACAATCTAGCTTTTTGGCTTTTCTGTCTCCCAAAAAGGGTCTCCTCCTGCCTTCAGACGGTGGAGAAGTTTCTCCTCCTGGACAGTTGCTCCGCCCGTCAGTGGATGGCTCTCCTGGGAACTCTGTCGTCAGCGGAGCAATTTGTAAGGTTAGGCCGTTTGCACAGTTTTTTTCCTCAGGGACTCTTGGGACAGAAGGACCCAAACGGACTCCACGGTCTTCAACATTCCCCCCAACGTCAAGGGGCATCTTTTCTGGTGGAGGTCGCCGGAAAGGCTTTCGGAGGGTCTGGATCTCCTCCCAAGGCAACCATCCCTGCAGGTGTTCTCAGACGCGTCCAATGTTGGGTGGCGAGCACATCTAGCCAACCTCAGGATGTCAGGAGTTTGGTCGGACGAACAGAAGAAGCTCCACATCAATGTCAAGGAACTGTTAGCCATTCACCTCGCTCTCCAGGAATTTTCGACCCACGTCTCAGGCCAAGCAGTCGCTGTTCACGCCGACAACTCGACGGCTCTAGCCTACATCCGGAAACAGGGAGGTACCCATTCCTTTGCCCTGTTCAAAGCTGCGAGGGACCTTCTTCTGTGGGCGGACAGCAACAGGGTGGCCCTGTTCCTCGGTTTGTGCAGGAAAGCTGAACGCCCTGGCGGACCAACTCAGCCGTCGGAACCAGACTCTCCCTACGGAGTGGACCCTGCACCCGCAAGTGTGCCTAGATCTGTGGAATCTGTGGGGCACTCCCATAATAGATCTCTTCGCTACCTCCAAGAACCATCGTCTCCCAGTGTTCTGCTCACCAGTTCCAGACCCACTGACTCACTTGGTGGACGCCATGCTCCTAGACTGGACGAACCTGTTTGCCTATGCCTTCCCTCCTTTCGGGCTCATCAGGCGAGTGATAAACAAAGTGAAATTCCATCAGAAGGTCGAGCTGATCCTCGTTGCCCCGTTCTGGCCAAGGAAGGAGTGGTTCCCAGACCTACTAGATCTCCTGATAGACTTCCCGAGGCTTCTCCCTCAAAAGAAGTCGCTTCTCAGACAACCCCACCTAATGAAGTTCCACCAGGGATTGTCCACTCTCGCTCTGACAGGCTTCAGACTGTCAGGAAGCTCATCAGAGCGCGAGGTTTTTCAAGCAAGGCTGCGGAGGCTATTGCGAGGTGCAGAAGGGACTCCTCGAGCAAATTATACCAATCCAAGTGGACAGTCTTCAGGAACTGGTGTAGAAAAAATAGTATCTCCTCTTCTTCGACGTCTATAACTCAACTTGCCGATTTTTTCATTTACTTGAGGGATTCAAGAAAATTTATGCCATCAACCATCAAGGGCTACAGAGCTATGCTGTCCTCCGTCTTCTACCATAGGGGGTTAGACCTATCAAATAACCGAGACTTGTCAGACCTCCTCAAGTCCTTAGACACAGCTAAGGCCCCAAAACCTGCCCTTGCCTGGAATTTAGATGTAGTTTTGAGGTGGTTAATGTCTCCAAGGTACGAACCTTTAGAAGATCTTTCTCTTAGAGACCTCACTAAGAAATCCCTTTTTCTGGTTACTTTAGCAACGGCAAAGAGGGTTAGCGAAATACAAGCCATTGACAAGGAAGTGGGTTTTTCACAAGGTAATGCTGTTTGCTCGTTCACCTTGAATTTTCTGGCCAAGAACGAATCTCCTTCCAACCCGTGGCCTCAGTCCTTTACCATACAGAACCTCCCCGAAGTGGCTGGCCCTCAAGAATTGGAGGCTTCTTTGTGCCCCGTTAGAGCTATCAAAACTTACTTGGCCAGAACGGCCAGCATCAGAGGACGTTCCTCTAACCTGTGGTGTTCAGTGAAAGATCCAACCAGACCTTTGTCCAAGAATGCCCTGGCTTTCTTCATCAAGGAACTCATCTTAGAGGCGCACAGGCACATCAACGAAGAGGACGCACGCCTAGTCAAGTCTCACATTCACGAAATGCGCTCAATAGCAACTTCAGTGGCCTTCCGTCATAATAAGTCACTTTAAATAGATCACACAGAGCACCTTCTGGAGGTCGAAGTCGGTGTTTGCGTCTCACTACCTTAGGGAGGTTGAAGTTGCGTATCAGGACCTGTTTGCGTTAGGTCCCGTATCGGTAGCAGGCTTGGTTTTAGGGGGAACACGCTAGGGGGTTAGGTTCCTTATCTTTCCTTCCCCTTGTGGTTTTATGGTTGCTGAGTTAATGGGAAGCCGGGGGTGCTCAGTTCACCTGGAGTACCCTCCATTCTAGTTGAGCTGCTGAGGGTATAGGGAAGGGGGATGTATTTAACTGTTTTTAGGTTAGGCGGTGAGACCCGTTTTTTCAGTCTGGTTGCTTTCCAATTGCTCAGGGCAAGAGCAAAAGGAAGTCACCCCTTGTCTCAGTCAGCGGTGTACTTCCCTGACTGCTTGGGTTGTTATGGAGCAGAGTGGCTAGCAGTGCTTACGCCCAAGGCCTCTGCAGGTAATGGAGCTTCAACCAGCAGCAGTACCTCCCTGCAAAAGCCCATCTACCAGGTAAGGTGACTCTTGCCCTTTTGTTGGTATGGATCCTTAAGATACCCATGGTTAGAGTTTGTTCCTTTTCTTTTTTATTTGTGTGTGTGTAACCTTTCAATAAATGGTATCTCATCCCCTGCCCTTCCACCTTAAATGTGGAATCAACTTTTACAGTGTTTTGGTAAGTCATTATAATGAAAATGACATTTTTATGATAAAATGATGTTTCATTATACTTACCAAAACACTGTAACGTAAAGGCCTCCTCCTCCCCGCAGGGGGAGACGTTATCTCAGGTTTTCACTAATTGTGTATACCGAGAATGAAACTGACCTGGGTTTATGGGTATGTCTCCTGCCATGCTACCCCCACCGGATGCCAGTGGGGTTGGGTCTCCCGCCAATTGTATCAGCGTTCCAAACAAAGTTTGAAAATTTATATCTCGGACGTGTCGATTTTAAAGAGATAAAAGCTTTTACAGTGTTTTGATAAGTATAATGAAACATCATTTTATCATAAAAATGTCATTTTGAAGAGGCAAAACAACATTGTGACATTTACGTTAACGCAGAATAAATACTTGCTGCTCGAAACGACATATTCTCATCATTAAATTCCTCTTACGTTAAGGCAGCATTAATCAGAATATTCTCACAACATAATGGTATAGTTAAAACAATGAATTAATACTAGGTTAATTCTAGAGATACCTCTTGTACTTTTAATAATAATCAATTACAAATTTTGCACACTTGCAGGTAGTCTGCCGTGAAGAGGTATTACAATAAGGTAAACGTGGGCTTGCGTAGGTGTTTCCACGACACTTGAGCAACGCTCAGTGCCTTTGGGCACTATAAACACAAGGTCATGAGTCTGAGACTCGAGATTTATTACAGAGATTCACAAAGAGAATAGGTTACAGATTCAGAGTAATCAATAATTGTTAATAGAAGATGATGATTAAATATGCCGAAATTACATTCCTTAGCCTATGGAAAACAGTTAGGTTTATACTTTAGCCCAAGAAGGCTGCAAAGGTAGCCAGAGGGCGCGACTCCTCCGGCAGGATCATTTGCCAGCATCTATGATAATGGCACTGTGCCAAGTTGGCACTCATATAATAACAACTAATGGCGATGGCATATCATATCTTGAATGCATCATGCTGTGTTAGGCATGAAAGGGAAGTCATAGGACTTATGCAGTTGGCATATCTGTCATTGGCACTCTGCATGGGCAGAGGGGACTAAAGTAAAATGGGGGACCTTGGTAAGGTATAAAATAAATGTGAGTAATAATCAAAAGTAAAGAAGGGAAATGTTAAAGGGAAAAAATAAGGGATACAGTTATAAGGAAAATAGATAGGTGAAGGATCCTGAGATCCTCTTCTGGATAGAGATGCGAAGTCTTCGTGGGGAAAAGGGATGGCACTGTGCCAGTTTGGTGCCAGGAGAGCTCAGGGGCTCTCTTTAAGCTACCTGGAATTTTCCACACCTGTGGTATTTCCTCCACAGACATCTCTCACTTTGATGGTTTTTCTTGGTTGGGGAATCGGTGGAACCGACCCCGAGGGGGTTATTTGAGTGCTACCTGTGTTGGCTTCTTTGACGGCTGATGCAGGGGCCCTCTTTACAAGCCCTACCATGATCCGCTGTAGTTCCTTGAGTTTATCAGCCATTTGAGACATAGCAGAATCTTACTCACTGTTGTGTCTGCGGTGGACTGAGACAGAGAGGAGGCGGTCGTGGGTGGCATGAGAGGCTCATAGGTAAGAATGACCAGCTCAGGCACGGGTTGTGAGGCTGCACCTTTGGGTGAGCTTCCACTGTGGTTGGAAGAATCCGTCTCTCTTACCGGCATTGGTAGCGCAGCCAAGCCGAGAGAAGAGAGGGGACTCGGACTTGGATCTCTGGAATGGAGATCAGGGACGTGCTCTGGCACTGGCACTGAGGCAGGTCCAGGCACTAATAATTGATTTGGAATTTGCTTGTTGTTTGGGATGGACGGAACTTGGCACTGCTCAGTGCACCCATGTGACACTGGTAGAGATTGTGAATCAAGAGTGGGATCTCCTGGAAGGGAATCTATTTGGGGCCGTGGCGCTGGCACTGGGGCAGGGCTAGGCACTGGAATGGGACCGGGAATTGATCTTGATGGAGGGGGTCACTGCACATTGCACTTAGGTGGCACTGGCAGTGGAACGAATGCAGGAGTTTGAGGCTTACTCGTGCCTGATGAATGATTTGGGGGGTTTGGACCCCTGGATTGCTGTAACTTAAATGGGGATTCGAAGTCCTGTACCAGGAGATCATAACCTCCAGGAATGTACCTGGCGACTGCAAGGTCACATATTTCAGATCTATGAGGTCTCGTGATCCTCAACTTGACAGTAGGGAGTATCATCTTAGTGATTGATACCTTCAATCGTGATGAGTTTGTGTCTGTTATGGTAGCTCCACAGGGAACTTTGTCTTCCCTTACGAGGGACATTTGTCTGCCAGAATCATCAAATGCCTTGACCTAGCTGACGGGGCACCTGTCTCAGGGAAGTGCCACATAAATGGGACCCTGGGCTGGAGGACCCAAGGATGTTGGGTCGGTGACTGCCAAGGCAAGGGCAGGCGTACTTGATTTATTATTAGTAGGGCATTTTGCCCATTGGCAGAGTGCCCACAGACTTTACAAGTTGGGCTATAAGTCCGGCTATAATCTTTACCTGACACTGTCCTATTGGAGGGAGCAGGACCTTTACCCTTTGTCCACGGCCCAGGTATGGCTCGTTGGGGTGTTGTCGGGCTTGAGGATGTAGAGGGGTCTTCTGGTGCGATTCTCAGTCTTCAAGCGGCATGTTCAGTGCAGTGCCCTGATCTTTTACAATATCCACACACAGGTTTCTTATGGGGGTGCCCATTCTTGTGAGGTTGCTGGGAGCTGGTCGAGGCAGGCGAGGAGGGATATAATTTTCGTCCATGGGAACTAAGATAAGGATGATGCATATCCCATATGTCAGCCCAATGGCAGTGCTCGACCACTGTCTTAGGCACCTTATTGCAGAGATGAGTGGCAAGAGCTGGCGGGGCATAAAAAGTCCTTGAGCTTGAAGAGTTTGAGGACATCCTCCACACTAGTGGCTTTCAGAGAGACTAGCCATCGTTTTAGGGCCTGGGTCTTTTTGAAAATCCACTCAGACCAGGTTTGGCCTGATTCCTTGGGTGTATTTCTTCACCTTTTTCTCCAACGGTCGGGAGTTATTTCAAAAGCCTTTATGGTGGCTTGGCGGACAAGGGCAAGATTTCCTTGATCCTCAGGGGGGAGAGCTTTGAATGGAATGGCACCCTCCCCTTCAAGGTGCTTTCCCAGGATCAGAGACACTTCTTCGGTAGAGGGCTGATAGGTCGTCAGGACCTTTTCAATATGGTCAAGCCAGGTTTCAGGCTAGACTTTGTCCCATTTTCTTATGAGGGTGCCTGCACTGCTGAGGGTTGAGTGGGGAGAGGGTGGTAGTGTGTTGCGCCTGTCATGAGCTGCTATTGCAAGCTGATGAGCTTTCTTTCTCCCTCTCCTGTCTTTCTGCCTCTTCTCGTTTCTCCTGGACTATTCTTTCCTTCTCTTTCTCCTGTCTTTCTTTCTCCTTTTCCTTTCTTCTTTCTCCTTCTCCTGTCTTTCTTCCTCTCTTTCTGCCTTGGCATCGTCTACTCTCTCTTGGACCTAATCTCTCAGGGCTTGTCCTGATAGTCCCATGTCCTTTCCAGCAGATATGTGGAACTTGAAGTCCTCATTTTGCTAGGCTCTGGATGTCACCGACATCTTGGGATAATGCTTATATGGGCATGACCCATTAGGAAATCAATATGTCCGAAAAGACTCACGGCTGTTCGAGTGAACAGGTTCAATATGTCTGACGAGACTCAAGATTGTTCGAAATGAACAGATTCAGGGTGCCTGAGAAGACTCAGTTATCTGAAAAGACTTAAATTTCAGGTATCTGAAAGACTCAGTTGTCCAGAATGAACGAAAATTAATGTCTGAATAAGACAAATTTTAGGGTGTCTGAAAAGACGGTTAAAATTTAATGTCTGAATAAGACAAATTTCAGGGTGTCTGAAACACACAATTGTTCAGAATGAACAAAAATTATTATGTCTAAATAAGACTCTCATTCCGGGATGTCTGAAAATATGTCTAAAAATGTAATAACTTTTAAAAAATGTGGAGTTTTATTTGCCTAATCCTTTACTATGGTTTGCACAGTAGCTCTACAAATTTTTAATGCCAGATTCAATGAGCGTACAGGTAAACCTCGGCTTGATGGCAATGGATGCTCAGGTCCAAACAGCCTAGAAAAAAAAGTCTTGGATTTTTCAGAACTCTTAATGATGTCATATTTCATCTCCATTGATATAGACCTCCTTTTCTCACTGGCACCTCCATCGTATGTGGGCTCTGGCATTTGGGACCCATGATGAAATCACAAAGCTCGTTACAGCGGCAATAGCAGCAGCACTATCTATCTCAGTGAAAGGCGCACACAGATTGATGAAAACATGCTTTCTGAGGCTGTGGGTTGTTTGGTATTCCTCCGCCATGCGCATGTGTGATTGACCCAGGCAGCAGGCAGGTCGTTCTCCGGTCAAGTGCAGTTACAGTATCCTCAGAAACGAGTTCCCATCTACTGCGATAACCGGTTATCGGCGCCATAAGCACCAGTGTGGAATCTTTTGGCGCTATATAAAAATATATTTTTTATGAATATTTTTGAAAACTGCTGTAAAACTGGATTATTTTTTATGAATATTTTTGAGAACTGCTGTAAAACCGGATCACCAATAACCGAGTCCGTCGATAACTATGGATGCCGCCTGTACTTGCGAGTGTCTCAGATAAAAACGTTGAATTGTAGTTATGGGCACAACTCTGCAGATCAAGAAAATTTTACCTTAAGCGTCGTATATTTGAGTAAAGTATTCTGTAATTTGTCTTATCATAATGAGTAGCAGGCCCAGGATAAAACTCAGTGTCTCCTGAAAGAATGAAAATCAAGAACATAAAATTAAAAGCAAATCTAATAAGTAGATTCATAACAACAACAGTAAAAATCAACAGAACAACAAACAGTGAAATAAATAACAATAGTATTTACATTGTTTGATAGATCACGCTGCTTCGCTTTACCCTAAACTTCTTTTTACTGAGGATGAACCTGTTGATTGGCACTCACTTTAGTCTGGTTCTACCCGTTACGTAAGAAGTTAAAATTATCTGCTTCTATTAAGGCACGGTTTGGTCAATCTCAAAAGAGTTATCCCTTAAAGCAGGTTCTCGGAACACAACTGCTTTGGTTTCCACTTTAATGAAGCAATGTAGAATTGCTTATTATGACATAGGAACTATCCTTCTCCTATTCTAGATACAAGTTTTTTCAAGTTGCTTGGCCCAATGAAGCAAAGGACTCTCAAAACTGATAAGATTCATTTGGCTTAGTAGTTAGGCAGAAGTGCTCATGAAATCTATGTATCATTCCATTGAAACACATGCTTAGCACAACTGTTCATTGCACCAGCTCAGACATGTTAATCCTGAAGAGGCGAGGGTTCTTGATGAGGTGTTGGAGTATTGTTTGGTGCTTCAGGAAAGATATACATTTACCAACTCATTTTTAAGGTAGCGCCAGCAAAACTGTCATTAGCTGTTTTTGATGATACACTCATCATCATATCCTTAACCCCAAAGTACAGTCTTTTAAGTCTTTCTTCAGGTGGCTTGCACCTGTAGCCGGTCCTTAACCAGAGTTCCATGCAGAATATTGACCTAAATTGTCCTCTAGTTTTTCTGCTAACAGTAACCCCTTTTGAGGTGATCAGCTCTCACTTTATAAGGGAAAGATTAGCAAAGGTAACCATAACTGATGTTTCAAACTCTCAAGGTCTGGTAGGAGGTTGTCTGCAGATTTTGGAGTATTTGGCACATCTTTGGAGCAGAACCTTGGGTGTTGAAGGTTCTCAGGGAGGGCTGTGTCCCCAATATCCTTCCCTGCATACCTTCATCATGCAGAGAAATTCCAAGTTTTGTAGGAGATGAGACAGTTGTTTTGCAAGGAGGCAATCAAGCCAGTTGTAGAAAAGTTGTTGGGGTTTTACAATTACCTTTTTCTTTCCAAGGTGAAGACCAGTTTTAGGCATTCCCAGTCTCAACCAGTTCATTCATCTGACTCCCTTTTCGATGGAGTCATCTGGTACAGTCCTGGCAGCCATTCAGAAGGGCAACTGGATGATTTCTATTGACATGCAGGATGTGAACTTAAATTTCCTGATCCATCCTCAGTCGAGGAAGTATCTACACGTTGTCATCAGGGCACCATAAGTATTCACCGGTGAGTTGGCGCCATTAGCAGGATGGAGTCATTTGCTTGGTATCAGAGTTTTCCTGTGCTTTGAAGACTGGTTAGTTTTTGCCAGTTTGTTTCAGGTAATCTTGAGGGTGAATGATTTTCTTCTGCATCTAGCCTAGGGGCTAGGTATTTGATCAGTGTCAGAAAGTCTGTGCTTATTCCGACCCAGTCGATTGTTTATCAGGGATGAGGATTGACTCTGTGACAGAGATGAGCAGACAATTTTCTATCACTGTTGAGGGAATCATAACCTTTAGAAAAGCCTCTAGCTAAAAAGTAACTACAGTATCTCATTGGAATGGCCTCTCTAGAGAAGTTTGCCAACTTGGCTCCTCTAAGAATGATACCAATTCAGTTTTATCTCAAAAGCTCTCGGGACAGGTCTCATCTTCCGTGCTCTACTCTAATACAGTAGTAGTTCCTGTAGATCTTTTAGGTTTTCTGCATAGTTGGGGATATTGACCAAGACTGCTGATGAGTTTGCTTCTAGACTTCTGGAACCCAGACCTCACATTGTGCTCAGATACATTTGAGGCAGATTGGAGAGCCTGTCTAGAAAATATTGAAATGTCAGGGAGTTGAACTGTGGAGGAGAGCAAGCTGCATATAAACAACCTAGAGCTTTTGGCAGTTTGGAGGAATCTTATGCAAATGGAACATTTAGTCAGAGACAAGATAATCTCAATCTACTCCAACAGTTTGGTCTCTCTTTTATATAAGGAGACAAGAAGCCACAAAATCAAGATATCTGTTCAGGCTAGCAGAGAAACTTCTTCATTGGACAGAGTCCAAAGACATCATTATTTTACCTCAGTTTGTCCCAGGAAGAAACAGTATTATCACAGATCTGCCAGAAGTTGTGGAACCTTTTGGGGGCCCCAAACATTGATCTGTTAGTAACTGCCCAAAACACAAAGCTCCCAGTTTACTGCCATCCATGCCAAGATCCTCAAGCATGGGCAGACAATGCTTTTCTTCAAGAGTGGTCAAACCTAGACCTGTACACTTTTCCTCTGTTTGCCATTTTGGGCTTTGCAGAACACAAGGATAAGTTTTATGTAAATGACTTACCAAGCAATTACATAGCTAACAGCTTCCTACCACAGCAGACCAAAAATTCAAATTTCGCAGTAGTGCCACCATCGCTAGTGTAGGTGACAGGGTCCCACCCACTATCAGGACTGACAGGTGCAACTCCGGGGAAACATCAATTCGTTTTCTGCCAGCTTCCGATCAACATCGATGGTTTTCAGGCAGTACCTTTCGTCATTTTTTGGATTGGTTTCCTGTTACTGGTGATGTACTCAGATTTTGTGTGGCCTTTTTTGCAATTAGTGAATTGTTAGGTTGTTTAGTAGTTTTTACACTATTTGCCACGTCAGATTCTAGTTCTTCTAGTGTTCGGTTCTGTACAGAAGAGGTCATGGTGGGCATGAGAGCTTGCAGGTTGCCATGACCAGCTCAAGCACGGGTTGCGAGGCCGCACCTTATTTACTGAGGGATGTAAAACCAGATAAAGTAAGATTACGTATGATTCTCACACTAAATGTGTTAAATGTAGGGGGCAAGATTGTAATGGGGAGATTACTTGTCAGGAATGTCAGGATTGGGATGCACAGCAGTGGAAGGTTTATCGGTCCCATTCCAATAAACTTGATAAAGATAGGAAGAGGAAGGCTGCTCTTAGAGAGGAGCATAGAGCTAGCTTAGAAGCTACTCCTGTGCCTTCAGTGGCTGAGGATAGCGCTCTTTCTTATTCACTTATCCCTTCTGTTTCTCCCATTTTTAGTCCTACTGATTTACCACGTACTTCTTTACCATCTCCTCATGCTTCTGATCCCAACACCATCGCCAGTCCCAAGTCTAGGGTCAATAAGAAGTTAGAGTTTTTGGCCAATACGGTCATGAATCTTGGTTTATCTTTTAAGGCTTTTGTTGATAAAGCTTCTGTTCCAGGTGTTTGTGCTACCATTGTCAGTGTTCCCAGTGCTAGTAAAGTGCAGAGTGAGTGTTAGGTTTTCTGAGGAGGCAGCTGTCTGTCCTACCAGTGTTCCTAGACGAAGGTCCCTGTCCCACTCCCCTGCACGGGGGAGAAGACATACCGGAGGTCGAAGGGAGGCTGGTAGGGTTTGCCAACAGACAGTCGTCACCTCCGCTGAGCCTGTTGCATGTTCCCAGGTGTCGACTGTGCACCACTGGAAAGGTGTCTCTTTTAGTGTGCATCGTATGTCTGATTAGGAAGATTTGTCGTCAGATGGAAGGCGTCGTTTGGGTCGGTGGTCTGTTTCTCGTCCTTTGAAGAGGCATTCTGGGGCTGTGGACAGCTCTCTTCCTCCTGTTAAGAGACTTAAGGAAGTCGGTATTAGTCCTCAACCTTCTTGCAGTTTTGCTGATCCTCCTCCTTCGTTGTGTCAGGTTCGGCAGTCAGCCTGGGATAGTCTGGAGTCTCTTGGCTCTGAAGATCGCCTGTTCTTAACTCCTAAGCGCTCTTGTAATAAGCACTTGCTGCCTCAGCCCAAGCGCACTCGTGTTCCTGAGCGCTTCCCTTCCCCTGAGCACCTGGCATTAGCTGCTCAGTTGCAGGTGCCTGCGCCTGCTCGTTTGGTGCCAACTTCTCGCTTGGCGCCAACTTTGGACGGTTCAACTCCTTCTAAGTGCCCGGCTCCATCGCTGCCTCTCCCTCTTTTGTCACCTCAAGAGGATTCGTCTTTGGGCCCCGATTAAGTGCCAACTGGATGATTTGATGACTTTCTTAAAGAAGAAGATGGTGCGTAAGTCCAAAGAGTTAGTTCTCTCTCCTATTTTGTCAGAGGAGGAAGAAGTGGACCTTGATTTGGCGCCTTCCTCGGCTTATTCGAGTCTCCTCAGGTTCCTGTTAATGAACTTCAAACTTCTTCCAGCCTGCTCCTCCGGATTCTCCTGCCTCCAAGTTTTTGATGAGGAAGCAAGCCTCTGACTCTTGCCTTCGTAAGCTTGTCCTTTCCTCTTCTTCGAAGAGAGCGTTGAAAGAGGTCGATGAGTGGTTGACTTCAAAGGGGTCGCTGGCAAGGCTACTTTCGTTTTTCCTCCTTCGAAGCTTCTTGAGAGGAGGTACAGGTTTTATGTCACTGGGGAAGTGCTTTCCTTGAGAGTTTCTGCCTCCTCCCAGGGGGAATTCTCCAGCTTGGTTGATGCATCATGTCGTCTGCTTAAGTCTTCTCATGTCCCGAAATGGATCATCTTGTTCATAATATTTTAAAGGTTTTGGAGATTTTTAGTTTCCTGGATTGGACAGTGGGGGCTTTGGCATGGAAAATTGAAGACTGTCCAGCCCTTGCTGAAGTCTTTGCTTTGGATTCGCTTAAAGTTCTGTCTTGAGCGGACAAGGCAGTGAGGGACAGTTCGGCTGAACTTGAATCGTTATACAGTATGCAAGGGGCTCGTTGAAGACACGGGGGCTGTGGTGTTCCTTTGCTACTAAGGGAGTGAACACCATCCAGAAGTCAGCTCCCTTATTCACGCCGCTTGACAAGTCTTACCGCTTTCCCCAGGACACCATTATGAAGTTCTTTCGCCTTTGCAGAAAAAATCGACTACTGATCTTCTGGCCCAATCGTCGAAGTGTCCCAAGGTAGCTCCTGCAGTCGTTTCCAAGACTTTTCCACCTCTGCAGCATGAGCCCTGTCATGGAGGAAGATCCAGAACCCAGTCCAGACCTCACTCGAACCTTCATCCACCAGGGAAGTCATTTAAGAAGTCTTCTGCCAAACCGACCACCAGCAAATGAGACCCGTGTCCTTCATGCCCCGGTAGATGCCAGGTTGCACCTTTTTTGGGAGGAATGGCATCACATGGGTGTAGAACCTTGGGTAGTGCAGGTTCTGAAGACAAGCTACTCCATTCCTTTCAAAGAGACTCCTCCACTTTCAAAGTCGCCGATTACCTTGACGGCTTACTCGTTAGGGTCTGAGAAGTTTTCGGTCCTGGCTCAAGAGGCGGATTCTCTTCTTTGCAAAGGAGTGTTGGAGGAAGTTGTAGACCAGTCGTTGGAGGGGTTTTGCAACAGGCTTTGTATTGTCCCCAAGGCTTCCGGGGGCTGAAGACCCGTTTTGGATGTCAGCACTCTAAACTTGTTTGTGGCAAAGACCAAGTTCCACATGAAGACGAACCTGTCTGTCATGTCCTCTCTCCATCAGGACGACTGGATGGTCACCCTGGACAAGTAGGATGCATATTTTCATGTCCCTATCCACTCGGACTTGAAGTTCCTGAGGTTTGTCTTTCAGGGCCAGGTTCTCCAGTTTCGGGCACTGTGTTCCGGCCTGTCCACAGCCCCACAGGTCTTTACCTGAATCCTCGCTCCCCTCAGCAAGTGGCTTCATCTTCTCGGGATCAGTGTGTCCTTATATCTGGATGATTGGCTTCTCCGCTCTCCGTCAGAGGAGCAGTGCATGAAGGACTTACAAAGGACCCTTTGCTTAATGAAGGAGTTAGGCATCTTGATAAATGTACAGAAGTCCTAAATGACTCCATTTTAGAGCATTGTTTATTTGGAGATGACTCTGAACTCTCAATTTTTTCGGGCTTTTCGCTCCCCCAAGAGGCTTGAGTTCTGTCTCCGGACTGTGCAGGAGTTTTTGTCTCTCTACCTGTTCTGCTCTCCGGTGGATGAGCTTTCTCGGAACTCTGGCGTCAGTGGAATCTTTTATGAGGTTGGGCAGACTTCACATGAGGCCCCTGCGATTCTCTCTGAAAGCAAGTTGGTGCAGGAAGACTCAGTCAGACTCCGTAGTCTTCCCAGTCACGTCGGAGATCAAGGAGGATCTCTGGTGGTGGTTATCTGAGGAGAGACTTCAGGAAGGACTCTCTTTTTCCTATGAACCCCAGCCTTGAATTCTACTCTGACTTCTCAGACGTAGGGTGGGGAACCCTGTTAGGGAGTCAGAAGGTGTCAGGGACATGGACCACAGTTCAGAAATTGCTACATATAAACGTCAGGGAGTTGAAAGCCATTACACCACAGCTCTGTCCTACGTTCGCAAGCAGGGAGCCACCCACTCTTTCACTCTCTGTGAGGCAGCCAAGGACCTTCTATGGGTGGAGCAGAACCAAGTCAAGCTACTCCCTTGCTTTGTGCAGGGGAAGATGAATGTTTCGACGGACCAGTTAAGCTGCAGTCACCAGGTTCTCCCTACAGAGTGGACCTTGCATTCCAGAGTCCGCAGCATTCTGTGGAGGATTTGGGGCAAGCCCTCCGTAGATCTCTTTGCTACTTCAAAGAACAACTGACTTTCTCTCTTGCTCGCCAGCCCCAGACCCTTTAGCTTGGACGACGGATGCAATGTTGTTAAGACTGGACAGGCCTAGACATCTACACCTTTCTCCCCTTTGGGATGATTCAGGAAGTATTGAACAAGTTCAGTTCTCATCGGAACATCTCGATGACACTCGTTGCTCCTTTTCAGGCTGAGGAAGGAGTGGTTTCCAGACCTGCTGAGACTGCTCATGGATTTTCCAAGGCTTCTTCCACAAGAATAGTCGCTGCTCAACAGCCACATTTTCACAGGTACCATCAAAGGTTGCCTGCTCTGGCCCTGACAAGATTCAGACTGTCAGCAGCCTTGTCAGAGCAAAAGGATTTTCACATAGGGCTTGCAGAGGCTATTGCTAGATGTAGAAGAGCTTCTTCTAGCAAGCTCTACCAGTACAAGTGGGCAGTGTTCAGAAAATGGTGTGCACAGAATAATGTTTCTTCTTCTGAAACCACTGTAGCCCAAATTGCAGACTTCTTGTTTATTCTCAAGGCTGTTAGGAGACTTTCACCCTCTACAGTTAAGGGATATAGGGCTATGCTTAGCTCAGTCTTCAAGCACAGGGCCTTAAACTGTATATGAACCAGGATATTAGTGATCTTGTCAAGTCTTTTGAGACCTCCAAGACAGAGAATTGCTCTTCAGTCCCTTGGAATTTGGACATACAGTAGTTTTAAAGTGGCTCATGAGCTCCTCTTTTGAACCTCATCGTTCTGCCTCTTAGAAGACTCTTTCTTGTAGCGCTGGCTACAGCGAGGCAATTGAGTGAACTCCAAGCAGTTGATAAGAAAGTTGGTTTTGCGCAAGGAGGCGCAGTTTGTTCTCTTTCGCTTGATTTCCTTGCCAAGAACAAGGTTGTTTCTTGTCCCTGGGCCCACTCATTTATTATTAAGAGCTTGGAGAACATTCTTGGGCCAGAAGAAGAGGAGAGACTTCTTTACCCTGTGAGGGCCTTGCAGCTTTACATCTGCAGGACTGAGAAGATCAGGGGTTCCTCAAGCAACCTGTGGTGTTAGGTGAGAAACCCCTCTCGCCTGCTCTTTAAGAACACCCTCTCCTTTTTCTTGAGGAGCCTTATCTCAGAAGTGCATTCTCAGATCCAAGAGGATGCCTTCCCAATCCCAAGGGTAAAGGCTCATGAGGTTCGAGCCATCACCACTTCTCTTGCGTTTCATCATATGTTGTCTTCTATTCTCCAGTTGACTTTTTAGAGAACGAAATCTGTGTTCATTTCACACTACCTGAAAGACATGGAAGCAGTTTTTGATAATTGCAGTACTGTATGTTAGGACCTTTATCCGTGGCTGGCATGGTGTTGGGAGAGGAAGCATAGGGGGCGAACTGTCCCTCTACTGTCTCCTTGCCTTGGTATTTTTAGATGTTGAGTTGTTGGGAAGCCTGGGGGTACAAGCGTACCTGGAATACCTGCCAGATTTTTATGGTTGGGGTGTTGGTTGTCTAGCTTTTATTGTGGTTGTTGTTTTTATTCTGGTCATGCCCAGGGCAACGGCATCTCCTTTTGTCTTTGTCAGCCGTCGGTGTACCTCCACAGCTGCAAAGTACCCACTGAAGTAGGCCAGAGTTGCCCCCACTGAAGTAGGGGCGACTCTGGCCAATATGCCACGCCCTCTACAGGTTAAGATGAGCTCCAACCAGAGGCATTATTTACCTGTAGCAGCTCTCTTCCCAGGTAAGTTACAACAAGCATTGTCTCAATGCTAGCAAACTTCCAGTTCAAAGTCATTATCTTTTAATAAGCAATTACATAATCAGAGCCCTCCCTCCTTCCCCACAGATGGAGGTATTTTGGCTCAAATGATTGATGTCTCCCGCTGAGTTGTACCTGTCAGTTCCGATAGTGGGCGGGACCCTGTCACCTACACTAGTGATGGTGGCACCACCACAAAATTTGAATTTTTGGTCTGCCGTGGTAGGAAGCTGTTAGCTCTGTAATTGCTTGGTAAGTATATATGAAACCTTATTTTATTATAAAAATGTCATTTTGACAGCTCCTTGGTGGCCCCAAAGGGGATGGTTTCCTGAGCTCGTATCCGGAACATTCGCCGTAAACATTTTTGCTGTAGGAAAACTCGCCACAGGAATTTTCGCTGTAGGAAACTTTGCCGTATAGGATTTTTGTTGTAAGACAATTTCACCGCATTTGTTATCAAGTATATGGCTCACACTATTGTTACTTCGATTTAAACATTTTAATAAGCGAAGTACCTTGTTATCAAGTACATCTGGAACCTACTGCCGTTACATTTTGATTGATGAAGCACCTTGTTATATAATTAAAATACCCAAATTGAGTACCTAATTGGAACACTCAAAGTAGGAGTAGAGTTAAACTAAATTTTCTTTATTCATTTGACAATATTTTTTCATTTAGCCAACCTATAACAATGGTCTATCAAGTGGAAAGTACCAGAGGCAGTGTGAAATTAGTTGATGATCTTAACTTTGTTTACAGAACAGATAGAAAATACAGTGAAAAAACATATTGGAAATGTGAAAATAAAGAATTTAAAGCTAGAGTGCATACTGTGCTGGAAAATGATAATTTATCTAATATATGTAAAACATTTGGCGAGCATTGCCATCCATCTCATCCATCAAAACCAAAAATTTATGAAACAAAAACAAAATGGAAATCACTGGCCACTAATTCACGGTCATTAATTGCAGAAATTTCATCTAGTTTAGATGATAATGCATTGTCTTTGCTACAGACTTCATTGCATTTGTCGCGCAGTATTAGAGGTTGTAGGCAGAAGAAAAGCAAAGCTCCCCCAATCCCAGTCGGAAGAAGTGGACATACAATACCTGAAGAATATAGATTTCTTGAAAATGGTGAGAACTTTTTATTGTACAATACTGTAGTGAAGATGATCCGGATAGAATTTTAGTGTTTGACACTCAAGCTGGGTTAGAGGACCTTGCTAATAATAAAGATTGGGCTTGTGATGGTACTTTTAAGTGTAGCCCAGATATATATTATCAATTATTCATGTTACATATTATCATAAAACATATTAGCGTTCCACATCTTTTTGTTTTGCTACATAGTAAATCACAAGTAGCCCACAGCAGACTTTTTAGCACCTTGAAGGACGTACACCCATCATTAGCGCCCGAAACCTTAATGGTTGATTTGAGAAAACAATTATCAATGCTTTCTGTGATATATTTCCAACAAAAAATATAACAGGTTGTTTATTTCATATGGCTAAGAATATCTATCGCCACATTGTGGATATAGGTTTAAAGTCACGCTGTCTTACGGACACAGAATTTAACAACAAAATCAAATGCTTCTCTGCATTAGCATTTCTGCCAATGTGTGATGTTATTGATGGTTTTCTTGAACTGACTGACGATGATGATTTGCCCCAAGAATTTGTATCATATTTTGAAACTCACTATACTCGTATCAGAGGAGAACGGGGTCTAGGTGAATGAAGACGAAGAATGCAGCCAACTTTTCCTATTGAATTGTGGAATGTCTTTGAACGAAACCAGAATGGTATGATCAGAACCAACAATAGTGTAGACGGCTTCCACAATGCAGTACAGAGCTCCATGACTAACATGCACCCAAATTTGTGGGAACTAATTGCATATTTGAAAAAGGAAGAGACATTAGCAAAAAAGAAAAAGTGTTATTTAGATTGAGGAGATGCAGTACAAATAAAGAAAATGTATATTGATATCAATGCAAGACTTCAGCAGAAAATGCTTCATTATAGTCCAGTGCAAAAAAAACATTATTTACGAAGCATTGCATGGAATTTGCACACATTTTAAATTATTTTTTTGTCAATTTGATATATTTTTAGTCTTTTATTTTTAAATAAATGTTTACTTTTTAATTTCTTTTCTGATGTTTGACCCTGTAAAAAAGACTTGTGAAGTAATACTTATAAAAATAAAGTCCTGTCTATACAAAGCTTTTTTTCTATCCTTACCAAAATAAATCAGTGTTTGGAACACAATCAGATAATTCACAAATTATAATAAATTATTATAACATTTACAAGGAACAAAAAAAAAAAAACATGGTACTTTGTTAATCAAAATGTAAAAATCAGATATACTTGATAACAAGGCACTTCACTTATTAAAATGTTAAAATCGAAGGAACAACAGTGTGAGCCATATATACTTGATAACAAGGTACTTTGCATATTAAATTGGACATTACTCCAAAAGGGACCGTTCAAGATAAGGGTATTGAAAAAAATGCAACGAAATTGTCTCAAGGCAAAAGTCCTATACGGAAAAGTTTCCTACAGCGAAAATTCCCAAGGCGAGTTTTCCTACAGCAAAAATGTTTACAGCGAATTTTCCTAGAACCTCTTGAGCTATCTCTCCAGGTGGTAGATGTTCCTTGCCTTCTATTGTTCAAGAAAAATCTCAGACAGTCACATTTGAGAAGGTTCCATCAAAACTTCCATATGCTTCACCTAACCTCATGGAGACGGTCAACCATTTTGTACAAGCTAGGGACATTTTGAGAGCAGTTAGTTCTTAAGTCTAGAAGGCTCTCCACTGTTAAGACACTATCAGCAACAGTGTTCAGTTTACGAGTGTAGATCTTGGTGCTTGTTCTGAAGGATATCCAGCACCCATGCCTCTGTAAGATAACCTGATTAACTACTACTGGTATCTCAGGTATGAAAAGCATCTTTTGGATTTGAAGGAGGTTTTCTGATCTTTTAAGCTGGTAACCCCAAAATCCTTTACTCATGCTTTTGGATAGAATTTGGACATACAGTAAACCCCTGTATTTACAGGGGATGCCCAAAAACACACACACACACACACACACCCCATTACAAAGTTATACCTGAATGGTATTTTGATAAAACACAAACAATAGTTTTATCACAAAAAGTGAATTTTGTTATGAAAATATGAAAATACAGTAATTAGTGAATATTTCTCAGTGAAAAATACCGTGAATGGGCAAATTTTCCACAAATAATGGGTAGATACATTCCACAGAGAAATCCGCAAATACATGAGTCCGCGAATAGTGAGACCGCGAATACGAGACGTTTACTGTAGTCCTTAAGTATTGAGTGTTTCCTCATTTTGATCCTTTGGATATGGGTTTGCTTATGAACTTAACTTTGAAGACACTTTTTCTTTTAGCTCTTGCTACAGCAAAGAGTCTTAGTGAGCTTCAAGCCCTTTCTTGTAATGTGGGCTTTGTCCAATGGGACCTCTGTCCCTCATTTCTTCCATTTTGTAGAGCAAACTACAACATCAAAACAAAAGCCCTTTCCCAGATTTGTGACAGCGCCTAATTAAACTGATTTAGTAGGCAGTGAAGAGGCTTTTATTATGTCCATTTTGAGCTCTTAAGGTTTTACCAGGATATACTTAAACCTTTAAGAGGAGTTAAGAATTTATTCTGTGGTGTTAGGAGGTCCAGGAATGCTGCCTTTTTGTGTATGCTGCATAATTAAGTTAGTACACATGGAGTTGAATCTTACTAAGCTTTACCATTTTTGAAAGTAAAGCCTCACAGTGTCTGTGCGGTAAGCATGTCTTTTAATTTCCTTATAAACCTTGTGCTAGAGAATATTATCAACACAGCTCAGTGTTTTTACCTCAAATTGTTTGCAAGATGTTGAAATCTCATTTGAGAATTGTAAAGCCCTTAGTTCTGTTGCTGAACCAAATAAGATAGTAACCTTCCTTTCTCTCATATTGGTAGTTGTTTGGAAATGACTGTGTTGAGTTTGGTGAGCATGAAGGTACACATTGGTGTATAGTAGCGTACCCTCATATCTGAAGTTAGATGTTGTCCGTAGTTTTGAACTGTTGGTTGTTGGGTTTTGACTCTGGCACAGGGGTCAATAGTACTCTTAAGAGAAAGTCCTTTGTCCCTATAAGGACCTGCCAACAAGTCTCACTACAAGGACCTTACACCCTTCCATAGGTCCAACATATGGCAACAGTACGTACCAGGAAGGATGTTTCTCTGGCTACACTAACCCACTATCCTCATTCAATGTGGAAATCAGCTAACTTTAACAAAGAGTGAGGTTCATCCCAAATAATGAAAAATTTTTTGACAAAGTTATTTGGATACTCACCTACTGTTAAAGTGGAAAGCCTTCCCACATCTTAGTGGGTGGCCATGAAGGATTCTAACAAAAATATGAACATTCCAGTGCCACCAGGTGGGAAACCGGTAGTTATTGACAGTCCATTCGGGTCAGTCAAGCAATATCCTTTTGTTTATTTTTAATGCTGATACAACTAACAGCACGGAGATGTAAGTTAACTTTAACAGTGGGTAAGTGTCAAAATAAATTTTATTATGAAAATTTTCATAAGTAGAATTAAATAAAATTTTGCATATTGCCCTTTTACTAGAAATCACTAACAATTTTGCATATTAGGCATTATAATTTTGTCTTCAAGAAGTAATTATTCACTAAAATAAGATAAAGAAATTCCTCTGTCCTGGGTTGATGTTTTTAACACTTGTGAAGGAAGGGATTCCCTGTCAGATAGTTTGGGAAGATCATTGACACTTCATTTTTTAATTTCAAGTTGAGAGTAACAAAGGATTCGGTAAATACAGATATAACTTGGAGTTGCATATTAAATGTACAGCATTTACAAGGCAATTAGTATTGTACCATAAGAACAAAAGTACATTGGAATTGGATCATGTTTAGTATGCCAGTCATAGAGAAATGATTTAAATATTCTGCTCTTATGCAAAGAATTTAAAATTATGCATTTATGAAGTTGATGCAAGAATAAATCATGGAAATCAATCTATACTTGCAGGTTTTTCCTCCAGGGATTGATCAAGCCTCTTGTAGTGGATTCACTTGTGTTAGTGGTGGAGTATCTTGTTAGACCTTTCTTGGGTTTAATAGTAAAACCAACGTTATTCAGTTTACATGGAGCATCGTCTGCTTTTAGTGATATTGTATTAGTCTGTCTAAGACCTGTCACAATGATATTACAGTCTATAAGACTCATTGAGATCCACTACACAAGAAGGTATTCAGTTGAAGATGTCTGAGTGACTGAACTTCGTCAGGAAACATACTTTGACAAGTGCTATTGTTCTTCAAGCTGCATAGTTGATAGGTAAGTAATCTGTTGCTTCATGCTCCTTAAGAGAAGTATGACTTAGTAGGTTTTATGTTTTCATATGAGCAAGCTATACCAGAGCAAAAATTTTTGAGGTGAGGACAAAGCCAACTCTTACCTTTACAAAAGTTTTGTGTTGTTTCACCTCTTTTTAAGTTCTTGTGAGCTTAGGAACCTGGGTGTTGCATCCCATTGGCTTCCACTTCTTGTGTGTTTTTGTATTTTGTACTAATGTCTTTATGAGCTGAATCTTTTCACTAGAAAGCAGGTTCTTGGGAAGTTGATTTGTGCAGGTTAGTACATGAGTAGTTTTTAGAATTTAACTTGTGCCATATAGTGGAAAGTTTTGAGCACTGCATTCTATTTTTCATTTTTACAAAGGATGCCAACTAGTTGGATTGCCTGTAATTCACTCATACTTTGATAGGAATCTTTTTCCATTGTCGTCATTAACTTGTCATCAAATGCAATTTTCTTTCACTTGTAAGAAAAAGTTAAATAATTTTTCTAAGTTATACTTTTCATGAGTTGTGAGTGTGTGTCATATTAATTCATATTTATCTTGTGATTCTGAATTTATTGTAAGCTTTTCTAAGCTTTTTTTTTTACAGTTCTCAGTGACAATTCAAAATTGTTCTATAACTCATAAAAGTAATATCATTCCATTCTTAAAATGTAAGAAAGTTATCTTGAATGCATGTGTGTAAAATTTTAACTAAAAGTTTGTATGAATATTTCAAATAGCTCATTAACATAGGAAACCAGATATTTTACTTGAGTATGCATCTTAGGTAGAGGGAAAAACATTTGAATCCGGGTCTGGTATCGGGAAGCTAATTTCCTGAATGGAAAATACCCCAGATGTAAAACAATGTACAGAGATCTTAGTAATGTGTTCTGACTATATAAAATCCTTCTGGCACTTCAGACACCTTGTTGTACAGAAGAGTTCTTGTTTTGTGACCCCCAGCCTTCTCTCACACACACACACACATACATACATACATACACAGACACACATACACAGAACTTCAAGACAGAACTGCAGTTTCCATAAGAGAAGCTAAACTGTAACTGAAATTAAATGGGTTTAATGATCAAGCAAAAAACCTATGTACAAAACTATAACTCAAACGTGTACCATATTGTGGGCATATAAAGTGCCCTCTTTTTTTTTTTCTAAAATGCCATCCCAGAAAATTGCTGTGCACCTATCATGCTCAGGGTCAGGCTTTGGCAGGCTTGGGCTATTGCCAAGTGGTAGTTTTTAGTGCTGTGGTATGCCCACCAGGTGCGTAAACGAACTCCAAACACCTTCTTGCAAAAATGTTTCACAGATTTCTATAGAATGACTAGCACCAAATATTATGAATTAAAAATACATATATAGTTATTGAGGAGTAATTATAGTAATAAATTACAAGTATAGTGGGTCCCCGCTAGATCTGGGATCGGCATTCATTCCTTGAGTTAATTGTGGGTTTTTCTGTGGAATGTATCTCCAAGTATATTGTGGAAAATTCACTAATTTGCAGATTTTTTCGTAGAGCAATATTCGCGTATTATTGTATTTTCGTGTTATTTTCGTGACTAAATACATTTTTTATGATAAAAAATGATTTACTAATTTTCAAATATTAATATTAATGTAAATACAGCAAAATACCAATAAAATATATTTTTTTCAATGCATATGTAAGGAGGGACCTCCTTATAGTGAACCCTTATAGGAGGAACCTCCTTATAGTGAACCCTCCTGATTGGTGCAACTCCCTAAACTAGTTTTATCACCTCGTTATAGCACTCAGACTCCTAGTTTTTTATAACACTACATACCATTGCATGCACTCGTTTGTATGCATCGTGAACTTTTTGGAGTTTTAGTTTCGTATTTTTATGTTTATGATACAGTAATTCATATTTCATTAAAGGATATTATTATAATTTCCCAAGAATCCCAGCCAACTGCTTCATTTAAGGTTGGAAAATAGAGCAGTGCATTTTGGTCACTGCCTGACAGGGAAGGGCAAAGGGAATACAGGCAGTCCCCGGTTTACGACGGGGGTTCCGTTTTTACGTCGTAAACCAAAAAATCGTCAAAAATCCTAAGAAAATCTTAGTTTTAATGCTTTGGGTGTCTTGAAAACGATGTAAACTATATTTTTATTGAGTTTTTCATAAAAAAACTCAAAATTTTGATTATTCTGTCGTTTTGGAGCCATATTTCTAACGACGGATCGCCGTACGCCGCGTCGTACCCCCGGAAAATGCGTCATAAGCCGTGAAATAATTTCTGATGAATATATTTGAAAAGCGTCGTAACCTCGGAACATCGTAAGCCGGACCCGTCGTAAACCAGGGACTGCCTCTATAGGCCCCTCCTCCCTTAAGCTTTTAATTGTCTTTCAACTTTCTCTTCTGGAACGTATGACTGCGGGAGACTTTTGTTTACAGAGACACGAAAGAGCCAAGAAGGGAGATTGAGAGAAAAGGACAGCTGGCCTGCCACAGAAAAGGACAGCTGGCCTGCACCTGGGACTTAGTCATAGATGAAACCAAACCCCATCTACCTGGAGGTATCCTCCTGCCCCTTGACGAACCTCATATAAGGGACTGACTGAGGAAACAACGTGAGACACACAGTAGGATGCGAGGGAGAGACACATTGCTGGATGCTAGCAAGACGCATATCCTTCAGAGAGCATGCCCTACCACGTGGTCCTTATCTTCTAGGGACCCTCAGTATTTTTACCAGTGAGACCCAGCCTTTCCTCCGCCGCCATTTCTCTCTGAAGCCACCTCTTACCAGGTAAAATGATCTGTTGCAAAAGTTCTTCCATGTCAGTCACACTGTTCTAATTCTCGAAATTTCTATTTCCATTTCCAAGTGCCAGTACTGTATTCCCATATCAACCTTGCCTTGCTAGGTCAGTGTTACGTAAATGCCTGTTGCTTAAATAATTACATAAAATCGTGTGTTGAAGTCTTCTTGGCACCCTCTGTGCTCTTCTTGTCCTATGTATATTTTATTGTGTCTTTGCTGGCTTTTAATTTGTGAGCCTCTCTCTTTACAGAGGGTCTGTTAGCTGTGGAAATCTCTCGACTGTGCCTTGTGTCAGCATCGCCACACCGACGGATATACTTTCTGTTTCTCCAGTTATAATTGATCCCTCAGGCCTTGCATGCCTGGTTAGTCCAAATCATCTTCTGATATTTCATTTCATGTAAATACACATAATTTTAAACTTACCCTAATGTGTTTACTTACAAATACCCTCAGCTCAGATAAAATCTCCCATTTTTCCTTGTTTTTTACGATTTCTGGATCCACAGTGGTCAGATATTATACAAAAATGGAGGTAATAACGAAACATTCCTTTAGAGTCTATAACTGGCTCACGGTAACCATTTCCCCCGTTGAAATCGTACAAAATATGTACAGTACTGAGAGAGAGAGAGAGAGATTCAGTACTGTATGAGAGAAAATGGCTGTGCCTGAATATAAGGGGAACTTGATTAGTTTTCACATGTAGCTGTAAGCCATATATTTATTTAAAGGACACATTTTAAGGGTAATGTTGTAAGATGACTTTGACATTATTAAAGTGTTTTAGGATGATAGTTTAAGGTATATTTGATGATTGAACTTTTAAAATAGGCAGTGAACTATTAAAATACAGGCAGTCCCTGGTTAGCAGCGGGGGTTCTGTTCCCGGCCATGCACCGATAACCGACAATCACGGTATTTTTCACTGAGAAATATTCACTAATTACTGTATTTTCATGACTAAATGCACTTTTTGTGATAAAACTATTAAAATACTCGGGTGTAAGCATTTTTAGTGGGTTTTTAGTGTTTAAACTATCAAAATAGGCAGTTCTGAGTGTTTTTAGAGGAGTTTTAAGTATTCGCAGATTTTAGCTATTTGGGGGGGGTGTGGTATGCGTCCCCCGCGAATACGGTGGGTTTACTGTATTAAATATCAATCCCATACGATGTATTATCATATACGGAAATTTAGGAAAATAACCCAAACTTCAAGGGACAGTTAGAAAAAGTACCAAAATGCTGTTTCTGAACTTTTAAGATAAAAAAAAAGACCACCAGAAAGAACTCTACCTAAAAAACAAGACTAAATTTAGTGACAGTAATGAAACCAATCCATCTTTCAAACCAAAATAAAAAATACATATAACTACAGTACCATTAGCAAGGAATTAAAAAAAAAGTAGTCCATTATCATTAATACAGGTCCCAATTCAAAAAAATACCAAAAGGAAAAAAAGATAGATCAAAATGAGTACAGTATGTGAGGGGAATTGTAATCAAACCATCACCAGCGCTTACCACAACAAAAATTCATAAGGAAAAATAACAGACAGAAATACATGTCATGTGCAGCTGTAGTACACATTTTTAATAAACTGTGCAATGAAAACAAGAATATAACAAAAGATAGTTCAGTAGATAATAAATATCATAATACTGTATAGGAGTGAACAAACACCTGACATAGAAACTAACAAAAGATGCTATTTGAGTAACAGCCATTTGATATATTGTAAAGAAAAACATAATGATGTTGTAGATAAATTTCTAGAAGAAATTCCTATGAATGATTAGAAAAACTAGTAATGCAAAAATCAAACCTAGTTACAAAAATTAAATTTCTAAAGAACAATAATAATGTAAGTCTAGTTGTAAAAACGTAAATAGCAAAACATCAGCCTCAGCTTTTGTAAATCATAGAAGTCTCACCAATCTTACTTAAGAAATTCAATAATTATACAATCCAGCAGAATGCACCTGATCTCCAGACCAGATTACACCTTGGAGAAATACGCGGTCTTTGCAAAGACCTTAGCATTATGTTTACATGTAAACAAACCAGTACCATCAATAGGTGAATATTTACTAGAAACAACATTACAAGAAGCAGAAGGCGACTTAAGAACTGCAGTATATGCACACAGTAAGATAATACAGTATATGGTAAAGTATTTTTAAAAATACTAATTTGCAATTTTCAGAACTCAAGTTACGAATAGAAACCTCTACCTATACCATCTGCAACTTATATAATCAAGCAAATAAAAATTATAATTGTAACAATTTTTAAGCCTTGATAAGTAATCTCCAAAGGTCCCTTTTAGTGAATGTGGTTTTAACACCCATAACCCTTTTTGTGGTTACAGTTGTACACCAGCAAATCTTGCAGGAAATGTAGTAGAAGCGATCATGAATTCAGATAATTTGTTCTGTTCTGTCTCAGTGACAATGATTTTCATCAGTGAATGTCACATGTTGCTCATAGTAAAAGATGAATATAAAACATGATGACCTATGTACTTGTGATCATTTTCCAATTTGAATTTCACTTTCATAAGATAATCCCACTAAACATATTCCTCAGTATAGTATGCATAAAGTTGATTTGGTAATATTCATATTACTCAAAATATAAATCCCTCTGATTGAATGTCTAAGAGATTGCAGTGAAACTAATAATTTTGTTACAAAATTTATAAAAACCTACAAATAAAGCCATACCCAATTCTATACCATGAATGTACAATATTACAATAATTTATAAAATCAATATTAAAATCATTATAAAATCTATACATGGTCACTTGCCAGTTTCAAGTAAAAACTTTGGCAGACCTTATTTTACAGGCACAAATTGATGATATTCATTCAGAGACTTTCCTACTTGAAAACAGAGTTCTACAAGGAAGTGTTCGTAGTACAGTAGTACCCTTTTTATACTAGCCACAAATAAGTGTGGTAACTACTATTCAGCATCAAAAATAAAGTTTACATGGACGATTTTCTCATATACTACTAAATGTCAAACAAAATACATGTTGAACTTATCAATACAGACACACCTCACTTAATGACATACTGGTTTAATGACAATTTGGGCTTAAGACAAACTCTCCAACACTTGGGATTGTACACAATGCAAAAACTGTGCATGTACAGTAAATTGCAGGTTCTGTAAGCAATTGCATGTCTGTCTGACAATTTAACCCTGCCCCCTTTTGCTCTTGCATTGTGTGGTTATTTTGTCTCAAGTTTTGATAAAGTTAATATCCCTTGATAGAGTATGATCAACAAAATATTAATAGTAAACACATTACATTACATATTTACCCAGTATTTTGGCATACATTATACATTGCCTAAGCTCAAGTAAGCAGCATGTTTGTATGGTATAAGAATTTCCTAAATTATGATGTGCCATACCATTTAAAGAACAATATTTTTGTTAGCAAAGCCACTGTTCATCCTGTAGGGAGTTAAGGCCTGTCCACACTAGGAAACATTGTTTGGAAACAAAGTTTGCAAACTGTTTGAAAACAGTTTCTTGGAAACTGTTTGTAAACAGTTTGGAAACCGTCTCCAAACAGCTTGGAAACTGTTTGCAAACAATGTTTCCTGTCCAGACCTCAGTTGTCGTCAGGATGTAGTTTTAATGCACTCAAGGAGGGATAAGAGAAAGAAAGAGAGATGGGGAGGAAGTTTTTAGGAAAAGGAGCGTGTCCTGCTGAGTTGCTTCTGGCGTGTATGTATATGTACATATATACATATGTATAAGTATGAATGTTTAAGTGTATATGTGTAATTATATATCCACATACATATATACATGTATACATACATACCACACAACAGATACAGTGTATATATATATAATATTTCATTGTGTACATATACATATACACACAGAAACACTAAATGTTTTCCATTCTGCATGGGAAACAAATATACTGTAAAAAGTGTTTCTAAACTGTTTCCGAACAGTTTCCAAACTGTTTGCAAACTTTGTTTCCAAACAATTTTCAAACTGTTTGCCAACTGTTTCCAAACTGTTTGCAAACAGTTTGCAAACCTTGTTTTCAAATAATGTTTCCTAGTGTGGACAGGCCTTTACAGTCTCATGGTTCCCCCTAGAGCTTCACAGCAGAGACCAGCCAATCTCAAAGAATTCTCTAACAGTTGGTCTTGGACAGAACAGTACTTGTTGGCAGTGTGACAGAATATAAAGGACTCAGGACCGACTACCTCGGTACAAGAGGGCTCCATCTCCTGTCCACAATGACTGCCTCGGTTTTCCCTTCATCCTACTTGTACAGGTGTGACTGCATCGTGTAAGTTGGCTATCTTCCTCATTACACTCTGGTGTGTCACAGAGTTCATGTAACCCCAGTGTTTGCTCCACCAAATTCAATCAACAACAACTGCAAAGCTAAGTACTCTACATAGTTTTAAGACCTAGTGAAAAAGTTTGTTTCATAAAATTTTAACGGGTAGGCTTATATTTTTAAAACTGGGAGACAGCAGGTCTCCTGCAAGGTGAGAAGTTGGGATTAGACCACAATGCTATGCTGTAATTGCTGTGATGTTTTTTTGACTTACGAACCTTGGTGTTTACTGAAGGCCAGTATTTCCTTTGTGGTATTTTACAATCAAACTAAATGGATTTTGTGATATTAGAAAGTTCCACAGTTATTCTTAATATTGTGTGTGATGTGTAAAAATTTCTCATCCTTTAAACTATAGTATAGAGAGCCTGCACAATCTTCCCAGTCAGGGATTGGTTTTCTCACCAAAAAAACTTAAGTCATGGGAACTGAGTAATAAAAAGCTAAGTCTAAAAGGAAGTTGAATCAGTTGTCTAGATCTCTGTAGAAATCAGAATGGGTAATAAGAGACAGCCTACTCACTCCCAGAGCTCCAACTGGTAACAATATTACAAACAGCTTGGACTATAGAGCCTCAAATCAGAATCGAACATACCTCATTAATAAAAAGAAAACTATGATTGAGGATGAGCATGTAGAATTTCTGGTCAGGTCGGCTTTTCCCAATACTGAATTGCACTTTGTCCCTCTTTCAATAAGAATTCAGAAACCGTCAAAGGAGACTGTTATCTTGCCTATTAGAAAAGCAATGAAAGCCATAGAAGGAACTTTCTCTAGTTTAATGGAAAATGTAGCCCAACAATTTTAGAGAACCAATACCATCTCCAGGAAGCACTAGCCTTTCCTTTCACAATCAGTCATGTGAAGACAGAATTTCAGAATTTTGTGGTGAATGAGAAACGAGAGTTAATGGCAGAAATAAAGCCATTTTTCTTTGCCATCTCAGTATCTGATAGTTCTACAAAGGAATGGGCAACACTTGTCCTTCCCTTTTGAGAGGAAGAAGCTCCAATTGGACATGGCTATCCAGCAATTTAGGACCCCTATGAGAAAAATCTCAGGAAAGCCAAGGCTGAATTTTAAGCTATGCTCCACCTCCTCATTACTATAACTTGTACTGCTGTGCAGGAAGTAGCCATCAAAGAGCTTCCAGAGTCTTCGAGAACAATGTTCGCTGTAGTAGCCAAAACATTTATATGGATCCTATGGGGAACACTATGACTTTCTGGAGTGTCGCATTAAGGCATGAAAGGAGGCATTGAAGGGCTCCAAAATTTCACTCCCCAATGTAACCTCCCTATTACACTCTTCCCCCTTTTGTAGGGATATGTTTGAAGAATCTGTTGCTACACAACTCATTGAGTAATATATGCTGTTCTTGAAAAAGGGAAATCTGGGAAACAATACCCTTGAGGTTACCTCTTATGAAACCTTAAGAAAGATCGGTATGAATCAGAGCCATACAAACCTCCAGTCACTACTAAAAGATCCATCCAACAACAGAAGGACAACAATAGCAGCAGCACCCCTTTCAAAGTGGACAAAGATGCTCCCAGGTAAGGGAAAAGGTGGAGCCCAATAGTACTTTTATGGTTGGGGTTGTCGTCTTCAGCGTCACATGCAGTGGAAGTCCTCCCCTTAGGGACACAGTATAATTTTCAGTGGGCTAGGATAGAGATGGTCTCACCCTCCTCCTCTTCTATAGGAATTTTTTCCAAGAAACTAGACCCCTCTCAAAAGGGGACCATTGAGTGATAAATACGTACAGATCCCTCCTTGACAAGTTAGGTGGGAAATCATTGGGAGGATTGTCAGGTAGTGGGAAGATGGCCACTTGTTCTGAGAAAATGTCATAGCAGCTTCCTGGAGCTGATGGCTGTCATTCCATCTCAGAAAATTGAAACCTCCAAAAGGGGTCCACATTTTGTCGGTTCTAGACAATATGACTGCAATGTCATATAGCAAGAGATTGGGCTCATACTCAGCTCCTCTCATGTCAGTAATTTCCAACATGCTTCTGCATCCAGAAGTGGACCTGTTTGCCACATGCGAGAACCATCAGTTTCCAGTGTGTGTCTCTGAACCTGGACATTCAGGCAATAGTGAGAGATGCATTCCTACAAGACTGGAATGAATAGAGGAGGATATACTTTTTCCTTCATTGTCCCAGATTTCGAAGGCTTTGAACAACCTGCTAGCTTCCAACAGAACTGCTTACCTAGTGGCCCCAAATTAGTTGAATAGTTGGTTGTTCCTTTTTTCTTCAATAACGAGCAAAAGAATAGATTCCATTATCATCCGTTGTTCTATCCCAGACAGGAGGAGGGGGAAGTTGTCTACATGTCCTCCTTTCTGAACCATGGCCTTCGCTTGTGGATTTTTTAAATCTAGTCTACTGTGAAGATTGTTTACCTAACATTGCTGGTACCTAGTACAAAAACTATGGACTTCATCTATCCATCATACCAGTCCGAATGGAAATTGTGGTTAGACTATTTCCATGCTGAGAGCCCAGTTGAAATCTGTTGAAACATTTTTACATTTCATTATATATCTTTTGAGGTCAAGTCCATTGCTGTTACAACAGTCATGGCATACAAGGCAGCACTGTTGGAGCCCTTGCTTTATGGTTTTGGAATTTATTCTAATTTAGGAAGTGTTAATTCCCTTCTCTGGTCTTAAGTGCTGCGAAGGCCAGCTCCTGTAAAGCTTCCCATTACCTGGTCCCTGAATAAGGTTCCTAGACTACTGTTATACCCTGCAATTCAGTGGACCCAGTACAACTACAACTCCAACACTCCAAAAGGCAGTCTTTTTGACCAATTTGGCATCAGGAGCTTGGATTAGCATACTGGGCTCTCTTAGATAGGGACAACATTTCATCACTCACACCTCATTGTCATTTACTGTTGTTTCTTGGCCTTATCATTGCTGGCCAAGAATGAGGACCTTTTAAAAGGAAACTCCCCTTTTCTGGTAAGGGAACTTATTACAGTATTTTGGATTAAACTTTATGCCTGGTTCAAGTACTCATGGTTTCCTTAGATGTCATTGTGAACATCTCAGATGGTCCTCTTTTTCCTGTGCCCTAGAACAAACAAACCACTCTCTCTACATGGGGAAAAAAATTATTTTAGTATTCCTCATTAAAAAGGCAGACACTCACTCCTTCCCTAAGTTGCATGACATCCAAAAGGTGAATACTGTACTGCATATCGTTAACTTCGGAAATTTTTCTTTCGAAGAAGTCTCCGAGTATACAGGGTGGTTATTAGAGGCAGTATTCCTGAAAAAGGGAAGGCGCAATAATCCTGTAGCCAAACCCGACATAATTAGGTAAGTTACCTTAGAACCACAAGGGATAATACGTATACTGTATAGGTTTGTGTGTTTTTTGTTCTTTATTGCCAAATCTTAATGGGTATCCAGAATAAAGAAAACAGCTGCTAACCTGTGACTTTACCTTGGATCAAAAACTCCTGGAATACTATTGCCATGAGAATGGCAGTCATTCTGAGATTCTGCTGGGAGGACACAATAATCTTGCAGCCAGACCCAAAATTATTTAGTAAGTCACCATAGAACCTCAAAGAATAATACATATATGTATAGGTTCTTGTGTTGTTTCCTGTTCTTTATTGCCAAACTCTGATGGGTATCCAAAATAAAGAAAATGGTTAACCTGTGACTATATTTCAGACCAAAAATTTATTCAGGTTGTTGGGATTTTTTTGTTAGGAGATGAGGGTGAACAGCAGCTATGCTGTCAAAAAACAGGTTTTGACGTGGGGAAAACCTATTTATTGGTAACTGCTGTGAGTCCTCAGCTCCACCCAGTTTCCCTGAAGAAAAGGCATGAGACTAGGGTGAAATTTACGTAGCACACACCTGGCGTGTACTAAGGAAGATAGCCAAAATATGCGCTGTTGCCACATGTGTGCAAGTAGAATGAAGGGAAAACAGGTAGTCATTTTGGGTAGTAGATAGCGCCCTCTTGTCCTGAGTCCATTGTACTACCAGTCCCTGAGTTACGATGGAGATCTGTTCCTTCAGCTTTTCATAGATTGAAATGCAGTTTAAGCTGGAACAATAAGCAATCGGTGGCATAACGTCAGGTTTTCGGGTTTATGTTGGAACTGCAGTAATGTCGGGTTTTCGGTGTTATGTCGGAACCGTGTCGTACCGTCAGGTTTTCAATGTTATGTCGGAACCAGATTTTTTATTAATATTTTTTAATAGTGTCATAAGATTGGAACGGTGTAGGTCGAGACCGTTGTAAACCAGGGACTACAGTTACCTTATTCTATCACTGTGCCAACAAGCACTGTTCTGGTCGAGGTCAACTATAAGAGAATTCTTTGAGATTGATTGGTTTGTGTTACGGAGCCTTAGGGAGACCATGAGAAAGTAACTCCTTTGAGGACTCACAGCAGCTACCAAAGATAGGTTTTCTATGTCAAAACCTGTTTTCTTTTGTCTTTCCATAAACAGCTTTTTTCTTTCAGTTTTTTAAACAGATAAACAGACCTTTTTGGCTCTAAACAATAAACAGACCATTCTTCCGTGGCATGCTAATAGATCCGTGAATGGTACCTATCATTCAGCTGCTGAAATCTTGGTTTTCTACTTCAGCTATTAAGATGTTGCCTCTCCCCTCACAGCCCTCCATCTTCAATGGATAGCTCAAACAGTGGCAATGAATTTATGATTACTTCAATTTGCAAATAAAAAACTAAATTTGTAAAAATTTGTGTTAGAAAAAGATTTTCAGTAATTGTAATTAAAAGGTATGTTTGGAATGAACCTTACCTCTCAATTACAGTGAACCCTGTTGCCTCTCCCGGATTCACAGCCCTCCATTTTTTCCATTACATGTATATTATAAGATATATAGCGGATTTTCAAACAAAAATAGTCGGCAATATATTTCATTAATTCCATTAATGATTATTAATATCTGCTAGTACTGTTGGTTCATTGCATTATGACATATAATTCAGTACAAAAATGAAAAAACAAAAGATGCTTCACTGTAAAAATATTGTGTTCAAATTAAAAAAGTACCGCCATACCGCAGCCAATTGGCGGAAAACAGATTTCTTCATGTTACGTGAGAAGAATGGCTAAAACCCGTAAGGACTGGAAGCTTTGCATATACCCACAGGCACTCGGACAAGGCACGTGAGTGGTACATAAGAGAATATCTTATCACTGTTGATGTTTCATCTTAAATCACTGTAAAAATAATTAAAATCTTTTCATACTTAAGCAACTCAAGGATACTGTATACTTCATCACCAGCTTGTCAAGACAAAAGACTTAGTCTCGTCCCAAGCTAAAGTACACACCATTTCTTTCTCTTTTTCTCTCTCTCTCTCTCAATGAAATATGAATTACTGTATCATAAACTTTTATGTACAGAATTAAAAATAATTTCATTGATAAATTTGTTTCTTTAGCAACTAAAAATTATTTTCCTAATTCTTTCGTTAGTAGTGAGCAGCCAGTCAGCTGATTCTCAGAACAAACATTACAAATATGGGACGATCTTTTTTATGCATATTACTGTGATAGGAGATCAAAATAGTAATACAGTGTTTAAGTGCATAGGAAGTGTTTATAACAGTGTGGGAAAGGCTAAAAGCCTTTAAATATATACCATGTATATACAGTATATGCCTCCTAGGGAGGGGCCAATGCTACTTGGAATTTCACTTATCACGGGGGTTCTGGTTTTCCGTTAAGGATCACTGTATATAGCTTTACTTCCAGCCAGTCAGATTGAAACAAAAACGAAAACACTCTGTTTTTTTATGAATATCCATCTTCTGTCCATCTACTTCACCACCTCCCACCGGGGACCGTGTTATGTTGGTTTTGTTAAGAGGTCGACAGATTAATTTACTTGGTGTTATGTTGGTTTGTTTTTGGTTGTTCTTTTAGATTTTTAATATTTGTTCGGTAAGAACCTGTAAGGTAAGAGTTGCCATAATAGGCATTATTCCAATTTTATTGACCCTCATGACATGTTGTTGCTGAGGGAGAGGGATGATTGGATAACTGTACGAATCGTAGTTGAACAAAATGTGGTAATTGATCGCAAATGGAGAGAGGTCGTTTGGTTGTAAACACAACTATAGAGGATAATACTTGTAAGATTTAGGTTAAAGGGATGGATGTCTTGTCTGTTTCCCCATTTAGTAACTGGTTAGGTCCTCTGCAGCTTCTCATCGATCTGTTACTCCAAATGAGCTTCCTCTCAATTCAGGGCATTAGATTTGGTAGGATGGAGTCCTATTTTATGTTGAGTTTTGTGTGATATTATTGTTATTATTAGTGTTTTCTTTCCTGTGCTACCCTCCCGAGAATCTTGGTAAGTTCAGGTTGTTTTCATGATGGAGGTAGCGTCAATGCCCCTGCTTTTTTCTTGCCTTGTCCTTGGCATGTCCTGTCTTACTTCCTTGTGGCTTGGAGTGACAGGGAACCGGGACATGTCAGAAAGTGGTTTATATCTGTGCCTGTTGTCCCCTTCCTCTGTTTGATCTGATAGCAGCACCAGGTCCGGCATTAGTGGTGCCAGTTATAACGCCAGAATTCATTCTTTGATAGGATCACTCGGGTAAGAATAAGAGGAGTCTCCCGATGTTTTTTCCTTCTTTAATTTTACTGTATCAGATCGGCTTGGTAGCAGTGATGCTTCAACTCTTTCTGGTAGTATTTAAGCAAGTTTAAGCTGCCTTGTTGAGGAAAGTTACTTTTTGCTTTGATCAGTTTCGATTGATTCCCCTGAAGCTAAGGATCATTTGCAGTTTAAGGCTAGTATAAGTATCAGTTAGGTTCTAGTGAGAAACCTAAACTGTCTTCGGCTTTCCTGTGTATTTTGGCTTTTTTTGGCCAGGGTAATGATGCGTCTTGCAGTTTTGATGCACTAGTAATCTGTGTCTAGCATGAATTTGCACATTTTGCCGCAACGCCTCGTTCTTGCGCATGCACGTCTATTGCTTACCTGTACGCCTATCGCTTGCCCGCCTATGGCTTGTGCTCCTAACGCAGGCTTGCCTATTACTTGTGCGTCTATTGCTTGCACGCCTATCACGTGCACACCTATTGCTTGTGCACTTGTAGCTTGTGCTTATTGCATTCACGCTTATAATTTATGCACCTATTGTGTGCATGCCTGTGGCTTTTGTGCCTATCATTGTGCACCGATCGCCTGCACACCTGTGGCTTGTGCGCCTATCATTTGTACACCTATAACTTGTGTGCCTTTTGCGTACTTGTCTGTGGCTTGTGCGTCTAGGGCTTGTGCTTCAATTGTGTGTGCTAGTATTGTTTGCATGCTTATCGATCGTATTTGTGTCTATTGCCTGTGCGCCTATTGCCTGTGTGCCTTTTGCTTGCACGTCTATCGAATGCTCTCCTATCGCCTGTTCTTGGCAATGTGCTATTGTTTCGGCTTCTATTTTCAGTAGGCAGGTGTTTGCCATTAGTAGTCTCAACATTGTCTCGTGGATTTCGACTCCTTATCCAGTCGTGGGAATTTCATTTGGTAAACAGTTAGTTACTGTTTTGTTTTTCCAGTTTCCCCATGGTTTAGGAAAGTTCTTGTTATCGCAAGATTTTCCTGAGCAGAATTTAGAACATTAGGTTGAGCCGACAGGTTTCCAACCAAATCAGTGTCTTCCTTTTGAGCCAGAGCAAGTGATTTTGTCATCAGTGATTAAAGAGGAGATTTTAACCCTCGGTGGAAGCTTATCCAGAATTAGTTCAGTACAGTCAACTGCTGCTTTTCTGCCATTGATAGGTGAGCAAGCAATAGGTGCACAAGTCTGTGTTCTGGTCTCCCTGGAGTATTTTTGGTTGCTAAAACTTAATCTCCTGCCTTTTCTTTGGCAGGAGGGCAATTGCTTGTGCTTCTATTGATTAATGAATGAGGTGTCTGATAAAGAACCAATGTATAAGTGGCCATAATTTCTTTTTGAAGAGATTAATTGTGTTCTGTAAGGAGAGGTTAATGTATGATTTGGTGTAAATAGAACCTTCATTTGAGCTGTATTTCATTAGGTTTGTCTTGTGTATGTTTGTTCAAGGCTTTAATGCAGTTCATGGAAAGGGAGCCTCTTCTAAGATTTTTTCTTTTTTGCCATCATATATTCAAGAAAGATAACTGCTTCAGAATATAGTGGCCTCTTTCTAAATCTGGAGGTGGTATTGGGAAAGGACTAGTTGCTGCACAGGTTTTTGGATTTGGAGTTAAAGATATTCCCTCTGTTCAAGGTTTTCTTGCAGAGAAAGTTTCACTTTCATTTGTGGCGCCTGTCGTCGTTGATCGCTTCTAAAAGGTTTTCAGTCATTATATGAGTTTTTTCTACCAAAGCGTAGGTCTTCTCATCAAGGTCATAGGATTTCGGGGAAGTTTTTTGACCTGGCAAGAATCGGGTTTGGGTTATTTCCTGTTTCCTGAACATAGGTCAACAGGTGATCTGTTATCAGATTAGATGCTTCAGTGTAGGTCTGGTGTGAAATTATGGGAGAATTAGATTTTTGGAAGTTTAATCAGTATTGGAGAAAGTCTGTCATACCTATAATCCCGAATTCTTAGCAATCAGAGGAACTTAAAGCAGTGTGTGTAGAGCAAAGCATAAATGGCATTGTTATCAGACAAACATCTTCCCTACTTTAGGTATATGTATATATACACAGGTATGTATATATATATATATATATATATATATATATATATATATATATATATATATATATATATATATATATATATATATATATATACCTGAGAAAAAGTGTGGGACAATTGATCCCTCCTGAATAAAAAGTTGGGGATATGTCTCCCCCCCCTTAGATGGCGCCCATGGACAAAACTTACAACCTGGACCCCAGGAGGTCTTTAGGTTGGGTGTAATTAAGGTGCCTAGTACATTATAACTTTTGGGAACTTTGATGTTTAGTTTTTGCCTGCAAAGCTGTTTTAGTCTTTAGTAAAAGCCTCTTGAAGCAGTTAAACCCTCTTTGGTGGCCCTAGGATCTGTGAAATGGTAAAAGAATTCCAAGTGTTGCAGAATGCTGCTTTTGTGTTGATATACTAGTCTTTTGTTCCAGACCTAGGTTGAGAACAAAAATATCTGTTTGAGGCATTTCCCCTCTCAGACTGGACCTTATTTAAAGGTAATGAGTTTGAGACTTTTGTGCCATATAAGAGGAATTAGAGTGTACGCAAATAGATCAAGTCTATTAGAGACAATATTAATGATTTTATGTATAAGAAGAAGCAGACACTACTATTTCTAAATGCATTCCCTATTTTTCTGTTATTAGGTCAAATTAACATGTAAGCTCTTCCTCAGTAAATTCCTTACTGGAGGTAATTATTCATTATGAAATTTTTGGTGGATGTGCTTAGCTGCTGAGATAAGTAATAGCAATAGAAGGAACTCAACTAGGCTGTTATGCCTTTCCTATGTTTGCTAGGTTTCAGAAAGTCATCAGTTTATTAGGGCAACTTTGTAAGTTCTCTCTTGGCATTGGTTACCCCAGGTGACCTCTTGCTGTTGATTACCCCAGGTGACCAGGGATGGATGGGTGTCCAGTTTCATTCAGTGGTAGATGCAAAGCAACCAAGTGATGAAGGGTGTCATCACAGTCCCACAAGTTACAGATGACTTTGGGGTATGGACCATGGTTCTGGTGAGCTCAAGGCAGGATCTCACAGCAAGGCCTTTATCAGTGCTGAGAGATAATCTAGTAATCGATTCTGCCAACACCATTGGCCAGGGCCATTAAGGGGTTTTTTTCCAGCACCGATACCTGTGTAAACAAATGGTTAGGTTTCTGTTGTTTCTCAAGCACAAGGAAGCTTCTTCATAGCAGCCTCCAAAGCTAAAGGACCATGTTGGCTTTGGCTATAGGCTTGTCTGAGGACAATGACATCTAGATGTTTTTCAAGGAATCTGTATGGGGCTCTTCAGTTCATTATTTTGTTGCCCTTTGAACTGTTTAGCACAAACTTCTTGTAAAGAAGTTTCTATGGAAACTTCACAATAGCCTTAGATGCAGCTAAAGAGTGAGAGAGCCACAATCTTAGTCAGATAAGGTAGGCTTTGCTAAGACAAGGTAATTATTTTGAAGCTTGGAGGTACTCAGTGTTGAGTATTAGAAAATAATCCCACAATTATCTGGATCGCCATTACTGTATCTGGAACTCGACATTATCCGACACACCTGGGCCAGGGATCAAGCCCCAGAGATATAGGATGTATAAAAATTTCAAAAAATTTGAAAAACTGCCCTCCGATGTTGGCAGTGCCGCACGCCCACAAGAAACTGTTGGTAACACTGCCAACTCCTTGACTGATCAGGAATGGCTTCTATAACACTTCTGTAGTTGCTGAAAATTACAAATTTCTGTGATGGGATATCATTAATTATTTTAAAGGTTGACCTTACTGCATATAATTCTACTGTGAAAACAGCAGCATTGTTAGGCAAAGAAAATCAGTATGTTTTGTTGGGTGATGTGGCTGAAAATCCCACACCTGATGAAGATCCATCAGTGTATACTGCACAGTGTGAACCTTTACACTTTACAGTATATGTTCTATTGTGTGTTGTTTATGATGTTCTGGGGTATACATATAGTTTGTAAATGAATATAGAGTAAAAGCTCATACCTAGCGCATAACCTGTAAAGTCCCTGCTCAACAGGTTTTCTATGGTGAACCTCCTGTTTTCTATGGTGCCTTCCTACAAGCCTGGGTCACGCTAAAGAGCCACATTTTTATTTATGTAAATACGTATCTATTACTGATTTATTTATGCCTGTTTACTTTGTACATGTGTCAGAATATTATTGTGTCAATTCTTGTAATTTAACTTTTCATGTTATTTGTATTTACCTGTCCTGTGTCACATTAAGAACACTTGACCTCGGGTCACCTGTATCCTATTGTATGCCTTTGTATGACGTCTGCATGCCACTTTATAAGTGGCCTGTTTTCCCAATAAACCAGCAGTACATGTCCACCTGCTCATTATTTTGCACCTCTTATAGTGGTGACCCTGGTGTGGTTCCTGGAGCCATTAGCGGACTCATACGGCGACCTAGTCTTGACTCATGAACTACCCCACGCCCCTAACGGACTAAATGCAATCCAGAAGTGTATACTGTATATATACACACATGCTATTCAAAGTTATACTTACACACTAACTTTACATAAAAAACCACAATCATATATGTAGCTTTATGGAATGAAACTTACTGAATATCTTATTCTAATATACATCTTTTAAATAATTTATTTTATTTAACCTAAACTTTTACTGTTTGCTTTAGTTTTATTTCTATATTTAAGCATTCATAAATTCAGCATTACTGTTGGAGGCAGAGACAGAGGGGAATGTTCTGCTATAACTAAGTTACTTTGGTTTTCTCTTGTAAACTATAGTAGAAATGTTATTACCTAAAATATTTTTCATGTCTTGGTTGCATGCTTTGACCAAGATTTTTCGGTCATACTGCAGTTACATAGTTCTATAACATTAACTGCACATATATAAACACAAAAATGTTTTTTCTTAATAGTCCCGCCAGGTTTAAGGAGAGGAGTTTATATGCCACAAAATATAAGGTACATAAAGTTGCTTGATACAGTACAGTAATGCCAAGTTATTCTGTCAGCTCCTGATTCGTGTGAGATAATTTTTTGTTTAAATTCAATATGTTTTTGCATTTGGCTTTAATATGAGCTATATGGGCTTTACAGTTCAGGTGGGTGTCAAAGATTAAGCCAATGAACTTTGTTGTTGGACTTGTGGATTTGTGTGTCTGCTTGTATAATTAGCATTTTAGACACTCCTCAATGACTGAGTTCCATTCCTAGGGTTCGATTGGTAGGCAAATTGGTTGATAAACAAGGTACCTGCCCTTACAAATATTGCAAGTACACTGTAATGGTAGTGGGTTTGTGCCAACCATCTTTGAGTGTTGTTTCAATGTCACTTTTGTACTGTTTATAACATTTTCAGTATACTTTTAAATATTTATACAGTAGTGTACTCTCTCTCTCTCTCTCTCTCTCTCTCTCTCTCTCTCTCTCTCTCTCTCTCTCTCTCTCTCTCTCTCTCTCTCTCTCTCTCTCTCTCTCTCGTATACTATTTTATTGACTAATACAGTAATAAAGCATTATATATATACATTTTACAGTCTGCATTCATCTCTATGTACATGCATGTATCGCATTACAGAAACTACAGACTTAAAGTGAAAAGGCTTCCCTTTCCTCTCACTCTCTTTTAGTGAGTAAGTGTGAATTTACCTTACTGTGGTGCATACATGCACAAGCAGGCTAGACTTGCAAATCAACGTTACTTAACAAAAATGCAATCATTTGTCACATTATATAACTACTTAATTTAAGATTTATTTTTTAAACACTTACCTCTCCATTACGTACATAGCTTTTACTTCCGTGCCAACAGTAGTTCAACAGATTGAAATAAAAAAAAACAAGAACACTCGGTTTTCTATGGATATCCATCTTCTACCCATCTACTTACCCTAACACCCACCAGGGGACCAACAGGTTAAAACACTCGTAGCCGGTCAGTCTAATGTCCACTTTGAAGATGGGGAGGTAGGGAGCGTAATTTATATAATGGAGCAGTAAGTATTTAAAAAATAAATCTGAAATTAAGTATTTCTATATTTGAAATTAACCTTACCTCTCTGTTATATAGCTGATTCCCACATTTGAAAAAGGAGGTGGGCAAAGTGGAAATCAGCCAATCCTTTAAAGGCTACTTAGTGACAAAATATTTTGTACAAAACAAAGCGTTTGTTTACCCAGTGAATTCAATCCATCGGCTATTACTGCCACCTTAGGAGGATTGTCACTCAGGTACAAGGTCCTCATCATGAAGATACCTGAGGTCTCTTTGGGGGGTGGCCCCCCTTTAGCAGGAGGGGTAGTTACTATGCCAAAACCCTGCAGAGCCAACGATGGATAACTAACAAGTAACAGGCAGTCCCCCATTAAGAGCATGGTTCCATCCCCAGCCAAGCGCCACTAACCAAAAATCTGTGATAATAGCGCCAAAAACCCTCTTTAACAGCACCATTAACTGGATATTGGCACCAATAAACCACATACTGGCACGGATAAACCACTTACTGATGCCGATAAACTGCTTACCAACGCTGATAAACCACTTATCAGTGACAAAATTCGCTTACTGGCGCCAAAAATCTGGTTGATGACGTTGTTAACCAAGCGCTGTAACACTGAAATGCCGTTAACCGATGCCGCCAGCAAGCGGGGACTGCTTGTACATATGTATAAAAAGGTATACAGTAATCTTTCAATTATCTAAATTAATATAGCCAAGGGTCCGTCGGATATGGGCAAAATCCAAATAATGATGAGTAAAAAAAACTAGGGATACAGTATTCAAGGATAACTCTGTACCCTTCCTCACCTAACGTTGTCAATACCACATAACTGTAAATGCTCAGTATGCTTATAAACAACAACCAACACACTTTAAACTGTAAACTTTATGCAAAAGGCAACTTGCTACCTCAATTCTTCATATCTGTAACAAAATATACTGCAAAAATGCACTTTGAAAAAAAAAAAGGGCAACCCCTTCTGAAAAAAAAAAAGGCAACCCCCTTCTTTTTCTCGCCCTAGTAAATGACACAGGTTTTATGATCATTAATGTACTTTTATGCAGCAACTTCCTTATCAGTTGTTACCATATTGTATTACCATCCATGAGATAAAAATGTGAACTATAGACCTAGGTTAGCCCAGGTGTTACACTCATAGTATCCATTTGCAAAAGTCAAATAGGCTATTACAGCTGTATTTAAGTTAAAGGTAATGGTAATGAAAGTCTTATTTTACTTACAAAATCCATTTATACTGTATGATATATTACCATCACACACACACACACACACACACACACATATATATATATATATATATATATATATATATATATATATATATATATATATATATATATATAATTGTTCCGCCATTTGTAATGATTACGTTCTCAGAATCAGCTGATTGAGCTTACTACCAAAAGAATTAGAAAAATAGTTTTATACTTGCTAAAAGAAACAAATGTATTAATAGAATTATTTTTGTACATAAAAATAAAACAGGTATACAAAGGTAAACTAGCATACATTAGTAAAATCCCTCAAAACTGCAAAACAGCTGTTTCCCGATTCGTTTGTTTACCGATGTAAACATACCTCAGTTCCCCCCCCACTCTCTCTCTCCCTCTCTCTCAGTAATGTACATATCCTTTAATGAAATATGCATTACTGTATCATTAACATATATATATACACTAAAATAAAACCCCAGGAAGTTCACAAAGCCATCGAATGAGCGTGCATACATACATATGTTTAGTAAACCATTATCTTTTTTTATTTGCTTGATTTGCTGTGCCATTTTTACTACAAGTTTAGTTGACTCTTTAGTATGATTATCAAACATATCATAACAGCACACCAGAGAATATTTTATCACTGTTGGTAAATGATCTCTGATCACCATAAAAATATCTAAAATGAGAATTTCATATGTAGGAAAGACCAAACCGAACAGGCTGTACCAAGTTCACCGATAGTATGGAATGATTGTATGCATATGTTTGTAAGCACATGATTGCATTTATTTTTTGGTCTGTAAAATTAAAAAAGTGAGAAAATAGAGTAAAAATATAAACAAGAATACTGTAGCTTAAAATATAAGCAAAATAGTGTATATCAGTACTGTGCATATCCTTTAAAGAAGTATCAATTACTGTACCATGAACATGAAAACACGAAACTAAACAAACTAAGTAACCAATTGGTTCTTAGCCACGTAAAATAAGTCTAATCCTTCGGGCTAGCCCTAGCAGAGCTGTTAATCAGCTCAGTGGTCTGGTAAAACTAAGGTATACTTAACCCTTAAACGCCGAGCCTCTATTTACAAAAACGTCTCCCGTATGCCGGCGGCGTTCGGTGAGTTAGCGCTGCGGAAAAAAGTTTTTTCAAAAAATCACAGCACGCTTAGTTTTTAAGATTAAGAGTTCATTTTTGGCTCATTTTTTTTTGTCATTGCCTGAAGTTTAGTATGCAACCATCAGAAATGGAAAAAATATCATTATCATATATAAATATTGAAATATATGACAGCGCAAAAAAAGTTTTCATATATAATTTTATACAAATCGCACTGTGAGCAAAATGGTTAAAGCTAACGGGTTATTTTGTATTTTTTTGTATTGTACACTAAATTGCGATGATTTTGGTACATAACAAATTGTAAAATGATCAAAGCAACACAGAGAAAATATCACAAAATGATGCATGAATTCAAACGCGCGGACATAAAAAAATTTTTATTTTAAAAATTCACCATAAATCGAAATATTGTGCTAGAGACTTCCCGTTTGTTGAAAAATGAAGCTAATTGATTGAATATTACTAGACTGTAAGTGTTTTAGCTTACAATTGCAGTTTTTGACCATTTTGGTCGAGTTAAAGTTGACCGAAAGTCGAATTTTTTCTATTTATCGTGATTTATATGAAAATATTTCAAAACTGATAAAAGCTACAACCATGAGTTATTTTCTGTTGTATTGTACACGAAATTGCAAACATTTTCATATATAAAGCGAAATTAATAAACCAGCAAAATAAATAAACACAGCTGAAAGTTAAGGGCAATAATTCTACTATGAAGACAGACGTACATACAATCACATATCCACATCCTTTATGTAACGACTAATATAAAACTGTGCAAATATTACGACAACGTGACGAAAGAATTTCTGAGATGTTCGGCTGAGTTACCGCGCAGACGTAAGGAAAATGTTTTTTTCAAAAATTCACCATAAATAGAAATATTGTGCTAGAGACTTCCAATTTATTGCAAAATGAAGGTAAACGATTGAATATTACTAGAATGTAAGAGTTTTAGCTTACAATTGCGTTTTACCATTTCGGTCGAGTTAAAGTTGACTGAAGGTTGAAATTTTGGCAGTTATCGTGATTTATATGAAAATATTTCAAAACTGATAAAAGCTACAACCATGATTTATTTTCTGTTGTATTCTACATGAAATTGCGCACATTTCCATATATAAAACTTTATGTAACGACTAATATAAAATGGTGCAAACATTACGACAACGCGACAAAAGAATTTCTGGCGCGGACGTAAGAAAAAGTTTTTTTCCAAAATTCACCATAAATCGAAATATTGTGCTAGAGACTTCCAATTGGTTGCAAAATGAAGGTAAATGATTGAATATTACTAGAATGTAAGAGTTTTAGCTTACAAATGCATTTTTTGACCATTTCCAAACTGATAAAAAAGCTAGGTTGAAATTTCGGTCGAGTGTTGACCGAAGGTTGAAATTTTGGCAGTTAGCGTGGTTTTTATGAAAATATTTCCAAACTGATAAAAGCTACAACCATAGGTTGTATTTTGCTGTATTTTACATGAAATTGCACACATTTTCATATATAAAACTTTATGTAACGGCTAATATAGAACAGTGCAAAAATTACGACAAAATGACGAAAGAATTTCTGAAATTTTCGGCCGAGTTACAGCACGGGCGTAAGAAAAGTTTTTTCAAAAATTCACCATAAATCGAAATATTGTGCTAGAGACTTCCAATTTGTTGCAAAATGAAGGTACATGATTGAATATTACTAGAATGTAAGAGTTTTAGCTTACAATTGCGTTTTTCGACCATTTCGGTCGAGTCAAATTTGACCGAAGGTTGAAATTTTTTGTAGTCGACGTACGGTACGCCCACTTGGCACCCAACAGACAATTTTAGTCGACGTATGATACGTCCAGTAGGCGTTTAAGGGTTAACTGATACTGGCCAAACTCTGTCTGTATAAAAGTTGCCGTTAGTGAATTTATAGCATATAGAAGTATTGGCACCTTTGTTTCGAATCATTATTACCGTAACAGTGGTGTGTAATTCTGCTTCACACTGAAGCGCAATCCGTCCACCCCCCCAAACCTGTTTTACTTCACACTGAAGCTCAATCCGTCCACTAAGGGTTAATAAAGACAAATTCTTCGAGCAAGCACTGTGGGAGCTGAATAAATTGGCTCAGTTGTCTGGTTAAACTATTTAATGATGATATTTTACACACACAAACACCCACACACTATGTGCTAACACTCAGTTTTTAAGTGGGGATAAAATGAACTGAAAAATAACAGCATTCTTATTGGTTCTAGCAAGAAGAGGGAAATAGGAATAGGAGGTAGTGAGGTACGCAAGACAGCAACTGGACATATATCTAGGTAAGACCAACAAAGTGAAAATGAGAATCAGTCACCATAGAGTACCAACTACTGTATGTATAGAAGTAATAGGCCAAAGTTTTAGTCAGAAACACTTATTTTAGAAATATGACAGAGTATTTTCTTTTGAGAGACTCGGTCTCCAGATAAAATATCTGTTTAGTTTACTTTCCACATTATGTTGACAGATTTATTGTATGACCTTGTAGGATGTGAAAAAAATAAAGCTGTAGAAAATGTTGCCTCAGCTCCTGCCACAGCTTGCAGTATGGAATATTTAAGGGCATGGCATTTAAAACATTGAATAATTGTTAAAGTTATAGACTGTAAGAACTGCTTTATCAAGTGTATGTAAAAACTGCTTAATGGTACATGCTTGCTTCCACAGTTCCTCGTTGGACGAGTCGGTAGAGTTCCTGGCTAGCACTCTGCTAGGCCCAAGTTCGAGTCTCCGACCGGCCAATGAAGAATTAGAGGAATTTATTTCTGGTGATAGAAATTCATTTCTCGGTATAATGTGGTTGGGATTCCACAATAAGCTGTAGGTCCCGTTGCTAGGTAACCAGTTGGTTCTTAGCCACGTAAAATAAGTCTAATCCTTCGGGCCAGCCCTAGGAGAGCTGTTAATCAGCTCAGTGGTCTGGTTAAACTAAGGTATACGTAACTTTTAACTGACTGAAAGACCATAGAGCATAGAACAGTTAGCAAGATGAATGGCAAAGTATGAGTCATTTCATCATAAAAATGAATGCTCATGACTATAATACTGTACTTTGTTATAAGCTGTTGTACATGTTTGTTAATCATGCACTCATCATTGACATATGTTAGGCAGAGAGGATCCAGAGCCAACAAAGGCATCAAAAATTTTGTCAAGTTTCTTGTCATATTTTTTTTTTGTATTCATATCAGTTTTCTTTACAAGGATTTAACTTGTGATAACATTGAGATAAGTTAGATTTCAGTTTTTGTGAAATCTACCTGTGATATAGTATTTGCATGAACCTGTGTGTTTTATTATGTAGCTATATATATTGTTTAGGTAACTGTTGTCAGGGATGAATTCTAGTCAGAATATGCTGTATTCAGAATATTGTCTTGGACCAGTCAGTAAAGTAATGCCATATGTCAGTTGTTTTTGGACCAGAAAGAAAATTTTTTATATACAAAAGTAAAGTGATGTCATAAATAGAATTTTGTTTTGGACCAGACAGTAATATTTTAGTATCCATAATATTTTTTGCTTCTTTCATGGACTGCTTGTTAGGGTATTTGTGATATTTGGTTTGCTTTCTTTGTTTGTATTCTTATACATTGTATTTATAAACATTATAACTATTTATTGACATCTGTGTAGGATGTAGTTAGTGTCTGCCAAGATATTATTTCCCCAATTACATTATGTTAGTCACCTCATATAAGTTTAGATATACTGTCATTCACTCGTAGACTCAGTGTAGCAAAACAGTATTTTTTGTAACAGTCACATTTCAAGGCTATTGGACCCCCAAAAAAATTTGATCAGAACTTTTATCTCTGAATTATTCATTTAACAAGTATTTAACCTGTATGTGCATATATGTGTACCAAGGTAATCAAATGTAGGTTGAGTAGAAAGAAACAAGAAATAGAAAATAGCTCTTATTCTGGTTATACTTTCTCCTTGATTAAAGATAAAAACATGGATGACAGTGACATATCCAGTTATGGGCTGATTGCACTAACCACAAGTAACTCAAAACTTTTGGAGCAATCATATTGGAGAAGTGTAAAAAATACTTACTGGCAGTCCTCAGTTATCGGCGGGGGTTCCGTTCTGGGGGTGTGATGATAGCCGAAAATTGCCACTAACCGAAAATCGGCGATTTTCGGGGCTTATTGGTGCCGAAAAGCGCTGATTTTCAGTTATTGACGCCTCTGTTAGGTATGTATCGGCATCAATACCCAATTATCGGCGCCGATAAGCGGAAATTGGTGATTTTCGTCGCTAGACAAGCCCCATAAAACCAGATTGCCATTAACTGAGCCAGCCATTAACCGGGGACTGCCTGTATTGACAAGTTACAACCAGTTCGCTTATAAATCCCATCATGGAACAGAAATGTCTGTTCATATTCTTAAACATGTAACCGAGGAGTATAATGTTCATAAAACACCAGCATGTGCTTGTTTCTTGGATATGTCTAAGGTTTTTGGTAAAGTGTCTCAGAAGATGTTATTGAAGTAGTGTCAAAAAGAAACGTTCTTTGCTATATTATTAAACTGCTAGGTTAGTGGTATAAAAATCAGTAAAAGATTGTCAAATGGGGCCATGTATTTTTGAGTGAATTTTCCACCTCATGCAGAATGAGACAGGGAAGTTTACTTTCACCTTATCTGTTCATTGTATGTATGGATGACCTCTTATGTAGGCTGAACCAAATTAAAGTAGGATGTTATTTAAACAACATGATTTTAAACCATTTGTTTTATGCCAATGATATTGTTTTATTTGCTCCTTCAGTAGGTGAGCTACAGCAGTGTGCAAACATTTGTCGTGATTATATGTCTGACAGGCTTCTATTAAATGTAAATACAGGAAGACCAAATTTGTGATTTCTTTCTAAGAGTAAGACCTGTCGAACTCATATATCACCTATTTTTCATAATGCAAGAATAGATTTTGTACCAAAAATAAAGTACCTAGGATATTATTTTACTGCTCAGGTGCCCATGTAGAATATTTGTACAGGGGTCTATGTACGAGGTGCAAAATAATTTTAAAGAATTTTTCTAAATGTGGCAATGATGTAAAGAAAATGCGTTTTCAGAGTTTTTGTACAAGTTTTAAGTTATGCCTTTAGTTGTCAGAGCAAAGCAACGAGCTATGTATAAGTTGAGGGTATGCTATAACGATAGCCTACAACAGCTCATGGGCATTCCAAGGCATGCAAGCCTACAAAGGCTCATGGGCATTCTGAGGCATGCAAGTGCAATTGCTCTTTTTGTGGCTTTTGGTCAACCATCTTTTCCAGAATTGAGATGCAAAAATATAACATGCTATTTGCAAAGGCTGAAGAATTCAGAAAACTGTATTATAATGAAAGTTGCCCACCCAGTGCATATGTATAATTCTGTTATTTTTAAGCACCGTAAAAGCCTTATTTATGCTTAGTGCATTTGGTGTGCTCTTTCATGTAAGAATACAGTATTTATTTATGATTGTTTATTCTGATATCTTACACATGTATATGACCTTTTAGTATGAAGAATGATTAAGTTTCATAACCCACATATTCACTTCATAATTTTCACATTTTCATAATAATTTCTCACTTATTTTCAATTTCATCCTTTTAGTTTGAAGGACTTTTATGTATGCTTATATTTGTTTGTCTATGGCCATTTGTGTTTGAATTAAAGCTTTTGAATTTGAATTTTTTTAACACTATACAGAAGTGCGTCTTAGAGAAGATAAAAGTAGTTTAGGAACTATAGAATACATGCGTATGTGGGTATACAGGTACATTTGAATACACACAGTTTATGTTCATATAAATTAGTGAAAGCAAACCCATCGGTTCAGGTACAGGTTAGTAAAGAACAAATAACTGTAATCTCGATAGATTATTTAATAATTATTCTGTGAGGCAGCTTACTTGTAATTGACTTAAAGATGGTTTGATAGGATTTGGAATTAATATTGATCAGTGATAGATTGTAATTATGATTATGTTGAATGTGTAACTCGGTAATGAACTTGAGTTAAAAATGGATGTTAGTGCCTCCTGCAATTAAATGTGTTATGAATACTGTACTACTTTGCATTATTTCATTAAAACTAACTGTCATCCAGCTATAACTTCATCAGTGTAGCAAAGAAAGAATTTCACTGTCATATCTAGTTTAATTGGTATGCTGTACATTTTCTACCTTCTCACCACCAGGCAGCTCAGGCAAGTTTTTGGTTTTCAGGTCGTCCTTGATTATGCTGCCACTGTGAGAGGTTATTTTCGCAGAGTGGTACTGTTGGAAGGAAAATCACACCTTTAGTTTATGGTCTGATGTTGAGTTATTGTTGTTAGTGACAGTGCCACCATGTGAAACTTCAATCAGAATTCGTGAGCAAAAGATTGCTTGAATATATTGCAGGATGATGGCCACACCTATTGTGAGGATTGTATATGCCAGACTTGTGATTTAGAAAATAGATGTAAGGAGTGTGAAGGTTTGGATTTGGAGAAAATTAATGTTTTGGTTAAAAATGAGAAGAAATTGGGTCAAAATACGTAAAGATAGCACAAAATGAAAGAAAAATACAAATGCTAATGCCACCCTAAATGAGGTAGGTAAGATGGGGAAGGTATACATACCATGCAACCCACTTCCATCCTCTAGCCTCCTTAATCCTATTCCTTCTGCTCCTACCAATCAAGCTCCTTCTCCTGACCAGAAGTGTTAATATTTTTAAGAAAGCAATACAGTATCAAGTGGCTAATAGGATGAAAGGAATTCTGAATAAGTCTAACAATGGCAGTCCCCTGTTCCTTGTCATCTTCACGACTTGACAGTACAACTGCACCAGTGGGTGGTCACTCAATTGGTAGTTCTCTCAGCTAGATACATCCCAGGCAAGAAGAACGTGATGGAGGACAAGCTGAGTTGCTGGGGCCAAGTTCTGGGAACAGAGTGGTCACTGCATCAAGAAGTGGCAGAAAGGCTTTTTCATGTGGGGAAGCCATCAATAGACCTATTTACAACAAGACACAACAAAAAACTAGAGGTATTTTGTTCGGTATTAACAGATCCCTGGGCTGTGGCAGAGGGCCCTTCAACATCCTTAGGAAAATCTGGACATCTATGCCTTTTCCCCCCTTTTGCCTCATCCGTCAAGTCATCAACAGTGATGATTTCCCAGAACCACAGAATGACCCTTGTACTGTACTGTAGCTCCCTTGTACTGTGGCCTCATGCAGAAGGGTACCATGATCTTCTAGCCTTACTGACAAAAGCACCAAGAGAGCATCGTCCTTGGCACAACCTTCTGTGTCAACCACACATTGAGAGATCTCACCAGTCAGTAGGGTCCCTATCTCTTCACAGTTGGAGACTATCCAGTTTCTCGTGCAAGCTAGAGGCTTTTCTCGTATAGCAGCGACGGAGATGTAAGGCTACCTCAAAAGGTCTTCTACAGCATTATCAGAAATCAAGGGATACAGGGCTGCCCTAGGTTTGGTTCTATGCCTGAAAGATGTGATTCCAGCTTCATGGGAGATTTCTATGCTTCTCAAGAGTTTTGAACAGTCCTGTTTCCCCGAGAGATCTTAAACCTCGAAATTGGGACCTAACTCTGGTACAGTACTTAGCAGTCTCACACATAGTCCATACAAACCCTTAAGAGCTTCTTCAGACAGGAATTTAACTCAAGATGGTTTTCCTCTTATCATTAGCATCTTCCAAAAGAGTAAGTGAGCTACATGGACTATCTTGTGACATTAAACACACGAGGTGTTGGGGTTCACTAGCCTTCAAATTTGTCCAAGAATTCGTGGCTAAGACTCAGAATACCTCCGTTGACAATGACAGATTTGAGTCTTTCACCATCCCTTCGCTTGCAGATTTTGTTGGTAATGACCCCAATGAGTTACTTTTATGTCCTGTTAGGGCACTGAGTAACTATCCTAAAAAGGACTCAACACATCAGACCGGGTTGTCAAAGACATTTTGTTAGTACAGACCTGATCAAGAAGGAAGTGTCCAAGAATAATGTCTCCTTTTGGCTTCGAGAAGTAATTAAAAAAGCCTACTAGTCTACTTCAAATCCAGAAGCCAGTTCAGTGCGTGCAAGAGCACATGACATCAAGAGTCTAGGCCCTTTCATTGTGTCCAAAAAGAATCTGTTGGTTCAAAGGATCTTGAAGGCTGGTACATGGCTTCGCCAAACCACCTTCACATCCTTCTATCTGCGGGATGTTGCCCACAGGTCCTTGGACACTTTCTCCTTGGGTCTGGTGGTGGCTGCTCAACAAGTTGTGTAGCTCATCTAGTGCCCCTAGCGGGACAGTTTGTACCTTACCTAAGATGTTGGTTTTGAAATTGAGAGTGAATGGTTTGAGTGGTGTTCTGCCTCTCACTTTCTTTTTTCTCCTCTACTGGCGGGCAATGGAGAGAAATTATCCATCATGTGCTGGAACAGGTGAGTGTAGAGCTCCTTTCCATTAGTTTTACTGGATTGTTCATGAACAATACAAACTATTTTGGAAGCAAGCCCCTTCCTCGCTCTTACAAGTGGGGAGGAAATTACAACAAACAAGGCTGGTGGCTAATGTAGTTTTGTTGTTTCTGACAGTTAAAGTTCTTTATTTCACTACAAGACACATTGTAGCAGGAGTTCCACATTGTCTCTCAACTCAGATGTCTGGCTGGCAAGTAACCTTTTACTTTACAGTTCAGAGGCATATGACTCCTTCCTATGTCCTTGTTTGGCCAGGAAGTGAGCCCAGGTGAGCTGAACCTCCAGTCTGTTTTGAGGTTGTCTCTATCTTCCCTTCAAGAGTAAGTCTCCCTTATGTTAAGACCAAAGGTTTGTTCTGTATATGAACAGTTGACAAATTTTAAATCAATTTGTATTTTTCATAACTGACAAACCTGCGGTCTTGACATGAATGCACTGCCCAACTGAAGCCAACCCCTCATATTTTACCTGGGCTAGAGAAAATTGATGCGATGCTTCCGAGATGGGGGTATGGGAGGTTGGCTCCTCCTCCCTCTTGCTGCCATCTTGGCCATCTCCTGATGCCACCAATTCCTTGTAACTTTATTTTAACTGGACTCCAGCTGGTGCTAGAGAATTTTTCCCTTATGTTAAGACTGCAGGTTTGTTAGTTATGAAAAATACAAGTTGATTTAAAATGTCATATTTTTGCATTCCCCTTCCAGGTTGTATGACAGCGAGACCTCCACTAATATAATAGATTCCACATGAGCTTTTGCACACAGAACATCTATGGTGTAGACTTGTGAGTGGAGTCAGACAATTGATGGGCCCTGCCCTTTTTTTGCATCATTCCCTACCTCATTTCTGCTTAGCTACTCTTGGGGGAGAGGGTAAGATAAAACAATTACCGAAAAACCCATGTTGTAAAATTAATAAGTCTCATGGTAGTTTGAGCACACTATTGGATTTGGACAAAGCATGCCTGAAAACGACTGTGAAAAACAATAAGCAGGGTGTTTCACCTTCTAACTAATTGGAAGTGTTTGTGTTTAGGTTCAGGCATGGTAAAGAAGAGGAAGCATAATTCACTTGCCAGTTAGCTGATTTCAAGATTAGGGTCATTAATTTTTTTATGACCACACAGCAGAATTTTTGTCTGTAAAGAGTGCTGAACAAATTAGGTCTCTTGATTTTCGTGCAGGCAAAAAGGAGTGTGTATAGCCCAAGAGAAGGGTATGCACCCTCGTTCAGTTGCTCATATACAGGTAAGTAAGAAGAGCACTAATGCTTCCTTCTCATGCATTTTTCAGCACCTTTGATGTTTCATTGAATGCAGCCATTATCAGAACATTTAATGATTCTTTTTCCATACCTGTAATTTTAGGCTCTCTCATCCAGCTGAGACATTGGCTGAGGAGTTGAAAGAATGTTCAACAACATTTTCTTCAGAGATTGTTGCAATTATTAGACTTTGAAAGGAAAGCACAGACTATTTTTGATTTTGAAACAGCAGGCACAGCCTATTACCAGCTTCATAACAGCAAGCAATGCCTATTTATTATTCCTGAGTCAGACAAAAATTCTGAGTCAGAATATGAAGATAAACCATTCATGTCTGCATAAAGACAACTTACCAAGCGCTGTAATGAAATGCACCCACAACTGAATTTAGAAAATGTTTAAGATGACAAATCAGTCTTCCAATGAGATTTTATGGAGCTGCCTGTTACGAAACAGTCTTGTGATGAGCAAGTTGGTTTCGGCCAGGGGTAAATCCATGAGTGCATTTTGAAAGCCAGAGCTAGTGCAGTAGTGCCAAACCTTATGCCTTGTTATTTCCTGCACTTCTGCAGTCGGATGGGCCAGGTTTGACCAAACTGGGGAACTACTTAAGTCATGTCTGACCACCTCTGTTGACTCAGAGTTCACTAGTTTGGTAGACTCTACCATTAGCAAGTCTGTTCAGTCAGTTAAGTCTTTGTGGTCTGTGACTGAAATGGGCCATTTCATTGAAATATTTTGTTACTTAGAAATTTGGTCCTGTCTAGACTGGTCTTTAGGTGTGGTAGTTCATAATATTAAGGAAATATCATCAGACTTACTACTGAATATTGAACGTTTAGGACAAGAAACACTTGGTTTTCGTAAGTGTATTGTTAAGGTTCATAATGATGGCATCAGAGAGGTGGCAAATTTGTTCTCTGATGTCACCCTTCGGAGGAAACAGTTGTGCTCTTCAAGGATGTTTCTCCCTATCAAAGAGCATATGAAACAGTTAGACCATATGAAACAAGTTAGACCATATGAAACAGTTTGATCTGGATCTTGTAAATGGTATCTTGTTAGAAGATTCCATAGAGAACACCAAGGACTGTGCCAGGGCAACTGATACCACGAAAACTCATGTTGGACAACTCGCACCTGGACAGTTGATACCTGGGACAACTGACATATAGGACAACTTATAGCTGGTATAAAGTGATGTAATTTTGAAAGAAAAATCGAGTAAGAATAAAACAACAGATATTAAAAGAAAAACTTTATTCTTTGGGGGACAATGAAAACTAAAAACATTAAAGACTGTCAGTATAAAAAGAATTTACTAAAACTGAAAATTAGTGCAGGTTATATGCCACAGCTTTCAAGAAAGGCATTTTCTGGCAAGGATCATACTTTTCAAGTAAAGTTATCAGTTACTTGTTGCACTCTTTGTAAACATATTTTAGAGGTTATTTGCACTCCCCGTTCCAAATCAATTTTCTTTTTCTGCGCCAAAATCGCCTCCAACTTTAGTGTATTTATCAATTTCCAGATATTCAGATGTTGGCATGAAATTGAATTTTGTAAGGCGTTATGAAAACTTTCAAGGCTATTATTAGTTCTAATTATGACAGGTGAAGTCCTCTCTGAAATATTCTATATTTCAGTTGGAAATATTGGAGCCAGACGATATCTTCTAGTGCCTCTTCCTCATTGGGTCCTGTGTAAGCCACTTCAAAATACAAGTTCTTGTGGTGAACTATTGTCGTCAGACAGTTCTTCGTATGCAACAATTACATGAGTCGCTAGTAAAAAGCAAGTGCTGTAAAGCACTTTATCTTTAGGCAAAAATGTCGTCTGTATTGTACTGTATTGGACTTTATGACCTAGCTCAACAAGTTTTCGGTAGTGGTTTTGAGAAAAAAGGAATAAACAATCAGTTACCTTTATGTCAGGAAATCTTGAAGAAAGGCTATTCATGGGGGCTTTTTCGAAGTCCATCACATACCTTTTAGACTGAATATCAGGGCGAAGAGTAATTAACTGGGTAACAATGCAGAAACACGAGGTACATTCAAGTTACCTATTTGAATGCTGATTGTGTATAACTGGTAATATAGATGGAAAAACTTTAAATGTGTCATCGCCAGCCCAATCACAAATTTCGACAAGATCATCCAGCCCTGTTGGTGAGGTGAAAATTAGGATTCTTTCCTCCTCATCTACACCAGTACCATATTGCAAAAATGGTTCCCCCGATTCAGATTTGCAGTACAATAGCGGGATATCAAAACCATATCTTTCTGATGGAATAGGGGGAGCACTACTATTCTGCTGTTGCCACTGTTGAATATTTCATGATAAACTTGATATTGCTGGCAGTCCAGCCTACACCTCATCTTGTAGAGAAGAACATTCTGTCGCAAGCACAATTCTCGCGGTCTCTTGTGATGACAAGGCTTTGGCTTTTTTAGAACCAAGGATAGTTCTTTATTTCACTTTATACACCTCAGCGCTGTGAAAGTGTTCCCCTGTTGAAGATACTATTTCTAATGGGTCCTCCTCAGCCATCGTCTGAACGCATGCTGTGCACATCTTTACTTCACATAGCCATACTTTTCTTGATTTATCTGTGTTTTGTCTGCAAAAATTATATATGTAGCTGTTATCATCCACAAGATTATTAGCTCCTCGCTGAGATTTTATATAGTATAGCATTGTGAGGGTTAAAGAAAATTTAAAAACAGTTGAAAAGTTGACAAGTACAGGACCAACTAACTTGAAAAGTACAAAAATAAAAATAAAACAATTTTGCTGAAAAGCTATAACAACCATTTGTGAGTTGTTTGCTGGACTAACAGTAACTAGCATGAAATATGAGATTTAAAGAATGCTTGTCAAAAATTAAAGAGTTAAATGATCACTGTTATGCCAATAAACTAAAAACTTGCCTATTTATTTTATCAATAACTATCTTTAAGTGGGTTATTTTTTTAAGTGAAAATATTTGTACCTGTCATGAGTTGTCCTATATATCAGCTGTACTAAATATCAGTTGTCCAGGTTTGAGTTGTCTGATATGAGTTTTCTGGGAATGAGTTGTCCTGGCATCAGTTGCCCTAGAACCACCAAGGACTTTATTATTCAGGCTTCCAAGTGTGAGTTTAAGACTTCTAACCATGAGAAGTCATTTTGTCCCAGAAAAGATGGCCTTGTCAGTGTAGAAGTGCCTTCAACACTAATAGAAAAGGATGTGATAAAATGCGAAGAGCTAAGTCCTCAGATCCAAGTAGACACCAGGTTAGCCAGTTTTTGGACTGTCTGGAACAAATTTATGCATCACTAGAAAAAAAGAGAGCTATTGTAACTCCTAGATTTTAAAATTCCTAATTCCAGTGTTGAAGGCAACAGACAGTCGGAGCACTGGATTCCTTGAAGTTGAACAAGTTCATGTAACTTACAGAAATTCCCGAAGGAGTCATCTGAGACTTTTTTGAGGACACTGAGAAGGATTAATGGATGATTTCAATGGATCTTAAGGACACGTATTCCACATTCCTATCAGTGTGGAATCCAGTAAGTATCTTTCTTTTCAGTTTCAAGGTCTCTGTTTTGCATTGAGCTGCTCTTCAAGAATTCATGAAAGTTTTGGCCCCAGTATAGATGGCTGCAACAGGAAGATGTGAGAATCTCTTGTATTTGAACTGTTGGACCATATACACAAATTCTTTGGAAGGGATTGTGAGAGCAAGAGAATTATTCCTTGACATTGACAGAAAGCTTAGACATAGCAGTCAAACTTCCGAAGACCAAACTGATTCCAGCTCAGTCAGTTTGTTATTTGGGGATGAAGATAAACTTTGCTGTTTTTCAGGCTTCTCCAATGCAGAAATGGGTAGACAATCATCTCTCAATTTTATCAAATTTTGATCCACAGGGGATCTTCCTGTTTGCAAGTAGGTGAGTCTGTTGTGACAATTAGTTTCAATGGAAAAATTTTTGCCCTTAGTACGACTGAGGATGAAACCTTTGCAGGTTCATCTCAAGATTCTGGTGAGGCAGGACTCATCCAGACTCAGCTCTAGTGAGGTGAGTCAGGAAGCAAAGAACACTTCTTTGGTGGACCAACAGAAATCTCTTTCTGTTGGGAATGCCTGTGGGGAACTAGAACCTAGATCTAGATCTATCATTATATTCAGATGCTTTTGTCCAAGGCTGGAGAGCTGTGTTAGGAGGCCAAGAGGTGGCAGGAAAGTTGTCACATCAACAATTTAGAACTGCTGGATGTATGGGAGGCTCTAACTGAGTCCCAGGGCTTGGTGTCAAGCAAGACAGTATCCCAGGGCTTGGTGTCAAGCAAGACTAGCCATATTTTCCAACAACTCAGCTAGCATTTCATACATCGAGAAGCAGGGCAGTACAAAGTCAGCAATTCTTTTCAATTTAGTCCAACAACTTCTGTGGACAGAAGCAAGAGGACTCAAAATTTGTTCTGGGAAATTTGGACATACTAGCAGATTTACTGAGTTGGAAACCAAATTCTTCTGGAATGGACCTTGAATATAGAAATGTTTAAGCAACTATGGGGATTACAGGGAAGCCCAGTGGTGGATCTCTTTCCGTCTTCCAAGAATTATTGTCAGGACATAATTGTACTGTATATGCATTTCACATACTGATGTAAGTAATGGATAAATTAAGATCAACTCAAAGTTGCAGGATGATTCTAGTAGCTCCCTGGTGGCTATAAAGAGAATTGTTTCTAGATCTACCATTTTTGTCAGATTTTCCAAGGTACCTCCCCAACAGGAAAAATCTACCAAATTAACCTTATGTTTGGGGATTTCATGTAACCTCCATGTGTTTCAGCTGAGTGGAATACAAGCTTTGTCAGCTAAGGGGGATATGATACTAGTAATGTTTTTCTAACTTTTTTTTTTTTTTACTAATGTTTAGGGCTAAGAATGACTTAAAGTATGATACATTGGCTAGATTTATTTCAGTCTCTAACCTCATAGATCTAGTACGAGATGAAATTGAAGCTTTACAATGTCCTTTTAGAGCTCTGAAAGCTTATCTGGAAATAACTAGAGCTGTAAAGGGTGGGGTAAATTAATCATTTTGTGGTGTTAAAAAAAACGAGACTTCACATGTCTAAGGATGCAATGCCTTAAAGAGAGAATTAACTAAATAAGCTCATGGTAGTTAAAGAGAGAATTAATTAAAGAAGCTCGTGGTAATTTAGGGGATGAACGTATAACTTTAATTAAAATAAAAGCTCATGATGTAAGACCTGTAGCTTTTAATGATAGAGAAATTATCTTTAACTGTTGTACTGAATGGGTCAGTGGAGGTGCAATTCAGTATTTGACTCACATTACCCGAAAGGTGTGGAAATATGTTATGAAAATTGTCATATTTTAGGTCCTTTGCCTGCTGCAAAGACTATTGTGTCTTGAACCCGAAGGAGGTCACTGGTTAATTTTTGAATTATGACAGTACTGATTGAATTCATTAGTGTACTTAATGTCTGCGAGGTCTTTTTGGCTTTGTTGGCTGTGTTCATGGCAATGGGTATTGCATCTCATTCATTAAGAGTGAAATTCTCATTATAATGGATACTTCAGTTGGTATAGCCCCATAGTACCACTGACTGTGATGAAGGACTATCATCAGAGACCGTACTAACTCTGAAGATTTCGTATGAAGTAACAGTTTTCCTTTTCCAGTTGGTTGGGTATTTGGCTGTTGAAGGTTCAATAGCCTTCCATCCACATCAGTCTGGTATTCAGTTAGATGAATACTTTCATAATAAAATTATTTATTTCATTGTAATTCAGAATCCCCCCTCTGCAACCTTCCCACAGATTAGTGAGCAAAGAAAAGAATAACAAAAACTGGAAACTGACTTGAGCTGTCTGCTAGTGAGAAGGTAGAAAAAGGACTGCCCACCAGCCCAACTACTGTATGTCTGTCAAATTCTTTCTTTGGCTTGTTGGCCAAGATATAGCTAGTTGAATGTATGTTAAGTATTGAAATAAACAGTGTATTGTGAACATTATATTTTCCTTTCCTGTATGGGAATTTAGTAAAAATCTTGTATGGCACCCAAGGGGCTTTGGTGGTTTTGTATTTGGAAAAATACAGATGTAACAGGGGTTTTCCAATTTTTTTTTAAACCTTTTACCTCTAAAAATCACCTGAACAGCCCCCACCCTAAATAGTTCAAATATTGATAAGGAATGTAATAAAAATAGATTAAACTTATTAAGCAGCAAAAATCTTTCAATATCCTTGACTTAAGTAAATTTCTCCACAGAATGACATTGCAAGCAAGATTAAGCTAACAAGTGAGTGTGTTAGGAGTGGTATCAAGGAATTTTGATAAGGTAAAATAAAAAAATCCTGTAATATAGAAAGACCTGCTATATTAGAATAGCAATGAGAAAAAATTAAGATCACTACAAAGGTAAATACTGTTACTTAGCCACCCTAACCTTCATACATAAATGCACACTGGATAGATGCCAGTTGTTGTAAGATACTACAGACTCCTTGCAGCATCCTTTCATTCCCCAGCCACATGGCTTTGTGCCTCTTGCTTTTCAAACACTGCCTCTGGTTCCTCCCCACCTAGCCATCACAAATTCATTAAACTTAACATTCCTTCAGCGTCCATGTTACTCTTAAGAGCAATGCTTCAAACGACTGGAAATATGCATTATTGGTCTTGTTAAACTAAAGCAGGATAATAATCCTGCTTTCCAAATTATTATAGATGAAACAAAATGACCATATAGGAAAAAAGTAGGGCAAGAGCAGTCTTCCTATGACTAGCACAATTACAGAGATGAAACGCATCAGACAGTCTCACAGGCTGATTATAAATTATGATGCTGGCATGAAGCATACTATAAATATGGTGTAAAGACATCAGACGTCTCTTCATTTTCACATCAATCACGTCATACATGACATTTCTTAATATGTCAAGACTCTCATGTAAATATTCATGTATAGAATTTTCTGACCTTTCCGCCAATATGTATTTCATCATTATACATTTATTGTCTCTCAAAATTTCTATTTGTTTGTCTGTCAACAAACACAAATTGCTCAGAGTGCGGGTCACGGCGATCGGAGGTAGGGCACCATGTTTCCGTCTGCACTCTGCCATGTATACCTGTGCTCAGGTAATAAACAATTAATACCTGGTTAATCTTTCTTGTCCTCACAATTGGTGACCCGAGGAGTGACTGTAAACACAGCGGTTTTGGCTTCGCTATTAACGGACTCACTACGGCCGCTTTACCTTCAGAGAGCCTTTAACGGAACCACACTGCGTCAAAAGTCTGGGCCTCTGAAAGCTTCTTCCTCGGAGAACACCCACGCCACTAACAGACTAATTATGGCGTACCCCTTCAGGTATGTTTGACGTGCTCAAACGGTTTGGCTCGGCCATTTATGATTCACGTGCGTACTTCATGTTTTGGTGTGAGGAAGAATGTCAGACACTGAGGTAGAAAGTCATTCTGAGGACACACAGACCCTCTGCATCCCTCTCTCGCCTTCGAAGGCAGCAATAATCCAGGCGATAAAACTCCCTCCGTTCTCACGACCAAACACCGCATCCTGGTTCCTGCAGGCAGATATCCATTTCCGGGTGGCGAAAATTGCAGACGAGGAGACCAAGGCAGACGTTACTTTTAAAGAAGTCAGACGTCTGTTCGTTTTCACATTAATCACGTCATGCATTACATTTCTTAATATGTCGAGACTCTCGTGTAAATATTCATGTGTAGAATTTTCTGGCCTTTCTGCTGATGTGTATTTCATCATTGTACATTTATTATGTCTCAAAATTGCCACTTGTTTGTCTGTCAACAAATGCATTGCTCAGAGTGTGGGTCACAGGGATAGGAGGTCGGGGACCATGTTTCTGTCCACACTCTGCCATGTATACCTGCACTCAGGTAGTAAACAATTAATACCCAGTTGACCTTTCTTGTCCTCACAATGGTATTTATAGCAGCTTCACTTTTTTGAAGTAAAGTTTGTTTAATGAAACCATCAATTAACATTTCTTGGCAATCAAAAGGCTCAAAAAAATTAACTGCTCAGGAGTCACTTTCAAACTGTAGAACCCTGGTCCTCGACTGTATCAGAACTCAACTTACAGTAATTGGATTTTGACACTTAATTTCAAGAAAAATTTTGCATCGGAGTTCGAACAACAAACCGGAATCTGACCCAGTGAATCATATGAGGTTTGTAAACAAGTGTTTCGGTCAGCCGCTGCTAGTTGGCATTGTTCCCACGCGTCGTTCAAAGCCTGCTCTATTGAACGATATTTTAAAGTGATTTTGTTTGCACTATTCCAGTAGACTCTGTATGAAATTTACCATGAATTAATATTGAACGCAAACAACGTTTATGTATTACTGCAATAGGCCACCAGGGTGGCGTTTTGGTTTGTTTACATCTACTCATGCCACAAGCTGCCGACATAACTTAGATAATTTTTCTTAAGTTTGTGATAACATACATAATTCGGCTTAATTTTAATATTTTATTAATTTACTGTAATAATTAGGCTTGTTTTAAAATGTTTTACTGTATTAGCAACAATTTTTGTGCCTACCCATTACAGTGCATACTGGTACCTAGCCCAGCCTAGGCTATGGCTCTCGGTCAACCATTGGTAAAACTGCCGCATTGGATGTAGGCCAGTTTTTTGATACAGTATACATTTAAAAATGAAAAAAAGATGTGTCTGATACAGTAACTTATTTAAATCCGAACTTGTTTAATTGTAATTTATGTGTAATGTTTAGTATAAGAAGGCAAGGTTAGGGTAATGACTGGTGATCAAGAACAGCTTAATCCATTTTCAGTTATTTCTTATGGGAAAATTGATTCAGATCTCAACTGAATTGCATCTCAACGCTTCTTCTGGAACAGACTAGCGTCGAGGACCGGGATTCTACTGTACTTGAGGAAAAAGGTCTGCATATTCAGAGTAACAACAAATTTTTAAAAGTAAATTTGTATTTTTCATCAGTATACAAACCAGAGCATGTTAAGTAGGAGTATTCTCCAGCACAAGTTGGAATCACCGATGGTCCACTTCCCTTGTACAAGTTAGATGTAAATCTTTGTATGTACCCCAACATCTGTGTAGTCCTGCAAGAAAAACATCTCTCACTTGGAAACTGCTGGGCAATCTCCAATCTTGTAGCCAGAGGGTTTGCTCCAACTAATGATACCTCTGTTTACGTATGTAGCTGACAAAGGAGAGTGACCCAGGGGTAATCACTTTGGGTTCCTTGACCAAGAGAGCCAGTCTTTATTTCTTTCATTAAATCTTCATCTGAAAGCACTGATGGACAGAGGCAACATACTACAGTATAAACACATGAAGGCTCTAAAGGGAAATCAGGCTGCAGAGAGAGACTAGTTATAGCAAAAGGTGATAAATGAAGAGGTATAAAGGAATAGAGAACAAAAACCAGCACACCCGAATTCAGTTGTTGTCAACAGAAATCAGGAATGAATTTGCTCCTCGCTTATACATTTGGAAGTCACAAGATTCCAAACCACACTAGGCAAACCACTGTGGTTTTTACTTGTAGCCAAAATAAAGCTCTTAGCAAACTGATACTAGAAAATAACACAATGTTTTTATCAGCAGCCTGCGTAGTGTTGTGAGCAAAAACAGCTGGACCAGGTAAAGAAGAGTGCAGAGGTGTAGAGGATGTTTGTCATTGTATTATATTTTACATAACAAACATAATGAGCTCATTTTACTTCTGTGCCACAAGTCAACCTTTATGCTATAACTGTCTTAGAGTCTGAGATGAGAATCATAACCCAAAGACCACACTGGAGAACAGTACTTCAAATTTTTTGGACACAGGGGAAGCAGTTTTATATACTATATGCTTTTTAAAAGTCTATTTCTTATCAAAAGTTACACCAAAAATCTTAAGAGTCACTGGCATTTAACACAATACTGTCTAAATGTAAATTTGGATTCAAAGGCAAAAGTGTTCTGGATCAACTATCATACTATGAGTTTTAAAAGGGTTAAGCTTCGTGCCCCAAACCCTACTCCACTCAAGAATATTTTCCAGATCTCTATTCAAGGATTCTGCAACCACAAACCTAATACACAGAGAAGGTTCTTTTAGTTGTTCGAATGACAGGCATTTGTGCCTGATGTGTGCTACATGTGTTTCCGAGTAGGACCCAACCACTTCTTTCTGTCTTTGTGATGCATCAGATGAGCTGACATTGTTTCCAACAGTTGTCAGTCATACAACTCAGTTGAAAACTCACAAAGACAAGAGGGTGGAGCAACTTTTCAGTACATGGATGGTGAAGGTTGTTGTCTACAGCTTCAGACCACCTTTACCTCATCCTACACAGGGACTTCACCCATGGGGTTTCAGATCCCTTTCCTGTGGGACCTGTGGTGGCCATTCAGAAGGCTGTGTAAACACCTAGCTCCTTTTGGACAGTAGCATCTTGCTAAAGGTGCTTGGGGAACATAAGGCTGGGATTGAATGATGGACTAAGATGTGACTCACTTCACTCTTCCTTTTAACAAAAGGGAGGGAAAGAAGCGGTGGTAGAGCTATATTCTTACCCCGCCATATAGTTGCCTTCTGACCTGTGCAACCCCTTGGGTGTAGCACATGGTTCTACAATCTTTTCCTTACTTGAGTGAAGCTCTACACCCTCACTAATTAAGGGGATACAGGAGTCATTGCATCCCATGCTCATTGTGGCAACTGGGATTATGGCATTGCCGGATGGGTGGGTTGTTTTAACTTCCAGTCACCTGAGAGAGATGACCTCCCACCTAAGGAGAAAATCTCCTACATGGAAGGTGATTCGTATTTTCATGGGAACAAATATCAAAATTTTAAAGTACAATGGCACCTCAACTTATGGACAGTTTGTGGGGGCGGGTCTGCCCCTTCTGCTAAGTTATGAAATCCACTAAGTAACAATGATTGGCAATGACCTACACGATAGGGTACCATGGGGCCAACTCACAAAACTAATAGTGTAGCCTAATTCCATACACTGTACAGTACTTTAAAGCCTATCCTAACTAGTATTTTGTAATTATCATTCAGTTTAAAATACTAAATTGCTTATCATTCAAATTTAGAGATATTTCTGCAAAATCACTTGCTTCTAAATACATATATGTCCCTAACTGTACCAAATTATGCCTACAAGATGCATGTGTGTATAAAATATACAAATCCTGTACAATATATAAAAACATGAACATTGTTTCTTTTTAAAAATAATCCAAAGTCTTTATGAAAAAAAGTGTGTGTGTGTGTGTGTGTGTGTGAGAGAGAGAGAGAGTTATGAGTATGTATATCATGTAGGCTACATGTGCACACATACTGAAAAATGTGTAACACTACATCACTGCACTATATTAAGAACAGTAAAGTGATCTACTGTATTAAATACCGTAAGTCAATAAAAATAATACCATATACGAGAAATGATTTGCAGGAGTGGAATTGCGATTGCATGCAATTACACTTTATTTAAACAGTCATCTCAGCATTTCTATGCATGTGACTGTGAGAAGAACAAAGACTGACACTCTCACTTGAAAAAACGTTTACACATAAATTTAACAAAGTACCGTAGTACATTAAATTGTCATCATATACGTTTCAGTAAGAAATTTTCACAAGATAAATAACTGCACATACTTTCTTTGCAAAAGCAGACACACAAAAGATAAAAGAGCACAATTTCTTCACTTGGCAGACAACTGATTGTGATTGACATACTGAAGTGTATAAACAGTGGGTATACCCAGGAAAGCGTTGGGTCACATGAGTGTTTTTACAGTAGTCATTCACCATCTACCCTCACAGGTGCACCCAAGAAAGCGCTAGTTGCATGCATATTTTTGTTTGTTCATTCGATGTCCACCATCACAGGTGTACCTAGGAAAGTGTTGGTTGCATGCATGTGTGTTCATTCATTCACCATCCATCTTCACAGACTCAAATGGAAGGCCTCGTTTGTATGCGTGTGTTAGTTTGTTCACTGTCTGATACCCTTAGTGTACTTTATGGATTATCCACCCATGATGAGTGGTTGTCCACTTAGGCACATTCAGTCCACCAGCTGATAACCCTATTATACTTACTGGACTCTCCATTAAGTAAAAAATAATTTTATATTTATTGAACACCGGGAAGTCTGCTAAGAAATTAAATCTGCTAAGTTGAGTGCCACCTTGCATTTTCATAGGTATGCAAACCAGAGTTTTTTTTATCAGTCCCACCTCAACCACTCTGCTTTGTCTCTGAGGCCAAAGGAGAAAGTGCTTAGTGATAGCAGGTAAGTGAGGGATATTCTCACACTTGCCCCACCCAACCAGTTAACAACTTGTGACCAAGTTCAACAACCGTCTTCAGCTTGTGCTGAAGAATACTTCTAAATACAAGGCTGTGGTTTGCATATCAAAAACAAATTACTTTGAAAATCTGATATACTGAATGATAATTACAAAATACCAGTGAAGATGGGCTGTTAATTACCTCACATGTAATTACCCTACACTATAAACAAAGTGAGTTGTCTCCAGGTTATTATGTAGTCTATATGTAAATTATTGTTACATATTGGTATTCATTGTTTTATCAGGAAGGCAGACCCATAAACTCTACTAAGTTGAGGTGCAGTCATTGAAACTTGCAGCAATGCACAGTGGTTAACTAGTGGTAGGAGGGTGAATTGGGGAAGACCCCTAATCACCTGCCATCACTGAGCTCTTTTCCTTTGGCATCAAGGAATGTGCAGGCTCTGGTTTGTATCCCTAGGGAAAATACAGCTATCTTCAAACAAATTTTTGTCCCTTTGGAAGTATAAACCATTACCTTTTACATAGGAGACTCATGCCTTAGGTGGGAGGTTGTCTTTCAGACTGACTAGCGAGTTGAATCTCCACCCGAAAACATCACATTCCTAGTCATGGTAGTGAGCAGGGGAATGATGACTTCTGTAAACTCCTATTCAGTGTGGCATAGGGATAATTGAATGATAGGGTCCTGAGACCAAGGCAGATGTATTTGATATCTCACTCAAAAAAGAAATCCTTTGAGAACCAAGTGTGACCCTGCATAGGGTGACACAAGTTTCAAAGCTGATAGGCCTGACCAAAACAGTTGATTTGTTCAGATTACAGCCTTACAGTTAAAAGGGAGAACAGGGAAAGTAGCTCTATGAAGTGCTAACTTATACATGTGCTCAGTCCACCATTCAGCTCTAGTCTTAAAGCATCTGAATACTTAAACTAGCTGCTTTTCTCTCAGAAAGGAGCTTGGTGACTGTACATCATGCTGAGCAACCACTGCAAGTCCTATGGAGAATGTGTTCATGGACCTGTGGGCAATGTCCCTTTGATAGACTGAGGTAAAGGAATTCAGACACCTGCCCTCACTGCCTCTGCAACTGAAAAGTTACTCCGAAATGTCAGGAATGATTCCATGCCCCTGACTTCATGAACTTTTGCTCAAACTTTGTGGCTGCCTACTTTGCTGGAAGAATCATAAACTCATTTGATTACAGTACGATGCCAGAAAAAGGTTGGGTCCTTAAGTAGTACTTACAGCTAACACTGGGCATAGAAACCTCTTGCCCAAACCAAGAAGGTCCTGGAGAGAGTAAGTTTTCTTATCTCTTCTCAGGAAACGACTAGTTGTGGGTTTTCACCACAAACCCAGGAGCAAAAGGGAACGAGAGGGATTCTCAACCTTCTGAGTACAGGATGGGAAGAAAAGCTGTGTAACTCTCCAGTTCACTTGATCAAGGTTTAGTCTGAGTTAGGATGCAGAAAATGAAAGTCATGTCCTATCTTGGAGGCCTAAGTCCAAGGGGAAGGCAAGACTGTTCAAAGCTCTTCACAAAGCATAGACCTTTCAATTGAATCAGAGAGATTTATGCCCTTGAGACTGGAGGCCCAGCTCAATGCAGAACAATAGCCTTTCACCAAAAGGAGCTTAAGTCTCAGCAATGGCAGATGACGAAGTCCACAATTTGCTGAACAGCTCTGATGGAGAGATCGCTGCTACAACAATAATCACAGAAGATGACTCACTTCTTGTGGTACAAGTTGTACAAGTATTTTTGGAAGTACCTGGACATATCCTGCATATTCCTGTAAGGAAAGCTTCTGTCCTGCACAGGAGCTGCTGGATAACTTCTAATTGTGTAGCTGGAGGGATTTTTAGCACCCGATGAATTTGTGAATGTATGGGAGAGTGAGCTACAAGGGAAACTGTCTGGGATCCTGCCAAGAAAGTCATCAGATTGGGACACCACTCAGCATGGGTTTAACATGGAACTACCAGGGTTATTCTGAGCTCCAGGGTGATCAACACATGGTTGATCACTCAGTGGATCAGACTGAATGGAATAAAGGTGTAAACATCCAGATTGCTCATTGGGTGCTAGATGGTGCCCTCCAGGGCTGCCCCAGGGTTCTGGCACCAGGACCAGAACACTGGGAGGTTTCTGTTTAGCCACATGGCGAACAGGTCGATCACCTGTGTTCCTCAGAGCTCTTAACAGCCTTTCCCTAATTGAGATGTGGTGAACTGGACTTTTGTGCATCTACTTCACCAACTGACACAGATGAAGGGAAATTGTGCCCCCGCCCCTAACCTTGTCAACTTAAGCCACTACTGTTGTATTATCACTCATCAAGATTACAGAGTGGGCTATCACACCATCTTGGAATGGTTTTTAGATGAGATTTTTGTAGATGAGGTTCATCCTTTGTCCACACACTTCAGGTGCACAAGCCACTCAAGTGTGCACCCTATCCTTCTTTTGATACATCCAAGAGCAGAGGCATCTCTGGAGTTGGGTAGTTGATGGGAACCCCCATAAGGAGGTTCCAGATGTCCAGCCACCAAACAAGGTATTCCTTGTTCAAGGGCATGAGCTGGAAGGTAGGGTCACTTGAGGCAGACCACTGTTGTTTCAGTAATCACTGAAGCAAACTCAGGCGGATTCATCCCTGATGGATGTGCTTCTTTAGGGGCAATAATTGACAAAGGATTGACTGCCAAGGCTGTGGCAGTTACTCCTGTTGCAGCAGGAACTGCACTGGCACTCCCTGAGTTTGCTGACATGAGAATCTGAAAAAAGATTCTTGTCACTGCTATGTCTAAGCATGCCCACATACTGTAACTGCTCATTGGTCGTGAGATCTAACTTCTCCCAGTTTATCATGGTCCCAAGGCCAGGTCATGACAAAATGAGAGGATACTGTCTCTATTCTGGAGCAATTGTGCTTTGTAGTCTATGTATCTTCTAGCATGCTGAACTTTTTTGGTGTGTTGATGGCAGGAAAGTCGCTTGCTTGATTGCTAGAGAGTGGGGAACCCTGTGATCCTCAGATCAGTCTGTTGACCTAATCCAAGACACCACAAACAAGCAGCAACTATACCAGATGGTATAACTGCCTCGCCTCCTGCATAAACCGTAGAGTATGCGTTATCAATGAGAAGGGCGTGACAAAGGGGCAGTTGTTACTTTCGAAGATGAGTACTCTCTCAGTGATCCAAATGATCTCTCCATTTCAACTCTGCATGAAGAGGTTCTGAGATAAAACCTCAGGTTCTAACAGTCCCCAAGGAAAGGGCTGGATTCTCTTGTCTCTGCCGACGAGTGCTCTCAGAATGGATACAAACAATCGGACTTAGTGATATTGATAGCCAATAACAAATCAAGGTACACTCATAAATGCTCATAATTGCGGTCCGTAATCCAGTAGACTTTTATATGATAATAATTCAAGGTTACCTCATAACCACTCAAAACTGTGGTCCAAAGTAATCTAGACTTTTAGATGATCAGTCATAACTGAACCAGAAGCTTATGATAAGTGGCCACAAGTGCTACTGTGCACAGGCTTGTGGTAGTTTTAGGTGAACTAAGAACAACTTGAGTGACTGTGATCTTGTACACGTGGCCTGCCACTCTACTCATTGGTATTGTGATGCAGTGACTTTTCATTGTGAACCCTGTT